>NW_028317928.1:5164375-5492500 GCF_062004578.1 Staurois parvus | reverse complement strand
AATTACATTCCGAACAGAGGATATTGACATCTGAAAACGCTTTGCTATCTTCTTATAGCCTTCTCCAGCTTTGTGAGCGTCAACTATTTTCAGTTTCAGTTTTCTAGACAACTGCTTACAAGAACCCATGGTGCTGATTGTTGGGGCAAGGTCAGATGAGTCTGGGCATTTAAAACCTTTGAGATTGACATCACCTGGTCTTCCCAGACGATGATTGAGAACAATCCATGACACTGGCAGGTCTCAGCTTTGCAAAGGGGGCAGTGCATGCTATAAATTCTGCAGGGTGCCCAAACTTTTGCAGACGCCATTTTTTTATTTTCTGTTATTTGGAAAGTGTAAATGATGGAAATAAAATCTAACTTTTGTTGACATATTATAAGAATGTCTAATCTGTAATTTGATGCCTATTTGGAGATTTTTCTATCTTTCCTTGGCTTCTTTATGCACATTAATACAAATTTTTAGCTGGGGTGCCCAAACTTTCGATCCCCACTGTATGTTAAAATGACTTTTTTATATGTTAAAAAAAACTAAAGAATATGTTTATAAAATATATATTTTTAAAAATATTTTTTTTTAAATATATTCTTCAGATTTTTTTTAACACATAAAAAAGTCATTTTAACATATATTTTTACATATATTTGGAAATGCAGTCCAAAAATGTAGATTTGTATTTTCAAAGACATACAGTATATTTGAAATGTATTTTTAAAAATATTTGTCATATATTTTGTAATAAAAACACATTTCAACATACAGTATATAAATATATATTTATTGAATTATATTTTAAAATATATTGAATATGGTCAAAATTGTTGCATTTCAAATATATTTTTCTTCCATATGGGTTAATTCAGCTCAAAAATCTGATGATAAATTTTATTATTTAAACCTCCTTGTCTTTTATCCAGGACGATGGCAAGATTGTTATTAAAATGGAAGATGTGGATGAGGATGAGTCTTTCGTGAGGAGTGATGATCGGTTTGAGGACGAGGAAGGTCCTCCAGAGATCAGCACAGGTGAGGAACAAACACTAAATCCAGAGAAGAGTCCCAGATCCTCCTTGTTCAGTCCACTGGAGGGCACTCTCTGATTTCCGGATAGATGATGGTATGCAGGTCTCCTCTCTATGGTATGCTTCCCTTCTGTTCTGTACGCAGGCATACAGGTGTCACAGGGACAGGAAGTGAGGGGAAATCTCCTCAATGAAGTCACACAGTTGAAAATATGACAAAAACTTTAAACATGTTAACATGCCTCTTTGACTTCCTCGTACCAGATGTCCCCTTCACCCGTGACCCCGCCACCCGTGACCCCTCCACCCATGTCCCCTCCACTCGTGACCCCTCCACCTGTGTCCTCATTGCAGCACGTAGATTAAAGTAAAGTAACTAAAGGCAAAACTCTTTTTTACTTTTTGGATAGAATGGAGATGGATTAGAACAGGGGTCTCCAAACTGCGGCCCGGGGGGCTGGATGTGACTCTTTGCTTGCTTTTATTCGGCTCATGGGGAGCTATTCCTCCAACTGACACCAACGATTGGGCGCTATTCTTCCCACTGACACCAATGATGGGGGCGCTATTCCTCCCACTGACACCAATGATGGGGGCGCTATTCCTCCCACTGACACCAACGATTGGGCGCTGTTCCTCCCACTGATCTCAACGACGGGGCACTATTCCTCCCACTGATTTCAACGACGGGGCACTATTCCTCCCACTGACACCAATATTTGGGCTCTATTCCTCCCACTGACACCAACGATTGGACGCTATTCTTCCCACTGACACCAACTATTGGGCACTATTCCTCCCACTGACACCAACGATTGAGCACTATTCTTCCCACTGACACCAACGACTGAGCACTATTCTTCTCACTGACACCAACGATTGGGCACTATTCTTCTCACTGACACCAAAGATTGAGCACTATTCTTCTCACTGACACCAACGATTGTGCACTATTCTTCCCACTGACACCAGTGATTGGGCACTATTCTTCCCACTGACCCCAAAACTTGGGCGCTATTCTTCCCACTGACCCCAATGACAAGGCACTGTTCCTCCCACTGACTCCAACAATTGGGTGCTATTCCTCCTACTGACACCAACTATTGGGCACTGTTCCTCCCACTGACCCCAACGATGGGGCGCTATTCCTCCCACTGACACCAACGATTGGGCGCTATTCCTCCCACTGACACCAACGATTGGGCGCTATTCTTCCCACTGACACCAACGATTGGGCGCTATTCTTCCCACTGATACCAACGATTGGGCGCTATTCCTCCCTCTGACACCAACGATTGGGCGCTATTCTTCCCACTGACACCAACGATTGGGCGCTATTCTTCCCACTGATACCAACGATTGGGCGCTATTCCTCCCTCTGACACCAACGATTGGGCGCTATTCCTCCCACTGACACCAACGATTGAGCACTATTCTTCCCACTGACACCAACGATTGAGCACTATTCTCACTGACACCAACGATTGTGCACTATTCTTCCCACTGACACCAATGACAAGGCACTGTTCCTCCCACTGACACCAACAATTGGGTGCTATTCCTCCTACTGACACCAACTATTGGGCACTGTTCCTCCCACTGACCCCAACGATGGGGCGCTATTCCTCCCACTGACACCAACGATTGGGCGCTATTCCTCCCACTGACACCAACGATTGGGCGCTATTCTTCCCACTGACACCAACGATTGGGCGCTATTCTTCCCACTGATACCAACGATTGGGCGCTATTCCTCCCTCTGACACCAACGATTGGGCGCTATTCTTCCCACTGACACCAACGATTGGGCGCTATTCTTCCCACTGACACCAACGATTGAGCACTATTCTTCTCACTGACACCAACGATTGTGCACTATTCTTCCCACTGACACCAATGACAAGGCACTGTTCCTCCCACTGACACCAACAATTGGGTGCTATTCTTCCCACTGACACCAACGATTGGGCGCTATTCTTCCCACTGATACCAACGATTGGGCGCTATTCCTCCCTCTGACACCAACGATTGGGCGCTATTCCTCCCACTGACACCAACGATTGAGCACTATTCTTCCCACTGACACCAACGATTGAGCACTATTCTTCTCACTGACACCAACGATTGTGCACTATTCTTCCCACTGACACCAGTGATTGGGCACTATTCTTCCCACTGACCCCAATGACAAGGCACTGTTCCTCCCACTGACCCCAACAATTGGGCGCTATTCCTCCTACTGACACCAACTATTGGGCACTGTTCCTCCCACTGACACCAACTATTGGGCACTATTCCTCCCACTGACACCAACGATTGAGCACTATTCTTCCCACTGACACCAACGACTGAGCACTATTCTTCTCACTGACACCAACGATTGGGTGCTATTCCTCCTACTGACACCAACTATTGGGCACTGTTCCTCCCACTGACCCCAACGATGGGGCGCTATTCCTCCCACTGACACCAACGATTGGGCGCTATTCCTCCCACTGACACCAACGATTGGGCGCTATTCTTCCCACTGACACCAACGATTGGGCGCTATTCTTCCCACTGATACCAACGATTGGGCGCTATTCCTCCCTCTGACACCAACGATTGGGCGCTATTCTTCCCACTGACACCAACGATTGGGCGCTATTCTTCCCACTGACACCAACGATTGAGCACTATTCTTCTCACTGACACCAACGATTGTGCACTATTCTTCCCACTGACACCAATGACAAGGCACTGTTCCTCCCACTGACACCAACAATTGGGTGCTATTCTTCCCACTGACACCAACGATTGGGCGCTATTCTTCCCACTGATACCAACGATTGGGCGCTATTCCTCCCTCTGACACCAACGATTGGGCGCTATTCCTCCCACTGACACCAACGATTGAGCACTATTCTTCCCACTGACACCAACGATTGAGCACTATTCTTCTCACTGACACCAACGATTGTGCACTATTCTTCCCACTGACACCAGTGATTGGGCACTATTCTTCCCACTGACCCCAATGACAAGGCACTGTTCCTCCCACTGACCCCAACAATTGGGCGCTATTCCTCCTACTGACACCAACTATTGGGCACTGTTCCTCCCACTGACCCCAACGATGGGGCACTATTCCTCCCACTGACACCAACAACAGGGCACTGTTCCTCCCACTGACCACCAAGCTTAGGGCATTTTCTACTCCCACTGGCCACAATCTGGCCCCCTAAAGTTTGAAGGGCAGTAAACTGGCCCTTTGATTCAAAACTTTGGAGACCCCTGGATTAGACCCCCTGTCATGGTTTATTGCTGTCTGGGCCCCCATTAGGGAGATTCCCCCCCCCTTCTGTTTGTCCTGTATACCGTTATAATTGAAAGTGAAAGTAAAAGATAATCACACATTTTGGGTTGTCCCCAGAACAGGAAGAGAGGGGAAATCTTCCAATGGGGACACTGGTTCTGGTGACCTGGGGATTCCCTTAATTTGCAGGGATTTTCTCTCACTTCCTGTTTTGGCTATGGGACAGGAAGTGAAGGGAATTCTCTCCAATGGGAGGCAGATAGCAAAAAATAATCTGACAAGGGTTGTAACCCTTCCTTACTCCATCCAAAATTAACCGGTTCCAGACCACCCTATAGCAGAAATTCTGCTACAGGGCGACACGGGTGTGCAAAGTCGTGTGTATATATACGTGATTTTGCATTTCCGGGTAGGGTGCGCGCGCCATTCACAGCCGTGGCTGTCAATCACCGGGTCCCAGGCGGTGATTGCTTGCCAGCACCCGGTGATTGCCGAGCATCTCCGATGGAGGGAGAACTGTTTGTGAACAAAACAGTTCTTCTCCCTGCCAGCTCCAGCAGACTGCTTTGGATGGCTCTGCACAGTGCAGCCATCCAAAGCAGTGTGATTACAGTGAAGCACACAGACCCTGCCCCCTAGTAAAACACTCCCACCACACAGTTAACCCTTTGATCGCCCCAGATGTTAACCCCTTCCTGCCCAGTGTCATTAGTACAATGTCAGTGCTTTTTTTTAACCGTGATCACTGTATTGGTGTCACTGGGGATGTCAGTGACACCAAGTCAGTTACCCCCAGTGTCAGAATGCCCGCCACAGTCCCGCTATAAGTCGTTGATCGCTGCCATTACTAGTAAAATTGAAAAAAAAAAAAAACAGTATCTATACTGCCATTTGTAAGCGCTATAACTTTCGCGTAAACCATTTTAATTTACACGTATTGGAATTTTTTTTTTGCAAAGACATGGACCAGAATACATTTTGGCCTAAATGTGAGGAAATTAAATCTTTACATTTTTTTACTGTACATGTTTAATAGCAAAAAGTCAAAAATATTGTTGGTCTTTTATCTCATGATAAGACATATCGGTGTGGAGTCATTCTGCACATGCTCAGTTTAGTGTGTATTGATAGAGAACTTTTTTTTTCTCTTGGGAGAGTTCATGTGATCATCACAGGGCCAATCAGCACTGTCTAGACAGAGGGTCAAGGGTTCTGCATCCTCCTAGAGCAGAAAGAAAACCCCACCTACAAGCTTTAACCAGTGCTGTGCTGGACACTGATAGAAGTCACAAGACTGCTATATACTGCTGATGAGAAAAGGGATTTTGCAGTTTATATTTACTAAAATAATTGTTCTGTGTGCTGAGGGAGGCCAGATAGAGTGAATGCAGGGTCTGGGAAGACCGGATATAGTGAATACAGGGTCCAGGGAGACCGGATACAGTGAATGCAGGGTCCAGGGAGACCGGATACAGTGAATGCAGGGTCCGGGGAGAGAGGATATAGTGAATGCAGGGTCCGGGGAGAGCGGATATAGTGAATGCAGGGTCCGGGGAGAGCGGATATAGTGAATGCAGGGTCCGGGGAGAGTGGATATAGTAAATGCAGGGTCCGGGGAGAGAGGATATCGTGAATGCGGGGTCCGGGGAGAGAGGATATAGTGAATGCGGGGTCCGGGGAGAGAGGATATAGTGAATGCGGGGTCCGGGGAGAGTGGATATAGTGAATGCTGGGTCCGGGGAGAGCGTATATAGTAAATGCAGGGTCCAGGGACAACAGATATAGTGAATGCAGGGTCCAGGGAGATCAGATATAGTGAATGCAGGGTGCGGGGAGACCGGTTATAGTGAATGCGGGGTCCGGGGAGAGCTGATATAGTGAATGCGGGGTCCGGGGAGAGCGGATATAGTGAATGCGGGGCCCGGGGAGAGCGGATATAGTTAATGCAGGGTCCGGGGAGAGCGGATACAGTGAATGCAGGGTCCGGGGAGAGCAGATATAGTGAATGCAGGGTCCGGGGAGAGTGGATATAGTAAATGCGGGTTCCGGGGAGAGAGGATATAGTGAATGCAGGGTCCCGGGAGAGAGGATATAGTGAATGCGGGGTCCGGGGAGAGCGGATATAGTGAATGCGGGGTCCGGGGAGAGCGGATATAGTGAATGCGGGGTCCAGGGAGATCAGATATAGTGAATGCAGGGTCCGGGGAGAGAGGATATAGTGAATGCAGGGTCCGGAGAGACTGGATATACTGAATGCGGGATCCAGGGAGAGCGGATATAGTGAATTCGGGGTCCGGGGAGAGCGGATATAGTGAATGCGGGGTCCGGAGAGAGCAGATATAGTGAATGCAGGGTCCGGGGTTTAGTAACACTTTAGTGCCAGTTCACTACATGTGTTTCAGTTGCTTTTTTTCTGTATCCAAAATGCACAGAAAGTAGGTGATTTGGTTTTCAATCTCATAGTTCACATCAGTGCTTGCAGTTCCAGTGGGTTACAATTGCAGAAAGTAGAAAAGGCTGCATTTTTTTCTTCACAGAACTGTATTGGAACGCGGTAAAACGCAACAAAAACACTCAAACGCACTAATAACGCACATATTTAAATTGAAGAAAAAGAGAGGGGGAAATAATGACCTGGAATGCATAAAAAATGCACCGGAACGCGTCCAGAACGTGCATTAAAAAAACGCATCTAGAATGCATCTGGACTGCATTTCTTTAGTGTGAACTGGCCCTTAAGGTACAACTAAAGACTTTTTTTCTTAGTTTTGGGTGGAGTGGAGTGGAGATGGATTAGAACACCTATTAGGTTTTTATTGCTGTCTGGGCCCCCATTAAGAATATCCTCCCTCGCTATTTGTCCTGTTTATCATTGAAAGTGAAAGTAAAAGAAAATCCCAAATTTTGTCCCCAGAAAAGTAATAGAGGGGAAATCTTGCAATGGAGACACTAGTTCTGGTGACCTGGGGGGCCCCAAGGAATTCCCTAATTTGCAGGGATTTCTTCTCACTTCCTTGTTTGGCTATGGGGCGTGAAGGGAAATCTCTAAACATCCCCCCGCATCCATTGCCTGTGTGAGCTCCCTGGGAGTGCGTGGCACTGCGACCGGTGCCCGCTGTGTCACAATGGAACACCGATTGTTGTATGGGACCTCTGTGTGAGGTCCCAATTCATGTGATAACTGATTGGCCAATCGGTGATCACATGAATAGTAGTAAGCAAGATGTCACTTCTGATATCATTGCTTACTACGTGTGAAATCTGTGAATGATCACAGAGATCACATGGTACAGGGCTATTCACAACAGCCTTGTATCATGTGACAAGCTGTGACCATTCACAGCTAAGGCAGTATTTCTCAATGGCTGCAAGAATGCAGCCAGAGAGAAGGAGAAATGATTGCTTTTACAGCCTTTATGGGTGTAAAAGCAATCAGTGTAAAATAAGAAAAAAAAAAATCTTCATCACCCCCCACAAGTAGTACAGTGTCGCTATGGTGACACTGTACTGCTAGGGTGACAATATGTAAAAAAAACCACATAAATAATAATATAAAAAATTAAATAAAAATGTAAAACAATTATAATTTTTGGTTATATATTAATTTAGTTTATATTTTTTTTTTTACTAAAAAGATAGATGAATAAATTTTGGCCAAGGTTTATGAAGATAGATTATTTATTTGCAACATTTTATAAGAAAAACACTTTTTTTCAAAATTTTTGGACTTTTTCATTTATATAGCAAAAAAAAAATAAAAATCCCAGCAGTGAATAAATATCACCAAAATAAAGTTGTATCTGTCTCAAAAAAATGCTCAAAAATTCATACGGGTACAGTGTTGCATGACTGCGCAATTGTCATTCAAAGTGTGGTAGCGCTGAAAGCTGGAAATTGGCCTGGACAGGAAGGGGGGGGGGGGGGGGGGGAGAAAGTGTCCGGACTGGAAGGGGTTAATTAAAAAGAAAACAATCTGGATGTAGGCATTTACAATAACCCTTCAGAATAGAGACATCTAAAAATCTCTTTTAAAGTTTTTTGACATCATGTGTTTTTCCTACCCCAGAGAGGTGTCCCCGTCCTCTTTGTTCTG
Source organism: Staurois parvus (assembly GCF_062004578.1). Classification (NCBI taxonomy): domain Eukaryota; kingdom Metazoa; phylum Chordata; class Amphibia; order Anura; family Ranidae; genus Staurois; species Staurois parvus. The sequence goes on along the minus strand of NW_028317928.1, from coordinate 5,484,087 downwards.
GGGATTCCACACTGGAACATCACAAAATCTTGAAACAATATCAGGTATGTAAATCTAAAAGTGTCCAGCCAAAGAGTTGTTCTTTTTTCTGTCTCCTTGTAAGTCGGATTGTGTATTGTGTGTTGTCCAGACTGACGGCTTGATTGTGATTAAAGTTGACTTGAAAGAAGAAGCAGAAGAGACGGATGTGACGGGGAATGAAATCCCTCCGGAGATCAGCCCAGGTGAGTAATAAACACTAAATCCAAAGAAGAGTCCCAGATCTTCCTTGTTCAGTCACAACAACAATCTCTTCTTCTCCCCCCTCCTCTGTCAGTAGACAGTAATGGGGGGACAGTATGTGCCCAGTGGGGGGGTCAGGAGCCATCAGCCTCTAGTAGACTCCAGCTATGATCCATGTAAGGAGGAGGAGACGCCTCCAGAGATCAGCACAGTTGAGGAATAAACACTAAATCCAAAGAAGAGTCCCAGATCTTCCTTGTTCAGTCACTACAATAATCTCTTCTTCTCCCCCCTCCTCTGTCAGTAGACAGTAATGGGGGGACAGTATGTGCCCAGTGGGGGAGTCAGGAGCCTATAGCAGAGTCAAGCTGGTGAAGCCTGCTGCTTGGGTAGAAACACCATCAGGGAACTTTCTAGAACACATTGTACCAGTTTACCGTCATTTTATTTTCTTCAGATGGCCGATACAGCAATAACGCCGAGAAGAGTTCCCTTACTTCTCCGAATGGTGAACTGGAAGATAACAACATCACAGGGTCTCCGGCCAAAAACAAACAGCTGGTATGTTACAGTGCTGGTGTAATATCATTGGGCCTCTGTTCTGACCAAATTAGATTTATGTTATAACAATTATTGATTCGTTCTTATAGCACATTCATCTCCAGCTGCTCTGTATGTTTACATGGTGAAACATTGAAGTGCATTTTTTTATAAGAGGTAGAGGTAAGATGTAGAGGAATGCATCATCTATATAAGGTGACTATGTGTGCCTTATCAGATAAGGAGGAGGAAGCAGTGCTGGATCAGTAATCTGTATATTAAGTGACAGTGTATGTCTTATCAGATAAGGAGGAGGAAGCAGTGCTGGATCAGTAATCTATATATAAGTGACAGTGTGTAGCTTATCAGATAGCAGAGGAGGAAGCAGTGCTGGATCAGTAATCTGTATATAAGGTGACATTGTGTGTCTTGTCAGATAAAGAGGAGGAAGCAGTGCTGGATCAGTAATCGGTATGTAAGGTGACAGTGTGTGCCTTATCAGATATTGGAGGAGGAAGCAGTGCTGGATCAGTAACCTGTATATAAGATGACATTGTGTGCCTTGTCAGATGGTGGAGCAGGAAGCAGTGCTAGATCAGTAATCTGTATATAAGTGACAGTGTGTGCCTTGTCAGATCGAGGAGGGGGAATCATTCCTGGATCAGTAATCTGTATATAAGGTGACAGAGTATGCCTTATTAGATAAGGAGGAGGAAGCTGTGCTAGATCAGTAATCTGTATATAAGGTGACCAGTGTATGTCTTGTCAGATGGTGGAGCAGGAAGCAGTGCTAGATCAGTAATCTGTATTTAAGGTGACAGTGTGCGTCTTGTCTGATAGAGGAGGAGGAAGCAGTGCTGGATCAGTAATCTGTATTTAAGGTGACTGTGTGTCTTGTCAGATGGTGGAGGAGGAAGCAGTGCTGGATTAGTAATCTCTATATAAGGTGATAGTGTGTGTCTTGTCAGATGGTGGAGGAGGAAGCAGTGCTGGATCAGTAATCTGTATATAAGGTGACAGTGTGCGTCTTGTCAGATGGTGGAGGAGGAAGCAGTGCTGGATCAGTAATCTGTATATAAGGTGACAGTGTGTGTTTTGTCCGATAGAGGAGAAGGATTTGGGAAGCAGTACTGGGTCTATTACCTGTATAGAATGAAAATAATCGATGATTTTCCTTGTACACGGTCATTTGTTTTTTCCTTCTTTGTCAGAAGAAGAAGAGGATCAGAAAGCCGGCATCCTGTCCAGAGTGTGGGAAATGGTTCACGAGACAGTTTCAGCTCGTCCAGCATCTGAGGATCCACCGAGGTGAAAGGCCTTTCCAGTGTCCTTATTGTGAGAAGCGTTTCACCTTGAAAATCCATCTGAGCAAACATCAAATGACTCACACGGGAGAGAAACCTTACACCTGTCCCGAGTGCGGGAAATGTTTCACCCGGAAAGAATCGTTGGTTCATCACCAGGGCTCCCATCGAGGCGAAAGGCCTTATTCCTGCTCTGACTGTGGAAAGCGCTTTCGAAACAAGTTATCTCTCATCAAACACCAGAGGAAGCACTTGCAGGTGAAGCCATATTCCTGTTCGGAATGTGGGAAGAGCTTTGCCGTCAAATCGTCTCTCATTGGTCATCAGAGAAAGCACAAGGGAGAGACGCCATTCGTCTGCTCCGAGTGTGGGAAGGGATTCCCCTTAAAGTCTCATCTACACTCCCACCAGAGCGTTCACATGGACAATAAGCCTTTCTCCTGCCCCGAGTGCGGGAAAGGTTTCGTGAATAAGTCGCGCCTGCTCCTGCACCAAAAAGTTCACGAAAAGCCCTACTCCTGCTCCGCGTGCGGGAAGTGTTTCGCACAAAGCTCCCGCCTTATGGACCACCAGAGACGCCATACGGGAGAGAAGCCGTTTTCCTGCCCAGAATGCAAGCAGTGTTTTACGGAGAAGACCTTGCTGGTGATACACCAGAGGAAGCACGCCGACAGGAGCCTGAATTCGTGCGCCGAGTGCGGCCGATGCTTTACGCACAAGACCAACCTGGTTCGGCATCAGAGGATCCACACACGGGAGCAGTCCTATTGCTGTGCCGACTGTGGGAGGAGCTTCGAGGTGAAGTCACGTCTCGATGCCCATCAGAGGATTCACACCGATGAGAGCTTGTTTTCGTGTCAGGAATGCGGGGCATGCTTCACCCGGAAAACCTCTCTGGATAAACACCAGAAGAAGCAGCTGTGTGCTACACTAGAATGATGGATTATCTGCTTCATAGAAGTACTGCCACAGAGCGGCACGGGCGCGCAAAATCACGTATTTATATACGTGATTCTGCATCTCCAGGTAGGAGGCGCACGTGCGCCCCCCTCCCCACCCGCGACCACAGTTCACGGTGATTACTCGCCGGCGCCCGGTGATTGCCAAGGATCTCCGACGGTGGGGGGGGGGGGATGCTTTTCAGTTCCTGCCACTGAAAAACATCCCCACAGCATGATGCTGCCACCACCATGCTTCACTGTAGGGATGGTATTGGCCAGGTGGTGAGCGGTGCCTGGTTTCCTCCACACATGAGGCCAAAGAGTTCAATCTTTGTTTCATCAGACCACAGAGTTTTGTTTCTCATGGTCCGAGAGTCCCTCAGGTGCCTTTTTGCAAACTCCAGGCGGGCTGCCATTTGCCTTTTACTTCCGTCTGACCCCTCTACTGTACAGGCCTGATTGGTGGAGTGCTGCAGAGATGGTGGTTCTTCTGGAAGGTTCTCCTCTCTCCAGAGAAACATTGTAGCTCTTTCAGAGTGACCATCGGGTGTTTGGTTACCTCCCTGGCTAAGGTCCTTCTCCCTCGATCGCTTATTTTGGCCAGGAGGCTCGCTCTAGGAAGATTCCTGGTGGTTCCAAACTGACTCCATTTACGGATGGTGGAGGCCACTGTGCTCATTGGGACCTTCAGTGCTGCAGAAATGTTTCTGTACCCTTCCCCAGATCTGTGCCTTGGTAAAATCCTGTCTCGGAGGTCTGCAGACAATTCCTTGGACTTCATGGCTTGGTTTGTGCTCTGACATGCACTGTTACCCATGGGACCTTCTTTTGCCAGGTTTATGCCTTTCCTAATGTCCAATCAACCGAATTTCCCAGGCGTGGACTCCAATCAACTGAATGTCCCACAGGTGAACTCCAATCAACTGAATGTCCCACAGGTGGACTCCAATCACGTTACAGAACATCTCAAGGATGACCAGTGGGAACAGGATGCACCAGAGCTCAATGTTGAATGCCATGGCAAAGGCTTGGAGTACTTACAGTCAGGTCCATAAATATTGGGACATCGACACAATTCTAAAATTTTTGGCTCTATACACCACCACAATGGATTTGAAATGTAACGAACAAGATGTGCTTTAACTGCAGACTGTCAGCTTTAATTTGAGGGTATTTACATCCAAATCAGGTGAACGGTGTAGGAATTACAACAGTTTGCATATGTGCCTCCCACTTGTTAAGGGACCAAAAGTAATGGGACAATTGGCTTCTCAGCTGTTCCATGGCCAGGTGTGTGTTTATTCCCTCATTATCCCAATTACAATGAGCAGATAAAAGGTCCAGAGTTCATTTCAAGTGTGCTATTTGCATTTGGAATCTGTTGCTGTAAACTCTCAAGATGAGATCCAAAGAGCTGTCACTATCAGTGAAGCAAGCCATCATTAGGCTGAAAAAAACAAAACAAACCCATCAGAGAGATAGCAAAAACATTAGGCGTGGCCAAAACAACTGTTTGGAACATTCTTAAAAAGAAGGAACGCACCGGTGAGCTCAGCAACACCAAAAGACCCGGAAGACCACGGAACACAACTGTGGTGGATGACTAAAGAATTCTTTCCCTGGTGAAGAAAACACCCTTCACAACAGTTGGCCAGATCAAGAACACTCTCCAGGAGGTAGGTGTATGTGTGTCAAAGTCAACAATCAAGAGAAGACTTCATCAGAGTGAATACAGAGGGTTCACCACAAGATGGAAACCATTGGTGAGCCTCAAAAACAGGAAGGCCAGATTAGAGTTTGCCAAACGACATCTAAAAAAGCCTTCACAGTTCTGGAACAACATCCTATGGACAGATGAGACCAAGATCAACTTGTACCAGAGTGATGGGAAGAGAAGAGTATGGAGAAGGAAAGGAACTGCTCATGATCCTAAGCATACCACCTCATCAGTGAAGCATGGTGGTGGTAGTGTCATGGCGTGGGCATGTATGGCTGCCAATGGAACTGGTTCTCTTGTATTTATTGATGATGTGACTGCTGACAAAAGCAGCAGGATGAATGCTGAAGTGTTTCGGGCAATATTATCTGCTCATATTCAGCCAAATGCTTCACAACTCATTGGACGCCGCTTCACGGTGCAGATGGACAATAACCCAAAGCATACTGCAAAAGCAACCAAAGAGTTTTTTAAGGGAAAGAAGTGGAATGTTATGCAATGGCCAAGTCAATCACCTGACCTGAATCCGATTGAGCATGCATTTCACTTGCTGAAGACAAAATTGAAGGGTAAATGCCCCAAGAACAAGCAGGAACTGAAGACAGTTGCAGTAGAGGCCTGGCAGAGCATCACCAGGGATGAAACCCAGCGTCTGCTGATGTCTATACGTTCCAGACTTCAGGCTGTAATTGACTGCAAAGGATTTGTAACAAAGTATTAAAAAGTGAAAGTTTGATTTATGATTATTATTCTGTCCCATTACTTTTGGTCCCTTAACAAGTGGGAGGCTCATATGCAAACTGTTGTAATTCCTACACCGTTCACCTGATTTGGATGTAAATACCCTCAAATTAAAGCTGACAGTCTGCAGTTAAAGCACATCTTGTTCGTTACATTTCAAATCCATTGTGGTGGTGTATAGAGCCAAATATTTTAGAATTTTGTCGATGTCCCAATATTTATGGACCTGACTGTATGTGCATGCTTTTTTTTTTCTTTCATTATTTATTTTTTAAAGTTATTTTTATTCAGATTTTCAGTTTTTTTTTTTTAATAAATTGCAAAGATTTCAAAACGATCTCCTTTCACTTTGTCATCATGGGGTATTGTTGGCTGTGTGCCCCCTACCCGGAAATGCAAATCACGTATATATACACGTGATTTTGTGCAGCCGTGCTGCCCTGTAGCAGTACATCTGCTGTAGGGCGGCAGGCAAGAGGTTTAGGTTCCCAAGAGCACCGTGGCCTCCATAATGCTCAAATGGAAGAAGTTTGGCACAACCAGGACTTTTCTAAGAGCTGGCCACCCAGCCAAACTGAGCAATCAGGAGAGAATGGCCTTAGTAAGGGAGGTGACCAAGAGCCCGATGGTCACTCTGACTGAGCTCTAGAGATCCTGTATGGAGATGGGACAAAGTTCCAGATGAACAACCATCACTGCAGCCCTCCACCGATCTGGACTTTATGGCGGAGTGTCTAGAAAGATGCCTCTCCTCAGTTCAAAACACTTGATATTCTGCTTGCAGTTGGCAAAAAAAGGACCTGAAAGACTCTCAAACTGAGGAAGAAGATTCTCCGGTCTGATAAAACTAAGATTGAACTGTTTAGCCTCAATTCTAAACATTGTTCAGCGCCCAGGACCTCAGCATGGGCTGAAGGTTCAGCTTTCAACATGACAGCGCTCAGGACCTCAGCCTGGGCTGAAGGTTCACCTTCCAACATGACAGCGCTCAGGACCTCAGCCTGGGCTGAAGGTTCACCTTCCAACATGACAGCGCTCATGACCTCAGCCAGGGCTGAAGGTTCACCTTGCAACATAACAGCGCTCATGACCTCAGCCAGGGCTGAAGGTTCACCTTCCAACATGACAGCGCTCAGGACCATAGAATGGGCTGAAGGTTCACCTTCCAACATGACAGCGCTCAGGACCTCAGCCTGGGCTGAAGGTTCACTTTCCAACATGACAGCGCTCAGGACCATAGAATGGGCTGAAGGTTCACCTTCCAACATGACAGCGCTCAGGACCTCAGCCTGGGCTGAAGGTTTACCTTCCAACATGACAGTGCTAATGACCTCAGCCTGGGCTGAAGGTTCACCTTCCAACATGACAGCGCTCATGACCTCAGCCAGGGCTGAAGGTTCACCTTCCAACATGACAGCGCTCATGACCTCAGCCTGGGCTGAAGGTTCACCTTCCAACATGACAACGATCCTAAGGGCACAGTAAAAACAACACAGGAGTGGCTTAGGGACAACTCTGTGAACGTCCTAGAGTGGTCCACCCAGAGCCCTGACTTGAACCCTATTGAACATCTCTGGAGAGACCTGAAAAGGTCTGTCCACCGACGACCCCCATCCAACCTGACTAAGCTTGAGAGGATTTGCAAAGAAGAATGGCAGAAAATCCCCCAATCCAGGAGTGCAAAGCTTGTCGTGTCATACCCAGAAAGGTTTGAAGCTGTAGTTGCCGCCAAAGGTGCTTCAACAACGTACTGAGTAAAGGGTCTGAATTCGTAAGTCCATGTCATATTTCAATTTTCTTTTAAATAAATTCACAAATATTTCTAAAATTCTGTTTTCTCTTTGTCATTATGGGGTCCTGAGCGTAGATGAATGAGCAGAAAATGAATTTAAACAACTATTATCAGGCTGCAACATGACAAAATTGAAAATAAAGTGAAGTGGGTCTGAATACTTTTTTGAATGCGCTGCCACTCTGAAGTCACCACTGGACTGACTTGACCCGTTCATTTCCATGGGCGATATGAAGGCTGTATGATGCCAAAGCCCTTGACTGCAAGGAGTCTTGGTCATATGGACTGGGAGGTGCTGCTGGAGTCGAACAGACACCCGCAGTAGATCTTCAAAGTCTGAGTCCTGGTTGATTTTAGATGAGGGTTCTTCAAACATCCCGGAACCCCCCCTTGACATTTAACTTGCTGTGGGCTGTAAACCAAATCTGATCGTTGAAAGAGTTTCGCACAGACTGGAATACGCTGCAAAGGTTGACCTTTGGACTCTAGACTGACATATGTAGTAGATGTTTCTTGAAGAAAACAATTTGTGTATATTTTTAATGGACTACATTGATTTGTATTTCTAAAAGTAATCTGATCAATAAATTATACAGAAAAGTCCTAATTTTGATCATTTGTGATTTTTTTTTTTACTTGTAACGTGAGCCATGTGCACTAGGGTTTCAGATACGTAGACTTGGAAGCACAAGTGAAGGACCTCTGAATGCCCTAGGGCAGGGATGTCAAACTGGTAGCCCTCCAGCTGTTGCCAAACTACAAGTCCCATCATGCCTCTGTCTTTGGGAGTCATGCTTGTGACTGTCAGCCTTGCAGTGCCTCATGGGAGTTGTAGTTTGGCAACAGCTGGAGGGCCGCCAGTTTGACACCCCTGCCCTAGGGTTTAAAAAGAGCTGTGGGGGCATTCTTTAAACTCACCTATTTCAATTAACACAGAAATTACAACCAGTTAAAATGGTGAAACGTTAACTCAACCTTTCTGTTGTGTGTCTCTGTGTGCCACAGAGCAGCAAAGAATTGTCTGAGGATTAGAGAAGAAAAAATGGTGGAAAAACATGGACAATCCCAGGGTTACAAGTCCATCTCCAGAAATCTTAATGTTCCTGTGTAAACTGTGTGCAACGTTGTCAAGAAGTTTACAGGCTGGTTCTTCCCCAGTGTCAGCATTGGGAAGCAGTCTGTGACTCCATCATTGGTTGTCAGTGGGAGGAATAGTGCACCATCATTGGTGTCAATTGGAGGAATAGTGCCCCGTCATTGGTGTCAGTGGAAGGAATAGTGCTCCATTGTTGGTATCAGTGGGAGGAATAGTGCCCAATCACTGTATTAGTGGAAGGAATAGTACCCCATCATTGGTGTCAGTGAGAGGAATAGTGCCCCATCATTGGTATCAGTGGAAGGAATAGTGCCCCATCATTGGTGTCAATGGAAGGTATAGTGCCCCATTGTTGGTATCAGTGGAAGGAATAGTGCCCCATTGTTGGTATCAGTGGAAGGAATAGTGCCCCATCATTGGTGTCAGTGGGAGGAATAGTGCTCCATCATTGGTGTCAGTGAAAGGAATAGTGCCCCATTGTTGGTATTACTGGGAGGAATAGTGCCCAATCACTGTATTAGTGGGAGGAATAGTACCCCATCATTAGTGTCAGTGAGAGGAATAGTGCCCCATCATTGGTATCAGTGAGAGGAATAGTGCCCCATCACTGGTGTCAGTGAGAGGAGTAGTGCCCCATCATTGGTGTCAGTGGGAGGAATAGTGCCCCATCACTGGTGTCAGTGAGAGGAATAGTGCCCCATCACTGGTGTCAGTGAGAGGAGTAGTGCCTTGTATTGGTGGGAGGAATAAGGCCAAATAAAGGCTAGCAAAAGGCCACGTCTGGCCCCTGGGCAGCAGTTTGGAGACCACTGGTTTACAGAAATGAAGACAGCTGACAATTGGATTGTTCTTCTGTTAGTTTCTACGACTTAGATTAAGGATTACCCAAATACCCAAAATTCTGTGTGTTCCTACCTCGCTGTACCCAGGACTGGGGCTAAAAAGCCCTGGCTGTGTATATGTCAACTTCGATGGCTCCTCATGCTGGTTCCAAGGCTGTGAAGTTAAATGCCTTCTCCTCAACTGTGAGTGTTGTAAACCACCTGGGAGCATTCTGTATTTACAACACTGGCAGCAGAGGAGAGGGGCCAACTCACCTTGCTTGTGTGGGCAGGCAGAAAAAGGGGCGAGTTAGGCAGAAGAACCCAAACCAACAGTTGTGTATTGCCAAGGCTGGAAGTGCCTGCCAAGTGTTCTTTAACCATTCCCCCCCCCCCCCCGCTCGCCCTATCACGTATATATATACGCGATTTGCATTTCCGGGTAGGAAGCATGTGCCCGCACCGCCCTACCCACGCCGCCATTGGTGGCTAGGGATGTCAATCACCGGGTCCTGGCTCGAGACTCCCCACTGGCACTCGGCGATTGCCGTGTAAAGCTGACAGGGGAGAGACCTGTGTGTAAACAACACAGGTCTCTCTCCTCCCAGGAAGGACATGCTGCTGTGTATTTCTCTGCACAGCATGTCTCCCTAGTAAAACACACACAGCACACAGTTAACCCTTTGATCACTCCAGATGTTAACTCCTTCCTGCCCAGTGCCATTAGTACAGTGTCAGTGCTTTTTATTAGCACTGATCACTGTATTGGTGTCACTGGGGATGTAAGTGACACCAACTCAGTTCCCACCCAGTGTCAGAATGCCCGTTGCAGTCCCGCTATAATCTATAACTGTATTCCCCTCGCACACATTCCTGGAAGTATGGCTCATCAATGGAGGGTGCTGTAGCGACCACTAGCTGGGGCTGGAAACATCAGACCACAGATCTCAACATGGTCCTGAAAAGGTTTTATTCCAAAAAGATCATATCACAAAGGAAAGTGCAACATTTTGGGGCCGAGTAGGGCCCCTTCATCGTGCCTGAAATTTGACTTTTAAAATTTTTTTATTGGATATGTTTTATAGCAAAAAGTCAAAAATATTGTTTTTTTTCGTTCTATTTGTTTATAGCGCAAAAAATAAAAAATGCAGAGGTGATCAAATACCACCAAAAGAAAGGTCAATTTGTGGGGAACAAAAAAGACATAAATTTGATTTGGGTGCAGCGTTGCATAACTGCGCAATTGTCAGTTAAATTAACACAGCACCATATCAAAAAAAGGGCCTGGTCAGGAAGGGGGGTAAATCCTCTGGAGGGCAAGGGGTTAAAGCCAAGGGGAGCGCAGGGGCTTTTTGCGTGATGCCACCCAATTGGATATCTTTATTTCTCACCAGAGCTACCAGAAAATAAACACAGTTGGCTGGATGTTTTAGGAAAGGAGTGGGATATATAGACTGGATCAGGCCTTGTCCTCAGTGTTGGGTCACTCCTCCTGCCCTTCCTTTTAAAGGAACATTCTTTGTAGGTGGTTCCCATAACAGATGTAGTTAGCACACGTTACTTTGTAATTTAAGGAGAACAACCCCCCCTCCGCCTGTTGATACCTCCCGTTCACTCCCTTACTACTCTGTTGCTCCATCTTAGCCCTAGGAATAGCCAGGGGTTCTGGGGGAGCATCAGACCTCCTCCCAGAATGCAGTGTTTGCCCCAATAATGTTACCTGATGGAGGAGAACATTATCCCTGCGTAAGCTCAGACACCATGGCCCTGATTCACTATTGGGCGTGGGCGCATATTTATGGGCTTAAGCCCAATTTTCATGGGCGTCCGTCCATTTTTGACCCTGCAACCTAATTCACTATTGAGCAGAGCCCATAAGCAGACGCCCAATCTAATTCACAAAAAGACACACGCCCGGAATCAGACTCACAAAAGCAGACTTGCTAAGAAGCACGTCTAACACCATGAAAAATCACTGTAGAGACATGTTCACTTAGAAATTTGCTTTGCCAAATATCAGGACTTCACTTTAAACAATATCTGCTATTTCCAAAAAAATTAAGAATGTGTTAAAAATCGTTTTTCTCAAGGAAATCGACACAGTAAAAATCTAGATGCCCGTGCAGTGTCTTTGGCAGATAGAACTGAGCATGTGCAGAACACCTTTTAGTCCTCTGCCATGGGCGTTTGCTTTTTAGCCACTGACTAATAGTGAATCTGATTGTGGATTCCTCTGACAGCCGGCACTCGGTCGCGACTACTGTGTTTAATAAACAGCATTAAGCATATCTTCATGTAATCTAATTAGATTTCCTTCGTTTTAGTGATTATATTTTTGTTTCTTATCCTTTATAATTATTTCTGTTATGATTTTACTTATTTTGAAGGTCTAGATAAAATTTATTTTGAAAGCTGAATGTAAAAATAAAGGTCCGCAATAAAAAAAAAAAAAAAAAAAACAGCGTGGGTCCCCCCTCTCATCCATACCAAGCCCTTCAGGTCTGGTATGGATATTAAGGGGGAACTCCATGCTGAAATTTAAAAAAAAAACAGCGTGGGTCCCCCTCAATATCCATACCAGACCTTTATCCGAGCATGCAGCCCGGCAGGTCAGGAAAGGGGGGGGGGGACGAGCGAGCGCCCCCCCCCTCCTGAACCATACCAGGCCACATGCCCTCAACATGGGGGGGGTGCTTTGGGGCAGGGGGGCTCCCCCCCCAAAGCACCTTGTCCCCATGTTGATGAGGACAAGGGCCTCTTCCCCACAACCCTGGCCGGTGGTTGTGGGGGTCTGCGGGCGGGGGCTTATCAGAATCTGGAAGCCCCCTTTAACAAGGGGGCCCCCAGATCCCGGTCCCCCCCCTACGTGAATGATTCTGCGGTACACGGTCCACAGACTCATTCACAAAAAAACTAAGTGTGGTGTAAAAAAAACACAGTACAGGGTCTTTGACAAGTCCTTTATTAAAACAATGTCCCCCGAAGTAGATCCAACGTCAATCGCGGCGGCGGCGACCCGAAAAAAGGAAAAAAAAAAAAAGGTTCCGCTCCCGTCCGAGGCTTCCAGCCTAGTGAAGAAAAACCTAGCTGACAGTTCTTATATAGGTATGGGCGGGGCCAGCCGGGAACAGCAAGCATGTGACATGGGGCGGGTCACTGGGATGATGTCCCCGGATGATATTCATACCAGATCCGAAGGGCTTGGTACAGATGGGAGGGGGGACCCCACGCTTTTTTTTTATTATTTATGCAATAAAGGGAATTATTTTACATTCAGCTGTCAGTGGGGAACCCCGCTGACAGATGAAACATTAACTCATGGCTGTCGCTCCTACAATCCCGCATGAGTTATGTTATCAACTCATGCAGCATTTTAGTAATGAAAACCAATGCAGCGCTCATGTTTCAGCTGTCGGCGGATTTCCCCACTGACAGTTGAATGTCAAAGTATTGCAGTGATTTATAAACAGTTCTTTAAATAACTGGCGTGGGGTCCCCCCTCCCATCCATACTAAGCCCTTCGGGTCTCGTATGGATGTTAAGGGGTAACTCCACGCTGAAATTAAATAAAAAACAGCATGGGGTACCCCCCTAAATCCATAACACATACTTATCCGAGCATGCAGCCCGGCAGGTCAGGAAAGGGGGGGACGACGACGAGCGAGTGCCTCCCCCCCTCCTGAACCATACCAGGCCACATGCCCATACCAAATTATTCAAACATTTGTAAACAGACCAATTAACTGAAATGGTTTGACATTTGTACCCCAAATATGACGTTCCCTGAGGCGTTAATAAACCGAGGTACGCCTGTATCAGTATTGCAATCCTTTGTATTGGGATACATAGAACCAACATACATCTGAATTGGCAACATAGCACAACATTTGTGTCACATTGGAGATATCTGGCTAGTTAAACTGACCTTGCCCAGGGACCTAGGATTGATTCACAGCACAGAAATACAGGCTGGGTTAGCAATGTAGCTCCGTGGATTAGTGGTTAGCACTGCTGCCTTACAACTCTAGGGTTGTCGGTTCGAATCCCAACCCCGGCGAGGTAGTAGCATGATCTCCGTGTGTGGCTGTCTTCACATACATGTTCTGGCAACATCTTTGCATTCTGTCTAAATGATCCCTAAAATGTGAATTAGAATGAGGCCTTGTCTGTTGAAACACCTTCAAAGCTGCACCTTATGTGAATGTCATACAATGGGATAAGATAAGGGCCTGAATTATTTGATAATGATGGTTTACACTCCACCCACTTTTGTGAAGGATTTGGCAAGCAAAGAGCTGACAGAGAGAGAGAAGAGTGAGACGAAGAAGAGTGAGCGAGAGATACATATGAAGAGTGATAAAGAGAGACATTCAGAAGAGTGAGCGAGAGAGAAGAGCGAGCCAGTGAGACAAAGAAGAGTGAGCAAGAGATACATACTGAAGAGTGATAAAGAGAGACATTCAGAAGAGTGAACGAGAGAGAAAAGACTTGGTTGGTGAATCCACACATCAAACTTGTCACAAATCCTGGCGTGCATTTTTCCCCCAAATGCATAGCAGACCCTTATCCCAGCAGGCAGGTACCGCACGTCTTCAAAGATTTATTTCCTTTGTTGATTTTCCTGCTTCGCTCACACTATATGCAATTGAAAATTACTCTTTAAGTTGCCAATTTTACTGTGTTTTCTAGAGAATTACTAACTAGTTGTGTTTTCAATTGTGTGTAGCATTGCGATTTCTATTTGAGTCTAGATGTTAAATTGCTAATAAATGGCCACAATTCTCAAATACCTTTGAACTCTCGCTGCAACAAATGGTGTATGTTAATACACTCACATTCATTATATCCAATATCAGGTACGATGTCAATGCACAAATCGCACCTGAAATTGCACACCCTGGATGTGACTTGTCATGTGATTGGCATGGCCAGCAGCTTGCTCTCTGCATGGCAAATTGCACCCAATGTTACTGGGGGCCAACACCACTGTCACATCTAATCCGATGCGGCAATTGTCCAACTTACAGTGAAGTTGCACGAGTTCACAATCCAATTGGATGTGAACAGAGCCTACAGTGGCCAATAGGGTGCGACTTGGTCTACGATTTGCAAGTCGCCTGTCATGCCAATTGCATGGCAATCGCAAACAATGTTACTGGGGGCTACCCGGTCACATTAAAGCAGATTTCTAAGTGGTGTTATTGACACCACAGTCACATCATGTGACTTGCATAGAAGTTGCATGATTTCAAAGTCGGGGTACATGGTGATTTCAAGTGCAATTTGCAAGACATTCGACATCGATCTCTCAGCAAATTGCATGAAAAGTAGTGTATTCATTACTCTATTATTACTTGCGGCTCCTACCAAGTTTGAACCACAACAATATGAACGCTCCAATAGCGTGCACATTGAGTGGGACTTGGCATGTGATTTGCACAACATGCAAGCTGTAAATCGTCTGCAAAGTCGCACCCTATTGTCTGCTATTAGAGTGACCACATGGGTGCGTTTCAAACACTGATTTCTATAGTAGTACATGTACTACTTTAGTGGCAATTTGCATAGAGATCTGTGTCAGATGTCTTGAAAATTGCATTGAAATGGTCAACTTTACTGTAAGTTGCATGATTTGTAAATCAGCTTTGCCCAGAGTGTAATGTTTGGTGATGTTTGATTTCTGGAGTGTTTTACCAATTGATGGGAAATTCACCATACTAGTCAAATCGATTTGTCATTTTCAGTATTGCATACAAGATGTGGTCATGTGACTGTCTTAACTCATGCGAGAATCTGGAGGGAATTGTGACCATAGTAGCAATAAAGGTTCCAATTGGGGTTCCCTTTCACATCCCTGCTCAATGTTCTGTTGTATGCTGCACACGTACATTTCACTGTATATATCTTTCTGATTTGTGGGGCCTGTATACCAAGGGTTAATGCAGGTAGGACGCGGATTCATCAGGTGAAAACACTTTCACTGACCAAACTAAGGTCAGTGGTGGGTGTGGCTTCATTGGGTGTGGGGCCTTGTTTGGCACGCTCCAAATACAACCTAGCTTATATAAAGATGTGCAGTAGGGAGTGATTTGGCCTGTTACTAGGCCGGGTGGTTTGTGACTAAGTCCTTGCTTGTAGTGGTTTGGGGGAGGAAGAGATTTTGTGCTGAATTGCCCCAGACACCACTCAGGCTGTGTTTGGAAGTGGGCTGGAAATGTTTGCATATTTTTGGCCTTGTAAAGTGTTTGTGTGTTATTGCACAATGATTGTGTTTTTTCTCTTTGCATTGAAAGCCTCACACATGTCAATCGTTTTGTTTAAAATCTGCTCTTGTTTTAATTTTGCTTGCTTATTTAGACTCAAATGCTTTTTTCTTACAAACCTGCTGACAAATGTATGTGTAGGGGATTTGTAGAGGTGGGAGGGGTTTTTCACATATGTCTTGTTTTCTTTATATTTTGATGTGTAGACTTTTTTTGTGAATGGATCTTTATACTAAATGTTTGTGTAAGTAAACCTTATTTGCACGAAAATGTTACTTGATTCATCTTCCCCTTTGTTTCCTGCTATAACCTGAGCACACACAGTTCATTAGAAGTATCTTTAGATTGTAAGCTCTTATGAGCAGGAGTGTTTTATTTTTGCCACATCAATCCTATTTTTGTGACTCACCAAGATATTGACTGTACCTACTTGTTCCTGCTGACCAAATAAATGAAGATATATTTGATCAATAAATGTTTCACCGATGTTTTTGTGTTTATTTTATGTTCAATATATGAACAACCTTAATAGTTACTTTGTATACTTATATAATCTGCTCAAATGTAGCTTGTAAGAGCGTGAATATGCAAGTGGGTGCAAACTGGCTTTTTCAAAACCAAACAAAAAAATAAAAAACCTGCTTGCACCACAATATTGTTATGTACTAATGAATATGTCACATTCACTGTGCAGCCAGCTACAGGTTTTCTACAATTTGATTTACAGTAATAAAATAGTCCCCACTGTGTGTTGATTTTTGGCCTTTGGCAACAAATATATATTAGCCAAGGTTTAAAAAGAAAAAAATCACTAAAACACACATTCGCGAAAGCTATCATAGCCGTGCATAGAAATGAGCGATCGTGCATAGATATGCGCGATCGTGCACAAATAAACGCCAAACAGGTGTCCCCCATGGCGCACGAGCAGCTATCCTCCTGGAAGTCCGTCATCTGGTGCGCGCGCACCCGGAAGTGGTTGTTGGGAGTGTAAGTGGATGAGAAGTGGTTGGAGGTTTTGTGTTGGTTGAAAATTTTGATAACTTTATTGGCATTTGGACATGGCGAGAGCACAGTTCTCAACTGAGGAGATGATCCTTATATGTAAAGTAACTGTGGCCATTGCAAATATGTTTATAACATGTGAGGGACAAGTAATTGTAATTTTGTGGGTGGGGCCTAGCAGAATCTCACTTGGTGCACATGCTACTTATCTGTACATTAGCTCCTGGGTATTGATGGGTCAATTATATTAACCACTTGCCTACTGGGTACTCATACCCCCTTCCTGTCCTGGCCAATTTTCATCTTTCTGCACTGTTACCCTTTGAATGACAATTGTGCAGTCATGCCACATTGTACCCATCTTAAATTTGTATCAGTTTTTTCAGATAAATAGAGCTTTCTTTGGGTGGTATTGACTTGCTGCTGTGAGTTTCACTTTTTGCTCGATAAACCACAAAATAGCTCATAATGAATAAAAGTCTGTTTATATTATAACATTTGGTAAACTGGTAATTTAGCAACACTGATGTGCGTTGATGAGGTGGCACTGCTGGCCACAGGTGGGCGGAACTGTTGGGTGGCACTGGTGGGCACTGATCATCGGGGCTGACCCCTGCTTTGATAACTGCTGGTTCTCGGCAGTACTTTCCACACATTCTGACAGCGTGATGAAAGTGCAGCCAAGACCCTGCAAATGCATTTCCCGGTGATCAGCGTGTCATTGGACATGGCTGATCACATGGTAAAAAGCCGCTGTGATTGGTCTTTACCACATCACGTGATCAGCTGTGTCCTTAGGACACAGCAATCATGGAGAGCGCGTTCTGCCAGGATGTCATATGACACCCTCCCAGAGCTGCCTGGATGCAGTGTAGCGTTATTCGGCTATCTGCGGTCGCCAAATAGGTAACCAGCTAGGCCTTCATGGCTAATCTTTGAATATCTGGACATGTATACTGCGTATAATGCATTACATTCTACAATGTGTTGGTGTACATGGTATAACAGTGTGCAATGCGTTGCTGGATTCTGCATGACAGTGGACAGCGTATCACAGTGTGCAATGCGTAGCTCCAGCCTGCATGACAGTGTACAGTGCATTACAGTCTACAATGTGTGGGTGTACACGGTATCACAGTGTGCAATGCGTTGCTCCATCCTGCATGACAGAGTACAGTGCATTACAGTCTACAATGTGTGGGTGTACACGGTATTACTTTGTACAGAGTATTACAGTGTGCAATGCGTTGTACACTGCAGTGTGCACTAAAGCATTTTACACTCATGCACTGTACACACTAACGCATTTGACATTTCTAGTGTGCAATGCGTTCGTGTGCAATGCCTTGGACAGTACAATGCATTTGCAGTATTGGTGTATGTTTATTAAGCACAGATAATTCATCTGATTTTAGTTATCAAGGAGAAGTCTTCTCTGTCCCCCTGTTTATGAGGTGGAGGACAATTGTTTTCCGAAGAGGAGAGGAGACTTTTTTTCAAGGAGATCTGTATAGATTTCCAGAGATATGTGTAGATGGTTGAGGGGCTGCATGTGATCTCCGGAGATAATTGTGATTAATGATCACCTGAGTTAAACCAGTGAATGAAAAGTGTAAAAAAACATGGATTGAAAATAATCTGCACTGACCACTGTGCTTTGTCAAGCCACATATTGGCACATTCTGGTGTCACACAGATGCGATGTGAAATTTGCAGTGTTTTCTGTGCAAGCGCTGCACCGCATCACAACCGCAACCCCTTCATGCCACCTGCTGCGGCTTTCTAGGTGAAGTTACCAACACACCAATATTGGTACACAAAGCGTATTGCGATTTGCCAAATTGGATGGCATGCCTATTCACACCCATGTGCATACCCTGAAAAAGGGTCCTGCACATTTTTGGCCCGGATGCGGTGCAATTTGAGGTGTGCAAAATGTTTGTCTCTAATTGCAACGCACACAAATTGCATGTGATTTGCCCAGGAGTGCGGTGTTAGACCACAATGCATGTATGTGAAGCCAGAATAAAAGGATGTGGATTTTGTCTATTTTTACTTGCGCATGTTAACATTATGGAAGTGCGTTATTCTTCTGTTTAACATGCTATAGAAATGCAACATGCATTTGGATGTAGTGTTTTTGTATGTGCATTTTGGAAGTATTCTAAACACACATTGACCCTAGGGCCACACCATATCTCATGCAGGCCATAGATGGGTCGAAAATCGGCCGATTTTTCGGCCGAAAATAAAATCGGCCGATTTTCGGATCGTTAGTGGGCTATTTGTTCGGCCGTTTTTCGGTATTTTGGCAGATTTTTTTTTTTGGTAAAGTTGGAAAAAAACGGCCGAATTTGCCGATCGGCCGATTTTCGCGGCAATGATGGGCAAATCGGCCGATTTTTTTACTGATAAAAAATCTGCACATGAGCAGTGACCTGCAAGAGGAAGACAAAAAGAAGAAAAAGAAGAAGAGGATGATGATGATGAAGATGATGAAGAAGAGGATGATGATAATGAAGAAGAAGAAGAAGATGATGAAGAGGAAGAAGAGGATGATGATGAAGAAGAAGAGGAAGAAGAAGAGGAAGAAGAAGGATGAAAAATGAGAGGAATTCCAGTATGGCAAAAAGTGTCCCTGCAGAGAGCTCCGCTATTTCTTTGACAGTTCCTTGACATTTACAGCGGTTGCAACATTGTATCTATTTGTTTCCGAATAAAAACATTTGTATCCGAAATGGATACAAATACATTGTTGCAACCGCTATAAATGTCAAAGAACTGTCAAAGAAATAGCGGAGCTCTCTGCAGGGACACTTTTTGCCGGCTGTAGACGGGATGAAAATCGGCCGATTTTTTTTTTTACCATTGCTGGTAACGTCGGCCGCTTGAACAACCGATTTTTCATTTTTTAAAAGAAAAATCGGCTGTTTTTCTCCCCGTCTATGGCCTGCATAAGCATTAGTGTGCCTGGGGGAGGGGGGGGCCTTTGGCCTTTCCAAACACAGTAGATGCTCCAAGAATGTTTCCTTGAACTCTTGAAATGGTTAAAAAGGAAAGACACTCTAGATAGCCTGCACTGAGAATTGACTGTCATGATGACGTGTCAATGATTATTTGCTCTCATTTTTCAGGAGTGGTACTGCTTGCGGTTGAAGCTGGTAGAAATCCACCTTCACGTCCTCCACTCACCTTCACTTGTGGCCAGTGGATATTTTGTGGCCGCAGGCAAGAACTGGCATCGAGGACCTGCATAATGACCCTGGAATGCCAGAGGTGGTTTGGAAGCAGCACAGCAATTTGACCATCCCTTTCCTCTATGTTGGTTTTAGGGTGCAAAATTGCTTCTCGTTCGTGAACGGACTGTCGCCGGATATCAGAGTCCCCATATTTTCAAGATATGTTTTAGCCATGTTGGCTTATTTTTATGTTATTTTCCAAGTGTGTCGCACCTAACCGCACAATAGTGTGGTGCCATGCGTATTTGTGGCTGTGAATGGGGCTGTTTTTAATAGACGTGTGTAGGTGCAACAACGTTTTCATCATGGTACCTGCGCACATCTACATAGGGCATTGCATTTCTTTGCTGTGCTGGAAAATGTGTGTTCTTGCATGCGTTTCTGCACCACCAATGGTGTGAACAAGTCCTAAGGGCTGGTTCACACTATAGAAACAGTCTAGATGTGTTCCTGATGGGGTTTTTTCATGCCCTTTTGGCATGCATGTTTAGTGTGTTCCAGTACATTTTGGATGCGTTTTGGACATGTTTACATTGCATTTTTGTATCCCTTCCACTTATTTTTTTCTATTTTCTTTGTATTCAATGTAGTTAGGGACATGTGCGTTTTAGTACATTCAAGGACGTTTCAATGTGTTCCAGTACAGTTCTGTGCAGAAACAATGCAGCGCTGATGTGAACTATGACATTGACAACCATATAACCTTCTTTCTGTGCGTTTGTGATGCTGAAAAAGCAACTGAAACACATGTAGTGTGAACTGGCCCTAAAGGTTATTAGAGGTCAGGGAACAGGACTGACCAGGAATTGTGAATTCAATCAGACTAGTGGTGAGATACAATCAGCAATTGTATAATAATGTGAGATCTGAGCTGTAGCTGATAGAAAATGAGACACATTCACTTGATCAGTAAATAGATAGTTAAAGAGTGGGGCGGTGATCCATAGATTTGCATATGGGACAGGTGATGATGGGGTGGGGGAGGGGGTCAAGTTGTATAAGGAGACAGATTTAAAAGAGAAAAAAGTTACAATGAAATATACACGGCATGAAACTTGCACATGACCTAATTGGCAGAAGAACAGTACGCAAGTAACATTCATCCACTTTCTAGTCACTAGGCAAAATCATAATTGATTGATCAATATTCCTGCCACAACCCAGAAAATTGATCTCCATTTTTTTGGGATGTTGCCAAGACTGGGATTAGAACCCATGACCCAAGTGCTGTAAGTTCTGAGCTCTAACCACTAAACCACTGTGGGAAACACAGTTTGAGCTATAATGTAGAATAGTTACATTGTTTAAAAATGATAAAGCGAGCGCTGGTCAAATGATATAGACTAGTAAAATGGTATTACACAAGATAAATATAACCACGAACAGTAGTGCATGAACTCGTGAAAGGTCATCCACCCCTGTGACAGTGTACTACACTATTGAGCACCTTTCTGGCTCCTGTGGCTGAGCTAATTCCTCCCCAGGACCATTTGGGCACCCACCCTGATGGATGGATGGATGGAGCTGGATGACTAACCCATAGCTGCCAGCATACCGCTGCACCCCCAGATGTGCGATGTGTATAACCCATGCACATTAATACTTTTTTTCTGGTGAGTGTAGACCAGTCCCAAGGGTGGTTTACCTTTCACGAGTTCATGCACTACTGTCCGTCACGGAGAGACCACACGTGCCATTCATAGGCACTCTCTGAGTTGGTACTCTCACACGAAGGACATTCCATTATTCAGGAATGATTCTATGAACTTATTTTAGCACGATTTACCAGTTTACATCATTATTGCAATTCTTTGCACTTTTTGGTTTTTACATGCGTTCATTATTGATCACATGCATTTATAGCGCTGCACTTGTCTTTAACATAGAATAGTTATGTGATTAAAGAGAATGAAGATATATAACTATATTGGGAAATTAGAAGTATATAAATTATTTGAGATATAAGTGTGAAAATGTTTAACATTTGAATATAGAATGTATGACATTCATTAGTAAATGCAATACTTTCCTGATCATTTTGGAGAAACAGCAAAAAAAAAAACATAGCAAAAGAGAATTTTCAGAATGTAATAGTACAGCTGTATTAGAATTTTCTATCAGGAAAACGCCAATGTTAATAAAGCCCGCGCTTATGCGCCATCTAGCGAATATATCCGGTATTGCACCTAAAGATGTGCCAGACGGGATACCTCATTCACTAATGGCAAAGTAGTCAGTAGACGCTCGTTAATGAGCTTGCTAGACGCTGGTCAGACCACTGATTGATTGACCGGAGTCTGCCTGAATGGTCAGTCTCTGCTATTACACTCACATCTTAGTGAATCAGGGCCCATGTGACCAGGAGATCATCCAGGGTTAGGAATCCCAACTCAGATGGAGGAACGGAGCAAAGGAGAAGGTATCAATGGGTGGGGAGTCTGAGAATGTGTCTTTTAGCTCATACACCATATGATCAGGAGATCATCCAGGGTTAAGAATCCCAACTCAGATGGAGGAACGGAGCAGAGGAGAAGGTATCAACGGGTGGGAAGTCTAAGAATGTGTCTTTTTGCACTAGAATTTCTCCAGAGAAGTTTGTGTCTCTGCCCTGCCCGAAAAACACAATTATCAGATCTCTTCCTATAGACGGATGGACTTTTTATGTGTTTTTAAGATTCCAACGGAGGAGCATGACACTTATTCTTGGATTTGGATTGGCAGCTGCAGTTGGTTGGAGCTGGGAGCTGTGGATGGGGAATCTTATCACTCGTCCTAATGGACCCCAAGAGAACCCAGCATGTGGTTTAACCAAGATAGCAATCGTGCAGGACAAAGTGGGAGGAGCTTGTCTTTAATGTCATTACAAACGTCAGTTCATTCATGACTTTCAATAATAGACAACGTTACGTTTGTCTTCCTTGTAAACCATGGCACCAGTTTATGAACAGGATTTCTCAGGATCCTTACCCCCCAGATGGGTCTGTAGAGTTTAAAATCAACTTGAATTCACAAAAAGAACACTGGGGAACTGGAGAAAGTACAGAGAAGGGCAACTAAACTGATACGAGGCATAGAGGAGCTCAGCTATGAGGAAAGATTAGAGGAACTGAATTTATTCTCTACTGAGAAGAGGAGATTAAGGGGGGGATATGATCTCCATGTATAATACATAAGGGGGGATATGATCTTCATGTATAATACATAAGGGGGATATAAGCACCAAGTATAATACATAAGGGGGGATATGACCTCCATGTATAATACATAAGGGGGGATATAACTTCCATGCATAATACATAAGGGGGGGGATATGATCTCCATGTATAATACATAAGGGGGGATATGATCTCCATGTATAATACATAAGGGGGATATGATTTCCATGCATAATACATAAGGGGAAGATATGATCTTCTTATATAATACATAAGGGGGGGATATGACCTTCATGTATAATACATAAGGGGATATGAGCAGCATGTATAATACATAAGGGGGGGATATGATCTCCATGTATAATACATAAGGGGGGGATATGATCTCCATGTATAATACATAAGGGGGGATATGATCTCCATGTATAAATACATAAGGGGGGATACGATCACCATATATAACACATAAGGGGGGGATATGATCTCCATGTATAATACATAAGGGGGGATATGATTTCCATGTATAAATATATATGGTGATCTTATCCCCCCTTATGTAACACATAAGGGGGATACGATCACCATGTATAACACATAAGGGGGGATACGATCACCATGTATAACACATAAGGGGGGGATATGATCTCCATGTATAATACATAAGGGGGGATATGATCTCCATGTATAAATACATTAGGGGGGATAAGATCACCATATATAACACATAAGGGGGATACGATCACCATGTATAACACATAAGGGGGGATATGATCTCCATGTATAACACATAAGGGGGGATATGATCTCCATGTATAATACATAAGGGGGATACGATCACCATGTATAACACATAAGGGGGGGATATGATCACCATGTATAATACATAAGAGGGATATGATCTCCATGTATAATACATAAGGGGGGGATATGATCTCCATGTATAATACATAAGGGGGGATATGATCTCCATGTATAATACATAAGGGGGGATATGATCTCCATGTATAATACATAAGGGGGATATGATCTCCATGTATAATACATAAGGGGGGATATGATCTCCATGTATAATACATAAGGGGGGATATGATCTCCATGTATAAATACATCAGTGGTTCATATATTAAACTCGGTGTAGAGCTAGTCACCCTGAGGTCATCACAGAGGACAGGGGGGCGCTCTTTACGTCTGGAGGAAAAGAAATTTATTATCCTAACACGGAAAGGTTTCTCCACAGTAAGAGCTGTGAAAATGTAGAATAGACTCCCTCAAGAGTGGATTGCTGTAGGAAAGTCCTGGATTCTTTCTTGGATACACAGAATATAACTGGATATAACATTTATAGGGAAAGTTGATCCAGGGAGTATCCGATTGCCTCTCAGGGGATCAGGAAGGAATTTTCTCCCCTGCAGGAACAAATTGGATCATGCTTTGCTGGGTTTTTTGCCTTCCTCTGGATCAACTGTGGGTGTAGGATTATAACTTTTTTTTTTTTTTACGGTTGAACTGGATGGACTTTTGTCTTTTTTTCAGCCAGACTAACTATGTATGTAACTTAAAGTGGTTGTAAAGGCTGAAGGTTTTTTTTTACCTTACCTCCATGCATTCTATGCATGAAAGTAAAAACCTTCAGTGTGCAGCATCCCCTCCAACCCCCCTATTACTCACTTAAGCCCCCTCTCGATCCAGCAATGTTCACTGGAGTCTCGGCTATCCTGGGACTCCCTCTTCTCATTGGCTGAGACAGAAGCAGGAGCCATTGGCTCCCACTGCTGTCAATCATAGCCAGTGAGCCAATGAGAAGAGAGAGGGGGCGGGGCCGAGCCACGGCTCCATGTGTGAATGGACTCAGGGAGCAGCAGGTGCCCCCTTAGCAAGCTGCTTGCTGTGGGGGCACCTGACAGGAGGGAGGGGCCAAGAAGAGCCTGCGGGGGACCCAAGATGAGGAGGATCCTGGCTGCTCTGTGCAAAGCCATTACACGCAGCAGGTAGGTATAGACATGTTATGTTTTCTTAAAAAAAAAAGTCTTTAGAATGACTTTAAAGACAGCATGTTGCATATGGCATTCCTGACAGTGACCTTAGCTTTACTGAACTGGGAGTAGAGATGGGAATGCCTGGAAAAAAACAGAAAAATCAGGGGGAAACAGTTTTTCTGGGTTTTGTTTTTTTACAGAGTAAGGAGTTTGGAACATGTTCTTTTACAATTATAAATAATATATTTACGGCAATCAAACTATATACCAAAAGATTTCTGAGACTTTACGTAAAGTATTAAATCAAGTTCTCTGAGCTGAAGACAAGGAAATCCTGGAATACAGTTCAAGTAACACTATGGGGCACTGCACAGAAAAGGCTCCAGTTTAGTTTGCTTGTGGCCTCCATCTTGTACCCCTTACAGTCAGGGGACTGATGGCATACAGTTCTCCTCTGGCCACCTCTCAGGCCTTGACAAAAAAAAAAACTGCAAAAATTTTTTTTTCTTATGGCTTCAAAATTTCGGAAAATTTTACATCTGGGAGCTTCTTCCTTGCTTGGTCATGTTTAAAGGGACTGTTTCTTATGAGAACTTTTCTACAGGAAGAATCTCCCTTGTCTTGAAATATTTTAGTAAATGCACGGGACAAGAAATCTCAATGTGTCCAAAATAGAAGCACGTATTTTATTCCTTGCAGTCTACATAAACTTGAATCGTCGGGATGCACTTTGGGTCTAGTATACAATCAGATGATGTCCCGAATAGAGGTCAGAGCAACTCTGTACACAGCCTCTTGCTTAGATGCCTAGTTAGAGATGACTTTTGGGTGAAACACTTGCCACACTTTGAACATGGATAAGGTTTCTCTCCTTTGTGTGTCGCTTGGTGAGAGACCATGTCGGCCTTCCACCGGAAAGACTTGTTGCACTCCAAGCAAGAAAAAGGTTTCTCCCCAGTATGGATCCTTTGATGCCTGACAAGCTGCGTCTTTTGCGTGAAGCATTTTCCACACTTGGCACAGGAGAATGGCTTTTCACCTGTGTGAGAGGCTTGGTGGTCAATGAAGGTGGTCTTCCACCGAAAGCTGTCCCCACACACTGGGCAGGAGAAAGGCTTCTCACCGGTGTGTATGTTCTGGTGGCGGTCCAGCTGTGACTTTTCCGCAAAGGTCTTTCCGCATTCAGAGCAGGGATATGGCTTCTCCCCAGTGTGGGTCTTCCAGTGTTTGACCAGGTAGGACTTGTGCGTGAAGCATCTTCCACAGATGTTGCAGGAGTTCTGGCTCTTGTCGGCGTGCTTCCTCTGGTGTATGACGAGCAGTTGCTTTTCTGTGAAACTATCCCCACACGCAGGGCATGAATATGGCTTCTCTCCTGTATGGCGCCTTTGATGGTCTACTAGGCGTGACCTTAACAGAAAACATTTGCCGCATTCTGAACAGGAGAAAGGCCTCTCCCCCGTGTGGACTCTCAGATGGAGGATAAGGCGGGACTTGTGCAGGAAGCCCTTACCACAGAGGGAACATGTCAGTGGCTTGCTGCCAGTATGGATGGTCTGGTGGACAAGAAGAGTCGACCGAAGAGCAAAGTTTTTTCCACAATCAGGACAGGAAAATGGCTTCTCACCTGTGTGGGTTCTCTGATGACCAATCAGGATGGACTTCTTCTCAAAACATTTCCCGCAATCAGGGCAGGAAAAAGGCTTCTCCTTTGAGGAGATCTGCTGGTGCTGAACAAGCGTTGACTTCTGCCGGAAGCACTTTCCACAATCTGAACAAGAATAGGGCTTCTCCCCCGAATGTAGAGCCTGGTGTCTGCTGAGAGAAGCCTTCTGGGTGAAGTGTTTCCCACATTGGCGGCAAGAATATGGCTTCTCCCCCGAGTGAACCACCTGGTGTCTGTCCAGAGAAAGTTTAAGAGTGAACCGCTTTCCACACTCCGAGCATGAATAGGGCTTCACCCCCGAGTGGGATCTCTGATGCCGGATGAGATGGTCCTTCTGTCTGTAACCTTTACCACACTCGGAGCAGGAATAAGGCTTCTCGCCCGCATGCCAGCGCTGGTGATAGATCAGCTGAGAATTGCGCTTAAAACTCTTCCCACACTCGGAGCACGATATAGGCTTCCTGTTTTTCTGCTTCCCCTGAAAAAAAGATGAATAAAATTCATAATTGAAACACAGAAAGACCATTGTCTTCTTACGAGGCTGCAAAGGCACTGTGGAAGGATACTTGGGTAAACACTGAGGGCATTAATAAACTCTCCTGATGCCTGGAAGTGCTCATATTGCTTCTTCAGTGTATCTCACTAGGGTTCATAAGCAATACTCGAATCTGCTACCTTTGCTTTGACCTACACCAACATTGCAGCTACATGTAGCTTTGCTGTGCAGCCTTTTAGCCTACACATGCCGCCATTGTAAAGTGAACACATGAGGGCAGAGCAATAGGTTCATTTTAATGGTTGTCTATTCAATGGTCTATACCCACCTTCTGTTCACTAACCCATACTCTGTTCAACCACTGGTAGCAAAAACAGGAATCCCTGTACAAGTTCCAGTTCGTGACTTGGAGTTTACATTGGCTGAGGACCATCTACCAACTCCATGTTTTGGTGCTGTGTGCCTAAGCAGCCACCAAGAACATGGATATAAGCCATACCCAGAACTACTTCCCTAGGTGATCTGAGCAGCAAAGAATGAAAAGGAAGAGATGTGCAACTAGAGGAGCCACCATTAAATTGTTACAGACCAGTTGCTCTGCCGTTCAAGAGTGAAACACATTTAGGATACCTGCAGATGTTAGAGAACCTTTTTCCAGGTTCCTCTTTCCAAAACACTCCAACCTTCTTGGACAGGTAGATGATTAAATGAGATGGAATCTCGGCAAGGCACCAGATGGATCAACAGAACCTTCAGATGTTAGAGAACCTTTTTCCAGGTTCCTCTTTCCAAAACACTCCAACCTTCTTGGACAGGTAGATGATTAAATGGGATGCAATTTCAGCAAGGCACCAGATGGATCAGCAGAACACTCCCTCTCCCCCATCACAGGAACATACATGCATATTTACCCCATGAGTTCGTATAATGCTTCTTACAACATTCACAAACTGACCTGATCATGCACAGTTCAGCAGCTCAGTCAATATTATCTGTAGGCATCTTTAAGATAAATGAGACTTATTTGAGGGGGAGTGCTATAAGTGGTGGATGGTAGATACTGACCCTGAAGGTGGTGTCTGGAGGAATCGAAAGCCGGACCATAGAAGCAGACATGAACTCTACACTCACAGCCACCAGGCCATGGTCCACTACCAGACTGCAGCTTCTCTTCTTCTCCAGCTAACTGCAGATCTCTTAACCTCCCATAGTGGTCCCAGTACCCTTTTAGCTCTTAATGTGCTCATTCAGTCCCTGCCAACCTCCCACAGTGCCCCTAGCCAATTTCAAAGCCTTCAGCCCCCATAGTGCCCCAAAACAGTGTCTTACTGATCCCCTAACCTTACACCATGCCCCCAAACCTCCAATAGCGGCCCCAGTACCCCTTAACCTCTCACTGTGCCCCCTGACACCCTAAGAGCCTTCAATACCTGACAACCTCCCACAGTGCCCCCTAGCTTACTTCAAAGCCTTCAGCCCGCCATAGTGCCCCAAACAGTGTCCTGCAGATCCCCTAACCTCCCACAGTGCCCCCAAACTTCTGATAATGGCCCCAGTAACCTTTAACCTCTCACTGTGCCCCCTGACAACCTCCCACAGTGCCCCCTAGCTTACTTCAGAGAATTCACCCCCCACCTCCCAGTACCCGTGTCCTTCAAATCCCCTATCCTCACACAGTGCCCCCACGCCTCCGTTAATGGCCCCAGTACCCCTTAACCTCTCACTGTGCCCCCCGACACCCTAAGAGCCTTCAATACCGGACAACCTCCCACAGTGCCCCCTAGCTTACTTCAAAGCCTTCAGCCCCCATAGTGCCACAAAACAGTGTCTTGCTGATCTCCTAAACTTACTCCATGCCCCCAAACCTCCAATAGTGGCCCCAGTACCCCTTAACCTCTCACTGTGCCCCCTGACACCCTAAGAGCCTTCAATACCGGACAACCTCCCACAGTGCCCCCTAGCTTACTTCACAGCCTTCAGCCCTCCCCAGTGCCCAAAACAGTGTTCTGCACATCCCCTAACTTCCCACAGTGTCCCCACACCTCTGATAATGGCTCCAGTACCCCTTAACCTCTCATTATGCCCCCTTGACACCCTAAGAGCTCGCAGCCCCTGACAACCTCCCACAGTGCCCCCTAGCTTACTTCAGAGCCTTCAGCCCCCCCCCTTCCCCCATAGTTCCCCAAACAGTGTTTTGCAGATCCCCTAGCCTCCCACAGTGCCCCCAAACCTCCGATAATGGCCTCAGTACCCCTTAACCTCTCACTGTGCCCCCTGACACCCTAAGAGCCCTTAGCCCCTGTCAACTTCCCACAGTGCCCCCTAGTTTGCTACAGAGCCTTCAGCCCCCCATAGTGCCTCAAACACTGACCTACAGAACCCCCCCCCCCTCCCCCCAGTCTCTCACATTGTCCCTGCAAAACCCTCAGCCTCCTGGAGAGACTCCCAACCCACTCCGGAGACCTCATCTCTCACAGGGCCACCAAGTCTGCTGCAGAGTCCCTTAACCCCCTCTAGAGCCTTCATTCCCCCAAAGTGATACCCAGCCACATCCAAAGCTTTCAGCACGTATTTTGAATTCCCAGACTTCTAACAACTTTTTTTTTTCACTGCTGGGGCATGGAAGGTTTTGGAAGAGTTTACTAGGCCCTGGTTTCTATAAGATTGAGGACCACTGATCTACACAACCTAAATAACTGTACCCCCCTCTAGTACTGGGCAGCCGATGATGCACACAAGGCGGCACAATGGCCGAGGAACATACCGGCTGTTTGTTTTGGGGAGCGGGGTTGTTTCCTGAGGAATCTGTTACATCGTCATCTTCCATTTGGCCATCTGGAGATGTAGCAGGTGGCTTCCCTGCGATGGTCCACTTGTCTTGGCCATCTGGAGAAAGCAAGGCATGGAGAGGAACCAAAATGGTTAATCCGTACACATCATTCACCAGCAGAGCTCAAAGCTTCTGACGCCTCTACTGGGCATATACTGTCTCACCAGCAATGTCTACTGGGGCGGGGATAGAAATACTTTCATGACTTCCCGCTACCTATATTTCTGCTCTGTATGGTTCCATATAGATTTTCAATTAGAGAGAGAAGGTCAGAAAGCAAGTTACCTTTAAGGAAAAAAAAAATCATAATGCTCTCTGAGTCCAGGGTCAGGGCTGCACCTTGTATTACCCCTTTCGCTGCCAGAACCGGTTTTGCTTTTTTTTCTTAAATGGTTCAAAAAATCATTTTAGACCTGAAGATTACACAAAACCCCCAAAACATGATATAGATTTTCAATTAGTGAGAGAAGGTCAGTAAGCAAGCTACCTTTGAGAAAAAAAAATCATAATGTTCTCTGAGTCCAGGGTCAGGGCTGTACCGTGTAGTAACCCTTTCGCTGCCAGAGCCATTTTTTCTTTTTAAATGGTTTAAAAAATAATTTTAGGCCTGACGATTACACAAAACCCCCAAAACATGATGTATTTTCTGAAAGCAGACACCCTAGAGAATAAAGTAGTGGTAGCTCCAATTTTATATGTCACATTGTATTACCGCAATAGTCTAGGAAATGAAAAAGTTCAGTAAAAAAAAAAACACTAAAGTGATCTTTAGAGCAAATAAATGCAATAAATTACCCAAATGTTTGCTAAAATATAAAAGATATGTAAATAGATACCCAACATGTCAAACCTTAAATTTGTGTGCTCCTGTCAAATGGTGTCAAACTTCAGTACCCTATATTTTCTATAGGTGGCGCTTCAAAAGCCCCTCATAGGTCATCAGTTTATAGTTACAGAGGAGGTCCAGCACTAGAATTATTGCTCTCACTCCGGCGTGTGCGGCGATATGTAACATGTCATTATCAATGTTTTCACACGTAGGCGCCCTGATGCGCCCTTTTATGTTTGTACACATGTATATGTAGGGCTGGGGCTCAAATTGTTTTTTTTTGGGGGGGGATGTTATGTCTTGGGTGTAACTTTATTTTTTTTGCAATAAACATTTTTTTTTCAAAATTTTTTTTTCATCACACAAAGTCCCTTTTGTGATTATTTTTAAGTGACAGGTTCTCTTTATTGAGACATGCAGGGTCTAAAAGACCCCCAATGTCTCCTCTGGGCTCCATCCAATGTATTGCAATGCCAACAGGATTGCAATACATTGCTTCTCAGCTGTGCTAGCCGAGAAAGTGACAGCGGTGACCCGGAAGTGACATCACACACGTCGCCTTTTGGGTCACGGAAAGAAGAGGAGGAGAGCAGATGTTCCTCTGCTCTCCTCTCTCTCCTCCATCTGCTGGTATCTGCCATGGTGCTCCCCAGGCCTGCGGGTGGGCAAGCGGGGCCTGGATACACGGTGGGAGCGCACATGCGCGGTGGCGGGCGGTACCGGGAGCTGTGGAAGCAATCGGGTGTCAGCATAGACACCTGACTGCTTCCTCCTGACAGGCAGGAGTCAACCTGTAAGTTTTAGACACAATCCTGGCGGCTGCAGCAACCGGGTTGTGTATAAAATCCCATGCTGTCTTGTCTGTACGGTGGACCTGGCAGCGAAAGGGTTAAATGTTTATGAACAAGGAGGATC
Source organism: Staurois parvus (assembly GCF_062004578.1). NCBI lineage: Eukaryota > Metazoa > Chordata > Amphibia > Anura > Ranidae > Staurois > Staurois parvus. The sequence goes on along the minus strand of NW_028317928.1, from coordinate 5,452,539 downwards.
TGGGACTCTTCTCTGGATTTAGTGTTCATTCCTCACCTGGTCTGATCTCTGGTGGGATCTCCTCTTCCTTAGCCGGCTCTTCACCCCTCACATACGGCTCTTCTGATTCCTCCTTCACTTCAACCTTAATAATCAAATTTTCAACCTACAACAGATCAAAAAAAAAAAAAAAAGCTAAAAGATTAATATGCTCACGTTTTGCCTTCCCTGGTTCTTTCCTCCATGTCTTCATCAATATGGTAATATCAGTTTTAAATAATTGCTGGGTCACTTTGCTTCTCTATGCAATGCAGGCAGATTATGGCTGGGGGCGCTGCTAAGGTACTGTACATAGCTTCCTGAAAACATCACAGCACCCTGTCTCAGTACTCTCAAGAGCCCTCAACCCTAATGCTAGCAGTGGGCCAACTCTTGGGAGGAGTTAGGCAAATATCAAAATACCTTTGTGGCCTGGAGGAGTGGGTGTTCCTAGGCAGTGCATTTGCATGTAGACCGCCCACTTGTGATGCTGAGCCTTCATGACTGAAAGAATTGAAATCCAATGAAATAAAGAGGAGGGGCCAGTCAGCCTTGGGAGGAAAAGGCTGCTGAGTGTCCTCCATTTCAGGAAAGGAGGCGTAGCTCTATCTGACCTTCTGCAGCTTCTAATGCACATTGTGAGAAGCTCACAGTGTGCAGTGAAATCAGAGGAAGTAATTTCAGTCCAGGAGAGGAGCCGGTACAACTGGGCAAAACTGAAGGGAAGGCTGGAGGTCAGCTTTCTAGACTTTGATAGATGGGGATGAAATGCTCAGTATAAGGTTCTATAAAATCCGATGGTGGGCCTACTTGATCCTCCTGAGGGATCTCCTGATGATCCTGTGTGGGGTCCCAGGAATACAGAGGACAGGGACATCTCTCTGGTGGGTTCCCATTACTGGATCCACCTACCTGATCCTCCTGAGGGATCTCCTGATGTTCCTGTGTGGAGTCCCGGGAATACAGAGGACGGGGACATCTCTCTGGTGGGTTCCCATTACTGGATCCATCTGTAGGAAACACATAGTCACCAAAATGTATTGATATCACTTCTTAGATGGTGAACGGCAAAACTGAACACGTGTGGAAAGTCAGACTAGGTCATTTTAGGAGACTAGGTCACCCAATCACGGCATGACCAATGTAAAGAACCAGCCAGTGAAAAGTCTCAAAACAAGGAGAATCTGGGACTTCTTTCTGGATTTAGTGTTTATTCCTCACCTGTGCTGATCTCTGGAGGATCTTCCTCCTCCGCACATGACTCGTCCTCCTCCTCGTCATCCGTTGGTTCAACTTTGATGACAACCAGGTCTTTGAACTAGAAGAGACACAAAGCAATTTGAGGAAGACCAACCAATGAGATTCTGTCCCTGCCATGGACAAGTGACAATAATGTGATCTTCTTCTAATATACAACACTAGGGTCACCCCATACTGGCTGGTTTCCAAAGACTTCCCCCTACCTGTGACTCCATCTCCTGATTTTCCTGTGTGAGGTCACGGGAATGCAGAGGACGGGGACATCTCTCTGGTGGGTTCCCATTACTGGATCCATCTATAGGAAACACATAGTCACCAAAATGTATTGATATCACTTAGATGGTGAACTGCAAAATTGAACACGTGTGGATAATCAGACTAGGTCATTTTAGGAGACTAGGTCCATCCAATTATGGCACGACCAATGTACAGAACCAGCTAGTGAAAAGTCTCCTCAAAACAAGGAGAATCTGGGACTTCTTTCTGGATTTAATGTTTATTCCTCACCTGTGCTGATCTCTGGAGGATCTTCCTCCTCCTCACATGACTCGTCCTCCTCCTTGTCATCCGTTGGTTCAACTTTGATGACAACCAGGTCTTTGAACTAGAAGAGACAAAAAGAAATTCGAGGAAGACCAACCAATGAGATTCTGTCCCTGCCATGGACAAGTGGGGTCACCCCAAACTGGCTGGTTTCCAAAGACTTCCCCCTACCTGTGACTCCATCTCCTCAAGTTTCTGTGTGGAGTCCCAGGAATACAGAGGACGGGGACATCTCTCTGGTGGGTTCCCATTACTGGATTCATCTACCTGATCCTCCTGAGGGATCTCCTGATGTTCCTGAGGGATCTCCTGATGTTCCTGTGTGGAGTCCCGGGAATACAGAGGGCGGGGGCATCTCTCTGGTGGGTTCCCATTACTGGATCCATCTGTAGGAAACACACACACTGACTGAATCCATTGGGGGGATTCAGTAAAGCTTCAGACTCTAGTAGTCCTCACGGTATCTCTGCACATGCGTAAGATCTTGCGAACTCTTTTTGGGGATGTCTACGTCACGCATCCCAGGAGAAGGTTTCCAAGATCTCTGGAATGTGCAGAGACACTGTGGAGTCTCTGCCAGTTCAGTGGCATGGCCCAAAAGCATGTCGACAGGTGTGGGGGATCCGGTGCAAGCACATACGTACCAAAGAGCTCTGCCAGATCCTCCTTGGCTTGTCTGCATATGTGCCAAACCTTGATTCAAGATGGCGGCACTGGTGAAGAGCAGTGCTGGGCTCCATAGACTAGGAATTAGGATTTGTAACACATTTTTTTTATACAGGGACAAGTGTAAGGGTCCTTTCCCACTGATGCGCTTTTACCTTGCTAAAAACACAAAAAAAACCGCAATAAAAATATTTCCCTTTAAATCTCGTGGGGTTCTTCATACCCAGTGTGCTGCGGATGAGGTGCATGTCATGCATGTTGCATTTTTGGTGTGCTTTTCAAAACCACACCAAAAATGCAGCTCCCCAATTGAAATGTATAGAAAACGCAACAAAAATATACCGCAGTCCAGTCCAAATCTAAAAAAATAAAATCAGCAGCTACAAAAACAGCCACTGACCCGTCTCTCCATCCCACAGTGTACTACTCCCCTCCGCAGCCGGTTTCACCGGCCGTCCTCTCTCCCCAGCATCTTCAGTGTGGGCACAGCTTGCGGCTTCACGGACGGGTGCCCACTGTAACAATCATGCACACAGGGAGAGGCGCAGTTCTCCATTTTGCTCCAAACCTCTGAATTTTGGTATTTCTCTTAAACTCATATGCAATCACCTGAGGGGGGAGGTGTAGCAATCGTGCATACAAGAGCCAGGCACGGTCCTCACTGTGTTAAGAAGTCTTAATGTTATCCCCTCATTTCCCCCTCCCTCAGGAATGCCATCAGTGTATGATGCTGACCCCTGCCTAACAATTCTTTGCCAAATAAAGTGATTGGCTTGTCCGTTGTAAGAAGATACCAGTTGATTTTGGGTAGAAAAGAGGCTGTTATGTTTTGTGTGTAGACAGAGAAGTGAGGACCTTCTGCATTTTAACATCTAGCAGACAGAGAGAAAGGAGAATCTTGCTGTAACAACGAAACTGAGTGCGAGACCAGAAATCCCTTTTTAGCTCATCAGATTTGAAACTGCTTAACCCTAGGCATCTTTTTGGCAAGTACTTATTTACCTAAACTTCTTTCTGTTATCTGTTTGCTGTGCTGTTGTGCTCTGTATATTTTTATATATACAGTCATGGCCGAAATTGTTGGCACCCTTGATATTTTTCCTGAAAATCAAGTATTTCACACAAAAAAGGTATTGCATTAACACATGTTTTGCTATACACATGTTTATTCCCTTTGTATGTATTGGAACAAATATAAAACAGAGGCAGAAAAGCAAATATGACATAATGTCACACAAAACCCCAAAAATGGGCTGGACAAAAGTATTGGCACCCTTAACTTAATATTTGGTTGCACACCCTTTGGAAAACATAACTGAAATCAGTCGCTTCCTATAACCATCAATAAGCTTCTGACACCTCTCACCCGGAATTTTGGACCACTCTTCCTTTGCAAACAGCTCCAGGTCTCTCTTATTGGAAGGACACCTTTTCCCAACAGCAATTTTAAGATCTCTCCACAGGTGTTCAATGGGATTTAGATCTGGGCTCATTGCTGGCCACTTCAGAACTCTCCAGCGCTTCTTTGCCATCCATTTCTGAGTGCTTTTTGACGTATGTTTGGGGTCATTGTCCTGCTGGAAGACCCAGGATCTTGGACGCAAACCCAGCTTTCTGACACTGGGCCCTACAGTGCGACCCAAAATCCTTTGGTAATCCTCAGATTTCATGATGCCTTGCACACAGTCAAGGCACCCAGTGCCAGAGGCAGCAAAACAACCCCAAAACATCATTGAACCTCCACCATATTTTACCGTAGGTACTGTGTTTTGTTCTTTGTAGGCCTCATTCCGTTTTCGGTAAACAGTAGAATGATGTGCTTTACCGAAAAGCTCTATCTTGGTCTCATCTGTCCACAAGACGTTTTCCCAGAAGGCTTTTGGCTTACTCAAGTACATTTTGGCAAACTGTAGTCTTGCTTTTTTATGTCTCTGTGTCAGCAGTGGGGTCCTCCTGGGTCTCCTGCCATAGCGTTTCATTTCATTTAAATGTCGACGGATAGTTCGCGCTGACACTGATGCTCCCTGAGCCTGCAGGACAGCTTGAATGTCTTTGGAACATGTTTGGGGCTGCTTATCCACCATCCGGACTATTCTGCGTTGCAATCTTTCATCAATTTTCCTCATCCGTCCACGACCAGGGAGATTAGCTACAGTGCCATGGGTTGCAAACTTCTTGATAATGTTGCGCACTGTGGACAAAGGCAAATCTAGTTCTCTGGAGATGGACTTGTAACCTTGAGATTGTTGATATTTTGCCACAATTTTGGTTCTCAGGTCCTCAGACAGTTCTCGTCTCCTCTTTCTGTTGTCCATGCTTAGTGTGGCACAGACAGACACACAATGCAAAGGTTAAGTGAACGTCTCTCCTTTTTATCTGCTTTCAGGTGTGATTTCTATATTGCCCACACCTGTTACTTGCCCCAGGTGAGTTTACAGGAGCATCACATGCTTGTAACATTCTTATTTATCCGCAGTTGTGAAAGGGTGCCAATACTTTTGTCCAGCCCATTTTTGGAGGTTTGTGTGACATTATGTCGAATTTGCTTTCTTTCCTCCCTTTTTTTGTTTTGTCCCAATACACACAAAGGGAATAAACATGTGTATAGCAAAACATGTGTTAATGCAATACGTTTCGTGAGAAATACATGATTTCCTGGAGAAATATCAAGGGTGCCAACAATTTCGGCCATGACTGTATATATATATATATATATATATATATATATATATATTGGTTACATCTTTTTTCTGTAAATATTTCTACCGCACCCTTTTGACCTTTTAGTAATAAATCTTACTTTCTGAAAGTGTTGAACTGTTTCTATAGCTCTTTAATGTGACTTACGAATTCCTGCTGCTGAAGAGTGCTACGAGTGTTTAACCCACTGTATAACCTGTCTGTGGAGATAGCGGTATACCGACGATTAACCAATCATCCTAGTGTATTGCTGAGTTTCCTCTTTCTCTGTACAAAAAGGAGGTGGTGGCAGTGTGAAGGGTTAATTGTGTAATTAACCTGACCCAGTAACAATCGCATTCAGGCTGCCGGTACATAGATTGTGTTCCCATTAGCTGGAAAATCGTTGTGCAGGGTGCAGCTGGACGTGGCATTGTTACGCACATGACATTGTGGTGTCAGATTGTCTAGTCCTTCGATCACGAGTTTGGTGAGAAGGTCAGGGGTCTGATGCGCGATCGTCACACCCACTGCACATGTGCGAGAAGCGCTGCACTTTACGAATGGTCCCGTAGTTTTCTGGGACCTGTCTCGTGTCCCAGAAGACTATGGGGAGGGAGGGGGGGATGACAACTTCCGCTTCCGATCGCCTAGGACAGTGGTCTATAAACTGCAGTCCAGGGGCCAGATGCAGCCCTTTGCTTGCTTATGTCCAGCCCTTGGAGCATTATTCCATTCACTGGCACCAACAACAGGGCACAATTCCTCCCAAAGACATCAACAATGGGGCACAATTCCTCTCAATGACATCGATGGGGCACAATTCCTCCCAATGACACCAACAATGGGGCACAATTCCTCCCAATGACACCAATGATGGGGCACAACTCCTCTCAATGACAGCAACGATGGGGCACAAAGCATCTCAATGACACTAATGATGGGGCACAATTCCTCCCACTGACACCAACAATTGGGCATATGTCCTTCCACTGACACCAATGAAGGGGCAAAATTCCTCCTAATGACACCAATGATGGGGCACCACTCCTCCCAATGACACCAACAATGGGGAACAATTCCTCCCAATGACACCAATGATGGGACACAATTCCTTCTAATGACACCAACAGTGGGGCACAATTCCTCTCAATGACACCAACAATGGGGCACAATTCATCTCAATAAAACCAATGATAGGGCACAATTCATCTCAATGACACCAGCAATTGGGCATATGTCGTTCCACTGACAACAATGAAGGGGCAAAATTCCTCCTAATGACACCAATGATGGGGCACAATTCCTACCAAAGACACCAACAATGGGGCACAATTTATCTCAATAACACCAACGATGGGGCACAATTCCTTCCACTGACACCAACAAAAATGCAAAACACATCAAAAATGCAATACATGCTTTTCTGCAGCGTTCCCATTGAAGTCTTTAGAACCAAAAATGCAAAGTTTTGCGTTCAAAAAAGTCCCTGACCCGTTCCAAAAAACGCACCGGGGTGAAAACGCGGAGATGTGAACTTGTCCCATAGGAAATCATGTTAAATGGACTGTACTGCGTTTCTGCAAAACGCTGCGTAAAACGCTTTGGTGTGAACTTAGTCTAGGTTCACACCTATGCAGGTTGCATTCGATGTGTTTCTGCATTGCGTTTTGCACTTGTCTTTTTGACAGATTTGTGTCGCGTTTTAGATGCATTTTTTGCGTTTTGCTGTTTTTTTTTTCATTTTTAAATTTTTTTCTTGTTGCTAGGCAAATTTTAAATGCAAAACGCATCAAAAACGCACCAAAAAAGCAACTGCAAAAATGCAAGGCAATGCAGAAACACATCAAATGCAACCTGCATAGGTGTGAACCTAAACTTAGTCTAGGTTCACACCTATGCAGGTTGCATTTGAGCTGTTTCTGCATTGCATTTTGGACTGGTCTTTTGTACACATTTTTGCCACGTTTTAGATGCATTTTGGCGTTTTGAAGGGTTTTTTTTCATTTGAAAATTTTTTCTTGTTGCTAGGCAGATTTTAAACACAAAACGCATCAAAAATGCAATACATGCTTTTCTGCAACGTTCCCCTTGAAGTCTATAGAACCAAAAACGCAATGTTTTGCGTTCAAAAAAAGTCCCTGACCCTTTCCAGAAAACGCACCGGGTGAAAACGCGGAGATGTGAACCTGTCCCATAGGAAATCATATTAAATGGACTGTACTGCGTTTCTGCAAAATGCTCCGGAAAACGCTTCGTTGTGAACCTGGGGTAAGGGTCTGTTTCAATGGCTGCAACCAGTTCAAAAATAAATACGGCCAGTTCTCAGATTAGGAAATTGGCGGTAAATTGAGCTGCTGTACAGATACACGCCAGTGCTCAGAGTGGGGCGTGTCTGATGGGAAGCTGTCATCAATTTGAGGGTTGCTAGGATGCCAGTGTCTGCAGGCACCCTAGCAACCAATGAATATTCCTGGCCCCATTCACAGAATATAACTGGATATAACATTTATAGGTAAAGTTGATCCAGGGAATATCCGATTGCCTCTCGGGGGATCAGGAAGGAATTTTTTCCGTGCAGGAGCAAATTGGATCATGTTTTGCTGGGTTTTTTTGCCTTCCTCTGGATCAACTGTGGGTATAGGATTACAACTTTTTTTTTTTTTAACTGGATGGACTTTTGTCTTTTTTCAGCCAGACTAACTATGTAACTATGTAGCTGTCGGCCAGGAGATTACCCCTTGGACAAAAACCTGAATGTAAATAAAGGGGGAGGCTGGCTGATGCCATTACCAATTATGGCAATGGTGATATTTGGACAATGACAGGAGTCCCCTGGCCAGGAGCTGAGAGGGGGACGGGATTCCTCATTGGTTGCTAGGACGCAACACTGGTTGCTATGCTGCTGTCGGCTGCACAGTTTGACAATATCTTAGCAATCAATGGAGGGGGATGAAAGAACAGTGAGGATGGATTGTCTGGCATGAAATGAAAGTCTCCTCTTACCTGGTGATGCGGGGGGCCGCCGGGTCTCCATTTGTCCTCGGTGGTGATAACTGTCCCCCGAGAGCCTGTAATAGGAAAAAAATGTGAAGCTGAGCTGCGTATGATGGTGAATGAAGAGGACTGGGGAGAGGCGCCTACATGGCTAGAGGGGGTTACCATCTACTAGATAGTGAGAGTTAAGTGGATGCAGGGGGGGTCATTCAGTGGTGTCATTCAGCGGTGTCACTGGTGGTGGGGGATGAACACAATTAGCATGGCAGCTGTGGACCAGCATGTGACTCGATTGCATACATAGTAGGAGCAGCATTGCATGCCGCAGCAGCCAAGGTTGCCCGATGTAGGTTTATGCTGACACCTGACAGGTCCTCTTTAAAAAAAAAAAAAAAAAAAGGGGACAAGAAAACATTGGTGTGTGGGTAGCCTTTTCCTGGTTGACCTCCCTATCCAGTCCCCAGAGAGTGCTGGGAAGACCCCCTCCTTTCATAATAAGAAGAGATCATTACCTCCTCCTCTCTGGGCTCACACTCTCCACACTCACATCTCCTTCTTCAGCTAAAATTCCCCCTCCTTTTTCCATCTTTGGTCTACGACAAAATGGCCGCCAACGTCCTGCACTGAACACTTCCTCATCTCTCTCAAGCAGACGGTCGCCCTCTAGCGGCGGCTCAGGTTTGACACCTCCCTTCCCTGTCGTTATCAGGCTGTGTGCGTTCCACAGCCGCTTCCTGGTTGCCACAGTGACGCTCAGTCACTGTGACAACCAGGAAGCGGCTGTGGAACGCACACAGGGCGGAAGTCCGGTTGTGGAAGCTTTTTAAAGGGAAAGTATATGAAGTAAAAAAAATAAATTGCTGCTGATGAGCCCTCCTTCTTAAGATGCTCGTTATCTGGCTACCATGCTGATCCGCAATAATCCGAAACAAATACAGGCTTCCTAGTGGAACTTTCTCGTCTGGAAAGTTCTGGTGCAACGCGGTGACAACGCAGGATGGCCAAGGAATTTGCATTTTTTCCAGGAACGAGCTCATAACAATGGTTCCGCCCTGTAGAGTTGACTTTAAATCAGGTTGTGTTGTCGCTCCCATTGTACTGGGAGCTCCAGGTCGACCTTCACGGGGTCGACCTAAGTCAAACATTCCTCTGCCGCCCATACGGGATGCAGCCAGGTCAGTGACACCAATTGCCTTGGAGTCAGAGGTCTCCTCCCATGCAAGAAGTCATGTGACACCCACCACCACCATACCTTCATTTGATGGACCAGCATGTCCAGCCATCTGCAGGTCTTCCCAGTTCTGCTTGCCTGGCTGTCATCCATATCCTGTGGCTTCAACACTTTCGTAGTCATCGACCCTGAACCTGGTGAAATGAGAACTCCTGAACCCGGTGAAATCGGAACTCCTCAACCCGGTGAAATTGGAACTCCTGCCTTCCTCACTTTGTCTACCGTCTGATACGATGTCTACAAGTCTCTTTGCCTTCAAGAGAGCGACTGAGGCCGAGGAGGTGCCAGGTGGCCAAGTAGATTACTTCCTGGTCAGATGACAACCATGATGGCGGCCAAAGACTTTCCCCAGAGTTAGATTTAAAGGTTTGGCCCCAGCCTATCTGCGGCTTCATCAGCCCACCCCAATGGACTTCTGGGATATATAAACCACCTAGGAGGTGGCAAATACTGGAAGGGGTAAAGGTATAGCTGGGTGCTTGTTATTTTTTTAATAGATGTAGCACCAAGATACTGTCCATAAGCCAATCCCCGCGGTTCCTGTTCATGAGGAGAGCATAGTTTGATTTCCTTAACCTCTAGGAGACAACAGGTACTGGAGGGGGAACAAGTGTAGCCGGATGCTGATTTTTTTTATTTTATGAATAGATATAACTCCAAGGTACTGTACAGAGAAGTACATAGGCCAATCATCTCCTAGGCCCTGCCCTCCGAGGGTAGCACGGTTTGATTTTCCCTACCCCCTGTGAGACAATAGGTACTGGATTGATGTACAAGTGTAGCCAGGTGCTCATTATGTTTTTTATATTATGAATAAATGTAGCACTGAAATACTGTACATAGGCCGCTCCCTTCATTCCCCTCCCCAGAGGAGAGCATAGTTTGATTTCCTTACCCCCTGATAGATAACAGGTACTGGAAGGGGTTCAAGTGTAGCCGGATGCTGATGTTTTTATTTTATGATTAGATATAACACCAAGATACTGTACAGAGAAGTACATACGCCAATCCTCTCCTAGGTCCTGCCCCCGAGGAGTGCACAGTTTGATTTTCTCTACCCCCCCTGTGAGACAATAGGTACTGGAAGGGGAACAAGTGTAGCCACATGCTGTTTTTATTTTATGAATAGATATAACACCGAGATACTGTACAGAGAAGTACATAGACCAATCATCGCCTAGGTCCTGCCCCCGAGAAGAGCAGTTTGATTTTCCCTATTGAGACAATAGGTACTGGACGGGGTACAAGTGTAGCCAGGTGCTTATTATGCTTTTATATTATGAATAGATGTAGCACTGAAATACTGTACATAGGCCACTCCCTTCAGTCCCCTCCCCAGAGGAGAGCATAGTTTGATTTCCTTACCCCCCCGGTAGAAAACAGGTACTGGAAGGCGTACAAGTGTAGCCGGATGCTGATGTTTTTAGTTTACGAACAGATATAACACCAAGATACTGTACAGAGAAGTACATAGGCTAATCATCTCCTAGGCCCTGCCCCCGAGGACAGCACAGTTTGATTTTTCCCTACCCCCTGTGAGACAATAGGTACTGAAAGGGGAACAAGTGTAGCCAGATGCTGATGTTTTTATTTTACGCACAGATATAACACCAAGATACTGTACAGAGTACATAGACCAATCCTCTCTTAGGCCCTGCCCCCAAGGAAAGCACAGTTTGATTTTCCCTTTCCCCCGTGAGACAATAGGTACTGGAAGGGGTACAAGTGTAGCCAGGTGCTTATTAAGTTTTTATGTTATGAATAGAATTAGCACTGAAATACTGTACATAGAAGTATATAGACCAATCCCCTCATTCCCCACCCCCAAGGAGAGCACAGTCTGATTTCCCTAAACCTACTGTACAATTTTGGCCAAGGAACCTATTAGTAAGTTCTGGAAAGCAGCAATAACACCGTTTTTTAAAATGGTCCACAGCACCTTACAACTGGTAGTAGAGTGTAAGCTCCTCTGGTGCAGAGACTGATATAATTGGTTCAGTGTTCTCTGTACAGCACCGCAGTATATGTCAGAGCTATATAAAGGTAAATAAATATTAATACAAACAGTGTGTGACTGGGGGGATGGGGAGGGAGTGGGGGGCACAGTGGAGAGTGTAACATCCCCTGGGTGTAGAGATTGGTGAGAATGGCTCAGTATTCTTTGTACAACACTTCAGACTATGTCACAGCTATATAAATAACCCATAATACTATATGTAACAATGGCGAGGACTGTAATCACTGAACACAGACTGAATAGTTCGAAGGACTCTGTAAACACTGGAATATGACATTGATTGTAAACTCTTCAGGGGCAGGTGTGTGACTGTTGTGGAGACATTATGAGTTCCTCGGGGGCGGGGCCTGATATGAACTAGTTTCCTTGTTTTAACACTTTCATAGGACAGAGTTTGCATTTGGCTCAGAGGCAGATCAGATGCAAATAGTTCATTATGTATGACTGTAGTAGAGGTTAGAGTCACAGCTCCTCAGGGGCGGAGAATTATGTGAAGGTTAAGGCTGTCTAGCAATGTAACAGGAAAAATGTAAAGTGTGTATGGTTGAGCACTCTAAAGGTAGGTCAGCTCAGTGCTCCTCATAAAACACAGCTAAAAATCTTGAGCTAGCAAATTTGCTAAAAATTTCAACAAAATATCAAAGAAACTGCGATCAATAAACTTTACTCCAGGCCCCTCCCCCTTTTATTGATTAATTCCCTATAAACATATTCCTACATCAGTGCTGTGGCTAGAAGTTACCTCCTTGTGACTATTCTTGTGTGCCACAAGCTGGGTCTTCTGAGCAAACCATTTCCCGCACCTAGGGCACGAGTAGGCAAGTCCGCCAGTGTGAACCCGCTCGTGCCTCACTAGGTTCGACCTGTGGGTAAAGCATTTCCCACACATGGAGCAGGAAAATGGGTGGTCGCCAGTGTGGATCCTCTCGTGAGTGACCAAGTTGGACTTCTGGGCAAACCCTTTCCCACAGACAGAACAGGAGAATGGCTTTTCTTCACGGTGAATGAGCTCATGTGCGATGAAATGAGACCTCTTGGTGAAGGTCTTTCCACATTTAGGGCAGGTGTAGGGCTTCTCCTCCAAATGAGTCCTCTGGTGCATGACGAAATGGGAGTTCCTGGCAAAGCTTTTCCCACAGTCCATACAGGTATAGGGCTTGTCCGTGGTGTGTATCCTTTCGTGGAGGTCCAGGAAGGACTTTTGCACAAAGCCTTTCCCACAGACGGCGCACGAGAACGGGTAGTCGCCCGTGTGGATGACTTCGTGTTTGGCGAGGTTGGACTTGTCTGTAAAGCTTTTACCACACAAGGAGCAGGAGTAGGGCTTCTCCCCCGTGTGAATTCGTTGGTGGGTTATGAGATGAGACTTCTTCGCGAAGGCTTTTCCACAGTCGGAACACGGATACGGTTTTTCCCCTGTGTGAATTCGTTCATGGACGAGTAAATGCGAATGCTTTGTAAATTGCCTTCCACATTCCGAACACGATAGCAGGCTTTCACCTTCACGTGCAGCCAGCCGTGGATGAATGGCGATGTGCTGAGTAAAACAACTGGAATATTCAAAAGGCACGAACACCTCGCCCCGTCTATGACCTACGTAACGGTCAATTGGGTGTGAGTGATGGGAAAACAATTGCCTGTGTATTGGGGGATCAGATAATATATGTGCTTGGTGAAGTCCTCCATGGTTTGGGGTGACTGGGTTTTTTCTCGCAGACTCTTTCGTAACGTCATCATCTTCATCAAGTCCATCATTTGGAGGATTAAGGTGATGGATCCCCAGTTCACACATCTTGTGTAGTCCGTCTGGTGGAGATAAAATACCAGCAAAGGTAAAGTTAAGGTGATAGTTGGGCAAGTTCTTGGCACATGGTAGAATCCGGGACTCATTTCTGAATTTAGTGTTCATTCCTCACCTGTGCTGATCTCTGGAGGAAGTCCCTCCTCGTTACCCCACTCGTCACCCCTTTCGTCCGTATCGTCTTCATCTATGGCCTCAACTTCAATAATAACCAGATCATTATTCTACAGAAGACGCAAAGCACAATTTAGAAACATTTTAAATGAATGTGGGATATCAAGATCAGCACAAATACATTGAGAATGCTGTATTATAGTTCTGCTTGCCTGGTCCTCCTGAGGGATCTCCTGATGTTCCTGAGGGATCTCCTGATGTTCCTGAGGAATTTCTTGATGTTCCTGTGTGGAGTCCCAGGAACACAGAGGATGGGGACATCTCTCTTGTGGGTTCCTATTACTAGATCCATCTACCTGGTCCTCCAGAGGGATCTGCTGATGTTCCTGAGGTATCTCCTGATGTTTCTGTGTGGAGTCCTGGGAATACAGAGGACGGGGACATCTCTCTGGTGGGTTTCTATTACTGGATCCATCTACCTGATCCTTCTGAGGGATCTCCTGATGTTCCTGAGGGATCTCCTGATGTTCCTGTGTGGAGTCCCGGGAATACAGAGGACGGGGACATCTCTCTGGTGGGTTCCCATTACTGGATCCATCTGTAGGAAACACACATAATGACTGAATCCATTGTTTCTATGTCTTTATATCAGAGGATGTGTGTATCTAGGTGGATCCTCAATACAAGAAATAAAAGTCTCCTCTTACCCGGTGATGTGAGGGGCGGCTGGTTCTCCATCATGAAGTCCTTGTAGAGATCCTTGTGTCCTTCTATATACTCCCACTCCTCCATGGAGAAATAGACAGTGACATTCTGACACCTTATAGGAACCTGACACACACAATGATACAGTCACCATCCAGACACATCCCTTATCTGTTACCGGATCATGTCCCAGAATTCCCGGCACCGCTCACCTCTCCCGTCAGCAGCTCAACGATCTTCTGGGCGACTTCTAGAATCTTCTTGTCATTGTTCCTCTCTGGTGTTAGGAAGGCAGGTGGACAGTCCAAGATTGGGCTTTTATTTCTATTCCACCCTCCTGTGATATGGGGATGATATCTGGGTGTCACATGTCCTCTTGGCTCCTTTAAAGGCCCATAAATCTAAATAATCAAAATTTCTAGTAAATACTTCATAGGAATATGACTGAAAGACCTTCAATTCTGTACATGTCCCTCTCCTAAAGGATGAAATAACAGTCACGTGACCTTCCAGAATCCTCCTCACCTCTCCGGTCAGGTCTGTGTTTTATCAATAGAGATAAGAGTGATGTCATGTGACCTCCCAGAATCCTTCTCACCTCTCCGGTCAGCAGGTAGATGATCTGCAGGGTGAGGTTTAATATCCTCTCAGTCATGTGACCGCGCTCCTTCTCCATCCTCCGTCATGTGATGTATTTTTTAGGCTTTCCCGTTAATATTTTGCTATAGTTGTCAGCTCTGAACAGAAAATCCCTGTAAATAATAAAAAAAAAGAAACATATTCAGAAACATTCGGCGTTCTGTGTAATAGAATACATAGGAATGGCTTGAAAGACAACTCCACCTGAAAATGCCTTTTGGGCTTTCAAAACTAAAACACATTTTATATGCACTAAATGACAGCCGGGCAGCACAGTGGCTAAATGGTTAGTAGTTCTGCCTGGCAGTACTAGGGTCGTTGGTTCGAATACCAGCCACAATACCACCTGCCTGGAGTTAGCATGTTCTCCCTGTGCCTGCGTGGGTTTCCTCCGGGTACTCCGGTTTCCTACCACACTCCAAAGACATGCTGGTAGGTTAATTGGCTCCTGTCTAAATTGTCCATAGTATATGTATGTATGAATGTGAGTTAGGGACCTTAGATTGTACACCCCTTGAGGGTTAGGGACTGATGTGAATGTAAAGTATATATGTAAAGTGTAAATGGACGGCCCTATATAAGTACCTGAAATAAATAAATTCCAGTTCTGGTGAGTGGAATTGGATTTGTAGAACTCTGAATGAAGGTGCGCGTTGCCTGCAACCATCTCGGGATACTCATCAGAGCCCCCCCTTACATCAGTCATCATCAGAGCCCCCCCCTTACATCAGTCTTCATCAGAGCCCCCCCCTTACATCAGTCTTCATCAGAGCCCCCCCTTACATCTGAGTCTTCATCAGAGCCCCTCCTTACCACTGTAAGGCTTAGCATGGCTGAAGCAGCAGGATTGGAGCCAGGAGGCAGGGTATGTCTGGACAGCAGTAATTACATCTTCCTGTGAATTCTGGGGCAAAGATTTCATTGGTTGCTAGGACACCGATGGTCCTAGCAACCAACGATGGGGATGATGACAGCAGAGACTACAGGCAGCCTTTGCTGAGGTGAACGGCTGGCCATAGTTTGTACACCCCTGGCATGCTGTATGGCCAGCCTAACAGTGATTGCACAATCAGATTGCATGGTGTATGATCACATTACAGATGATTGTACAATCAGATTGCATGGTGTATGCTCCTATTACAGAAGATTGCACAATCAGATTGCATTACTAAAGATTGTACAATCAGATTGCATGGTGTATGATCCTATTACAGAAGACTGTACAATCAGATTGCACGATGTATGATCCTATTACAGAAGACTGTACAATCAGAATTTGGTCACGTGATGGGTTCTAGGTTTGTAGGTACAGCACATTTCCTACAATGCCTCTCTCCTTCCTTTCTCAACGGTCCTGACTTCTCACTGCCCTCCATAACTCACCACCAGCCCCAATTCAGCCTGACCGGAAGTCCCTGTTCTCCTTCTCCCTGACACTTCCGGGTTCAGCCTCCGCACCACAAACACTGACAGCGTCGACCTGCGCCCTCTGCTGGCCTCTCTCCATCCTCTGTAATCAGCGGCGTCGGCCATTTTGTCGTAGCCCACCTTCTGCGGACACAAGCACAATGCTATTTTCTCGCTACTGTTTTCCCATAATACCAGCATAAACTAGCATTTTCACTTTGGCCATTTAATACAATTCAGTGCAGTCAATAAATCGCTAAACGTTAGAGGCAATGACATGAGAACGAGAGCAGAGGGAAGGAGCAGCGGCCATTTTGTCTTGGTCTGAAAATCTAAATATTGGTGTAAAAATTACACATTTAATGAATTACCCAGCATCCCCTGCTCTGCCTATTGTCTCTTTCTTGCTCTGCCAAGGAGCAGCTTAGTTTTAAAGTGGGGTCAGGTTCCAATGTATATATTATTTGTTCATTTTTGATATCAGAAGGGACCTATACCAATTTATTTTCCTTTTTTTGCCTTCTGCAACCCAGTGGGCATCTTTTTGCTTGTTGGGGAGATTTTCCATCACTTCCTGTCTCATAGCCATAACAGGAAGTGAGAGGAAATCTCCCCTTGTTGTCACCATGGTATCCCACACACACACTGGTCTCTTCCACACGCCCTCACAAGAGCCAGTCCTCTCCCCGCCATGTGCGTTCTCCGCAAGGTAGAATGAACAGAGTTCAGCAAAGCCCATTTGCTAATCTCCCCTTCTTGCTCCTATTTCCACTTTTCCCAGCCAGTATGGCCGGGGAAGAAGGTAATCAAGTGCGATCTGCACTCAGTTGGAGGACAGGGAGGCATCAGGGGTCTTTTTGACCCCTGATGTCTCATTAAAGAGAACCCATCACCAAAAAAAGCATCACATAAGGGACTTTGTGTGCCTTGTGATGAAAAATAAGTTTAGTGAAAAAAAATTTGTAAAAGTGTAAACCCCTCCCCAAATCTTTTTAGAGCACCCCCACTGACACACACATACTAACGTTAATGTACTTTGATAGCAATGTACATGCTACAAAACAAAATTAGAATCACCCGTCACCTTCGTACACACCCCTACGTTACTGCACAGCATACAGCACACGTGTGGGTGGAGACAATTGCGCCACATAGATGAGGTATCGCAGCGACCGTCAGAGTGAAAGCAATAATTTTAGGGCCATCATCCATGGTGAACTCTAAAATTGTGAAGGCTCTTCAGGGTGTCACCCATGGAAAATTTGAGGTAGAGATGGTGGGGACATGGGGATGGGGCAAAGATATGGATACATGGATGGTGGAAAGAGATGGTGGGGACATGGATGATGAACAGAGAGGTTGGGGACTTGGATGATGAACAGAGAGGTTGGGGACATGGATGGTGAACAGAGATGGTGGGGACATGGATGGTAGACAGAGACATGAAGGATAGAGATGGTGGGGACGTGGATGGTGGAGACAAGGATGGTGGAAAGAGATGGCGGAGACATGGGGATGGTGGACACAGATAGTGGGGACATGGGGAAGGTGGACAGAGATGGTGGGGACATGGATGGTGCACAGATATGGTGGAGACATAGATGGTGGAAAGAGATGGTGGGTACATGGATGGTGGGGACACTGATGGTGAACAGAGATGGCGGGGACATGGATGGTGAACAGAGATGGTGGGGACATGGAGGGAGGACAGAGATGGTGGGGACATAGATCGTAGACAGATACGATTGAGACATGAAGGACAGAGATGGTGGGGATGTGGATGGTGGAGACGTGGATGGTGGAAATAGATGGTGGAGACATGGGGATGGTGGACAGAGATGGTGGGGACATTGATGGTGAACAGAGATGGCGGGGACATAGATGGTGGACAGAGATGGTAGGGACATGGATGGTGAACAAAGATGGTGGAGACATGGATGGTGAACAGAGATGGTGGGGACATAGATGGTGCTCAGAGATGGTGGAGACATGGATGATGAACACAGATGGTGGAGACATGGATGGTGAACAGAGATTGTGGGGATATAGATGGTGTACAGAGATGGTGGAGACATGGACGATGAACAGAGATGGTGGGGACATGGATGATGAACAGAGATAATGGGGTCATGGATGATGAACAGAGATAGTGGGGTCATGGATGATGAACAGAGATAGTGGGGTCATGGCTGATGAACAGAGATAGTGGGGTCATGGATGATGAACAGAGATGGTGGGGACATGGATGATGAACAGAGATAGTGGGGTCATGGATGATGAACAGAGATAGTGGGGTCATGGCTGATGAACAGAGATAGTGGGGTCATGGCTGATGAACAGAGATAGTGGGGTCATGGATGATGAACAGAGATAGTGGGGTTATGGCTGATGAACAGAGATAGTGGGGTCATGGATGATGAACAGAGATAGATGGGGTCATGGATGGTGAACAGAGATGGTGGCGACATGGATGGTGAACACAGATGGTGGGGACATAGATGGTGCACAGAGATGGTGGAGACATGGATGATGAACAGAGACGGTGGAGACATGGATGGTGAACAGAGACGGTGGAGATATAGATGGTGTACAGAGATGGTGGAGACATGGATGGTGAACAGATTGTGGGGATATAGATGGTGTACAGAGATGGTGGAGACATGGATGGTGAACAGAGATGGTGGAGACATGGATGATGAACAGAGATGGTGGAGACATGGATGGTGGACAGATATGGTGGAGACATAGATGGTGGAAAGAGATGGTGGGAATATGGATGGCGGGGACATTGATGGTGAACAGAGATGGCGGGGACATGGATGGTGAACAGAGATGGTGGGGACATGGAGGGAGGACAGAGATGGTGGGGACATAGATCGTAGACAGACACGATTGAGACATGAAGGACAGAGATGGTGGGGACGTGGATGGTGGAAATAGATGGCGGAGACATGGGGATGGTGGACAGAGATAGTGAGGTCATGGATGGTGAACAGAGATGGTGGAGACATGGATGATTATTATTATTATTATACAGTATTTATATAGCGCCAATAGTTTGCTCAGTGCTGTACATTATAATTGACAGTACATGAGATAGTACAGTAACAATACAATACACGAGGGGTTCCAGGGCCCTGCTCCTTGGAGCTTACAATCTAGGAGGAAGGGGATAGTGGTACAGGAGGAGATAGCTGCGGGGGATGGAGTGGTGGGAAGAGCGGAGATCAGCATTTAGGTGAGGGCAGGGTAGGCTTCTCTGAAGAGATTGGTTTTCCGGGTGCGCCTAAAGGTGAGGAGGGTAGGTGACAGTCTGATGGATTGGGGTAGTGAGTTCCAGAGGATAGGGGAAGCCCTGGAGAAGTCCTGGAGACGGGCATGGGATGATTAACAGAGATGGTGGAGACATGGATGGTGAACAGAGATGGTGGGGATATAGATGGTGGAGACATGGATGATGAACAGAGATGGTGGAGACATGGATGGTGAACAGATTGTGGGGATATAGATGGTGTAGAGATGGTGGAGACATGGATGATGAACAGATATGGTGGGGACATGGATGATGAACAGAGATAGTGGGGTCATGGATGGTGAACAGAGATGGTGGGGACATAGATGTTGCTCAGAGATGGTGGAGACATGGATGGTGAACAGAGATTGTGGGGATAGAGATGGTGGAGACATGGATGATGAACAGAGATGGTGGGGACATGGATGATGAACAGAGATAGTGGGGTCATGGATGGTGAACAGAGATGGTGGAGAAATGGATGGTGAACAGAGATGGTGGGGACATAGATGGTTCACAGAGATGGTGGAGACATGGATGATGAACAGAGACGGTGGAGACATGGATGGTGAACAGAGACGGTGGGGATATAGATGGTGTACAGAGATGGCGGAGACATGGATGATGAACAGAGATGGTGGAGACATAGATGGTGAACAGATTGTGGGGATATAGATGGTGTACAGAGATGGTGGAGACATGGATGATGAACAGAGATGGTGGGGACATGGATGATGAACAGAGATAGTGGGGTCATGGATGATGAACAGAGATAGTGGGGTCATGGCTGATGAACAGAGATAGTGGGGTCATGGATGATGAACAGAGATAGTGGGGTCATGGCTGATGAACAGAGATAGTGGGGTCATGGATGATGAACAGAGTTAGTGGGGTCATGGATGGTGAACAGAGATGGTGGCGACATGGATGGTGAACATAGATGGTGGGGACATAGATTGTGCACAGAGATGGTGGAGACATGGATGATGAACAGAGACGGTGGAGACATGGATGGTGAACAGAGACGGTGGAGATATAGATGGTGTACAGAGATGGTGGAGACATGGATGGTGAACAGATTGTGGGGATATAGATGGTGTACAGAGATGGTGGAGACATGGATGGTGAACAGAGATGGTGGAGACATGGATGGTGAACAGATATGGTGGAGACATAGATGGTGGAAAGAGATGGTGGGAACATGGATGGCGGGGACATTGATGGTGAACAGAGATGGCAAGGACATGGATGGTAAACAGAGATGGTGGGGACATAGAGGGAGGACAGAGATGGTGGGGACATAGATCATAGACAGACACGATTGAGACATGAAGGACAGAGATGGTGGGGACGTGGATGGTGGAAATAGATGGCGGAGACATGGGGATGGTGGACAGAGATGGTGGGGACATTGATGGTGAACAGAGATGGCGGGGACATAGATGGTGGACAGAGATGGTAGGGACATGGATGGTGAACAAAGATGGTGGAGACATGGATGGTGAACAGAGATGGTGGGAACATGGATGGCGGGGACATTGATGGTGAACAGAGATGGCGGGGACATGGATGGTGAACAGAGATGGTGGGGACATGGAGGGAGGACAGAGATGGTGGGGACATAGATCGTAGACAGACACGATTGAGACATGAAGGACAGAGATGGTGGGGACGTGGATGGTGGAAATAGATGGCGGAGACATGGGGATGGTGGACAGAGATAGTGAGGTCATGGATGGTGAACAGAGATGGTGGAGACATGGATGATTATTATTATTATTATACAGTATTTATATAGCGCCAATAGTTTGCTCAGTGCTGTACATTATAATGGAGACAGTACATGAGATAGTACAGTAACAATACAATACACGAGGGGTTCCAGGGCCCTGCTCCTTGGAGCTTACAATCTAGGATGAAGGGGATAGTGGTACAGGAGGAGATAGCTGCGGGGGATGGAGTGGTGGGAAGAGCGGAGATCAGCATTTAGGTGAGGGCAGGGTAGGCTTCTCTGAAGAGATTGGTTTTCCGGGTGCGCCTAAAGGTGAGGAGGGTAGGTGACAGTCTGATGGATTGGGGTAGTGAGTTCCAGAGGATAGGGGAAGCCCTGGAGAAGTCTTGGAGACGGGCATGGGATGATTAACAGAGATGGTGGAGACATGGATGGTGAACAGAGATGGTGGGGATATAGATGGTGGAGACATGGATGATGAACAGAGATGGTGGAGACATGGATGGTGAACAGATTGTGGGGATATAGATGGTGTAGAGATGGTGGAGACATGGATGATGAACAGATATGGTGGGGACATGGATGATGAACAGAGATAGTGGGGTCATGGATGGTGAACAGAGATGGTGGGGACATAGATGTTGCTCAGAGATGGTGGAGACATGGATGGTGAACAGAGATTGTGGGGATATAGATGGTGTACAGAGATGGTGGAGACATGGATGATGAACAGAGATGGTGGGGACATGGATGATGAACAGATATAGTGGGGTCATGGATGGTGAACAGAGATGGTGGAGAAATGGATGGTGAACAGAGATGGTGGGGACATAGATGGTTCACAGAGATGGTGGAGACATGGATGATGAACAGAGACGGTGGAGACATGGATGGTGAACAGAGACGGTGGGGATATAGATGGTGTACAGAGATGGCGGAGACATGGATGATGAACAGAGATGGTGGAGACATAGATGGTGAACAGATTGTGGGGATATAGATGGTGTACAGAGATGGCGGAGACATGGATGATGAACAGAGATGGTGGGGACATGGATGATGAACAGAGATAGTGGGGTCATGGATGATGAACAGAGATAGTGGGGTCATGGATGATGAACAGAGATAGTGGGGTCATGGCTGATGAACAGAGATAGTGGGGTCATGGATGATGAACAGAGATAGTGGGGTCATGGATGGTGAACAGAGATGGTGGCGACATGGATGGTGAACATAGATGGTGGGGATATAGATTGTGCACAGAGATGGTGGAGACATGGATGATGAACAGAGACGGTGAAGACATGGATGGTGAACAGAGACGGTGGAGATATAGATGGTGTACAGAGATGGTGGAGACATGGATGGTGAACAGATTGTGGGGATATAGATGGTGTACAGAGATGGTGGAGACATGGATGGTGAACAGAGATGGTGGAGACATGGATGGTGAACAGATATGGTGGAGACATAGATGGTGGGAACATGGATGGCGGGGACATTGATGGTGAACAGAGATGGCGGGGACATGGATGGTGAACAGAGATGGTGGGGACATGGAGGGAGGACAGAGATGGTGGGGACATAGATCGTAGACAAACACGATTGAGACATGAAGGACAGAGATGGTGGGGACGTGGATGGTGGAAATAGATGGCGGAGACATGGGGATGGTGGACAGAGATGGTGGGGACATTGATGGTGAACAGAGATGGCGGGGACATAGATGGTGGACAGAGATGGTAGGGACATGGATGGTGAACAAAGATGGTGGAGACATGGATGGTGAACAGAGATGGTGGGGACATAGATGGTGCTCAGAGATGGTGGAGACATGGATGATGAACACAGATGGTGGAGACATGGATGGTGAACAGAGATTGTGGGGATATAGATGGTGTACAGAGATGGTGGAGACATGGACGATGAACAGAGATGGTGGGGACATGGATGATGAACAGAGATAATGGGGTCATGGATGGTGAACAGAGATGGTGGGGACATAGATGGTGCACAGAGATGGTGGAGACATGGATGATTATTATTATTATTATACAGTATTTATATAGCGCCAATAGTTTGCTCAGTGCTGTACATTATAATGGAGACAGTACATGAGATAGTACAGTAAAAATACAATACACAAGGGGTTCCAGGGCCCTGCTCCTTGGAGTTTACAATCTAGGAGGGAGGGGATAGTGGTACAGGAGGAGATAGCTGCGGGGGATGGAGTGGTGGGAAGAGCGGAGATCAGAATTTAGGTGAGGGCGGGGTAGGCTTCTTTGAAGAGATTGGTTTTCCGGGTGCGCCTAAAGGTGACGAGGGTAGGTGACAGTCTGATGGATTGGGGTAGTGAGTTCCAAAGGATAGGGGAAGCCCTGGAGAAGTCCTGGAGACGGGCATGGGATGATTAACAGAGATGGTGGAGACATGGATGGTGAACAGAGATGGTGGGGATATAGAGGGTGGAGACATGGATGATGAACAGAGATGGTGGAGACATGGATGGTGAACAGATTGTGGGGATATAGATGGTGTAGAGATGATGGAGACATGGGTGATGAACAGATATGGTGGGGACATGGATGATGAACAGAGATAGTGGGGTCATGGATGGTGAACAGAGATGGTGGGGACATAGATGTTGCTCAGAGATGGTGGAGACATTGATGATGAACAGAGATGGTGGAGACATGGATGGTGAACAGAGATTGTGGGGATATAGACGGTGGAGACATGGATGATGAACAGAGATGGTGGGGACATGGATGATGAACAGAGATAGTGGTGTCATGGATGATGAACAGAGATAGTGGGGTCATGGATGGTGAACAGAGATGGTGGAGAAATGGATGGTGAACACAGATGGTGGGGACATAGATGGTGCACAGAGATGGTGGAGACATGGATGATGAACAGAGATGGTGGAGACATGGATGGTGAACAGATTGTGGGGATATAGATGGTGTACACAGATGGTGGAGACATGGATGATGAACAGAGATGGTGGGGACATGGATGATGAACAGAGATAGTGGGGTCATGGATGATGAACAGAGATAGTGGGGTCATGGCTGATGAACAGAGATAGTGGGGTCATGGATGATGAACAGAGATAGTGGGGTCATGGATGGTGAACAGAGACGGTGGAGACATGGATGGTGAACAGAGACGGTGGAGATATAGATGGTGTACAGAGATGGTGGAGACATGGATTGTGAACAGATTGTGGGGATATAGATGGTGTACAGAGATGGTGGAGACATGGATGGTGAACAGAGATGGTGGAGACATGGATGATGAACAGAGATGATGGAGACATGGATGGTGAACAGAGATGGTGGAGACATGGATGGTGAACAGATTGTGGGGATATAGATGGTGTACAGAGATGGTGGGGACATGAATAATGGACGGAGATGGTGGAGACAGAATGATGACACAGGATGTGAAGTCAGTCTGTGCATAACAGATGTGCATGAAAACTAAGGTGAAACTGATGTCTCTGCACGTGAAACCTGCGTTATTCACGCACGTATGATGTGAAGGAGCCCTAAAGCTCGGCAAAGTTCGGCATCTATTTACGCCACACATCCTCATCTTTTATTTTATTACCAACAGTTGGGTAAGGTATTGCCTTTGTTCACACTTGAATTCATTTTAGTGTTTTTTTTTCAGAAAATATGCATTTAATACTTTGCAAACATTGTGCAACATTTAAAAAATTTCATTCTGCAGGGTCTCTGCTTTCAGAAAATATATCTAATTGTTTAGGGGTTTAACCGCTTGCTGACCATTTAACTTAGGTATACGGTGGCAGAACCTCTTTGCACTGGATCACATATCGAGTAGGAGATCCACGCACTTGGGCAGGGGGCACGCGTCACAGTTCTGAAATGGGTTTCGGTCAGCTGAGGAAGGGGGCCATGTCATTATTCTTTCATCAGCTTTTACTGGCTAGCCACACAGTGGAGTACTTCGATGCATGTGTTGGAGCATTGTCCTGCATAAATATCATGGTCTTCTTGAAAGATGCAATTTTTTCCTGTATCACTGCTCGAAGAAAGTGTCTTCTAAAAATTGGCAGTAGGTTTGGGAGTTGAATTATGAATCCATCTTCAACCCAAAAAGGTCCAACTAGCTAATCTTTAATAATACCAGCCCATACTAGTAACCCACCTCCACCTTGCTGGTGTCTAAGTGGAGGTGGAGCTCTGTGCCCATTACTGATCCAGCCACGGGCCCATCCATCTGGTCAGTCAAGAGTTACCTCATCTCATCAGTCCATAAAACCTTTGAGAAATCTGTCTTCCGATATGTCTTGGCCCAGTTTTGACGTTTCAACTAGGTTTGGGAGTTGATTTTGAGTCCATCTTCAACCCAAAAAGGTCCAACTAGATCATCTAATAATACCAGCCCATACCAGAACCCCACCTCCACCTTGCTGGTGTCTAGGTGGAGGTGGAGCTCTGTGCCCGTTACTGATCCAGCCACGGGCCCCTCCATCTGGTCTGTCAAGAGTCACCTCATCTCCAGTCCATAAAACCTTTGAGAAATCTGTCGTCCGATATATCTTGACCCAGTTTTGACGTTTCAACTTGTGTCTTGTTCAGTGGTGGTCAGGTTTTGGCCTTCTTTACCTTGGCCATGTCTCTGAGCGCTGAACACCTCGTACCTCTGGGCACTCCAGGTAGGTTGCAGTTCCGGAATATGACAGCCCTGGAGGATAATGGCTTCCTGGTAGCTTCACATTTGATTCTTCTCAAATTTTTGGCAGTTAATTTGCATTTGTTTTTCTCAAGACGTTTCCTGCGACCCTGCTGACTATTTGCAACAAAACGTTTGATGGTTCTGCGATCACATCCCAATGTCTTAGCAATTTCAAGAGTGCTGCATCCCTCTGAAAGACAATTTTTGTTTCACAATTTTTGACTTTTCAGTCAGCTAAATCTCTTTTTTGGCCCATTTTTGCCTGAGGAAAAAAAGAAGCTGCCTAATAATTATGCGTACCTCGATATAGGGTGTTGATCTCCTTAGGCCACACCCTCCCTCATGACACAAATACACATCACCTGATCTGCTTAGGTCCAATAAGTATTCCAGTTGAAGCAGCTTGGAGTTGGGCAATAGGCATAATAATGGTGATTTGGTCAGAATACTCGTTTGCCTAATTGTGCACACTGTGTATAGGCCACCACTTGTCACATTGTTGTAGACCCAACACTGATAACCCCCATAATATATTAATACAGACCATTCCAAATTAATCATTTATTTTGCTCATTCACATTATGTATTCTGCATCACTTCACAAAGACCCGGCCCCCACAGGAGCTGACAGTGCCCCCTGTCATAATCACATGGGCACAATACTCAATTTTTTAATGAGGTAAACTGTAGTTTTTTTTTACCTTTTTCCACCACCATCCATCTGTCCGTCCTCACTTTGTGATTTAGTTTGTTTCGGTTTCATCTTGTCTTTGTGCCCTTTACATATCCTTGCACATCGTGCCTCCCGCCACCACTCAACACCATACAGGTGACCTCCAACTGGTTTCTGATCCAGCGACATCCTGAGGACAGAGCAGTGACGTCTGTATTCTGCTATACTGACTGATGACTACAGGGGGTGTGGCTATGACTACCTGCGGGCACCTCGGATTGAGTGACACCGGTTTTAATGTCAACTTGACAGTAACCTCCCTGCTGAAGCTGCTCCTTGAGCTCCTGCCGACAAGGAAAGCAGTGTAAGACCTATATCACTGGAGATGACACATAGCAGAGGACTATCTCCTCCTACCCATGTGGGCCAATTTCCAGCATTGTTACTTTGGAAGAAATAGAGAGTGTCAGGAGCTGGATCACCTGCTGGTGGCTCTGTGGTTCCCTGGGCGGAGGGTTGTAGTTTCAGTGTCCACCAGCAGATCTGATTATCAGGTTCCTGGGAGACACTGGAATTACAACCTCTGCTAGATCACAGTGCCACTAGTAGGTGATTCAGGTCCTGACAGTCTCACTCCACTTCTTCCAATGCAACAGTGCTGGTGATTGGCCAGCATGGGTAGGAGAAGATAGTCAGCATCAGGTAGAAACTGATTACTGGGATCCCCTGACTGCTGGGAGACACCCACTGGTGGACACTGGAATTACAATTTTCCGCCCAGAGAACCACAGTGCCACCAGCAGGTGATCCGGGTCCTGACAGTCTCATTCCACTTCTTGCAATGCAACAATGCTGGTGATTGGCCAGAATGGACAGGAGAAGATAGTTCTCAGCCACGTGTCATCTCCAAGCAGTGACATAGAGCTTGCACTGATTTCCTGGTGGCTGAACGGAGAGCAAGGAGCAGCTTGGGAATAGAGGTGACTCTAGAGTTTACATTAAACCAGTGTCACTCAACCTGAAATTCATGCAGGGAGTCAGCATCAGGTGGATTACTGAGATCTCCTGACTGCTGGGAGACACCCACTGGTGGACACTGGAATTACAATTTTCCGCCCAGAGAACCACAGTGCCACCAGCAGGTGATTCGGGTCCTGACAGTCTCATTCCATTTCTTCCAATGCAACAGTGCTGGTGATTTGCCAGCATGGATAGGAGAAGATAGCCTTCAGCCATGCGTCATCTCCAAGCAGTGAGCAGCAGATTTCCTAGTGGCTTAATGGAGCGGTGGGAGAGCAAGGAGCAGCGTGAGAATGGAGGTAAGTTTACATTAAAACCAGTGTTACTCAACCTGAGGTGCATGCAGAGAGTCAGCATCAGGTGAAAACTGATTACTGGGATCTGCTGGGAGACACCTGCTGGTGGACACTGGAGGTACAACCCTCCGCCCAGGGAACCGCAGTGCCACCAGAAGGTGATGCAGATCCTGACGCAGGTCCTGACAGAGTCACGTGATCCCCATACCAAACAGTTGTGGGGCAGCTGAGGCAAGGTGAGTGTATGTGCAACTGGGGAGGGCAGAAGTTAAAGAAACCTGACAATGTCCCCCATCCCTGACACCATAACATGCTTTCACTTGTGAGAATATTGATGAGAAATCAAAGTTGCTTTTCTTGTAAAACTCTTCCCGCAAGCTGAACAGGAAAATGGCTTTTCTCCGGTGTGAATCCTTTCGTGTGTGGCCAAATTTGACTTCTGAGTAAAACATTTCGCACACACGGAACATGAATACGGCTTCTCGTCCGTGTGAGTCCTCTCATGTGTGACCAAAAAAGCTTTCAGGGCAAAGACTTTCCCGCAAACAGAACAGGAGTATGGCTTCTCCCCCGTGTGAATCAGCTCGTGCCGGTCTAGACGGGCTTTGTCTGGGAAGGGTTTACTGCAGTAAGAGCAGGAATATGGCTTCTCCCCTGTGTGAATGCGGAGATGTTTGACCAGGTCCCCTTTCAGAGTAAAACATTTCCCGCATTCAGAGCAGGAAAACGGCTTCTCCCCTGAGTGGAACTTTTGGTGGCGAGCTAGGACGGCTTTGTCCGTGAAGCACTTCCCGCACAGTGAACAGGGATAGGGCTTCTCCCCCGAATGAATTTTTTTATGTGTCACGAGGTGGGCCTTTTGGGTAAAAACCTTCCCACATTCAGAACACGAGAATGGCCGCTCCCCAGTGTGAATCCGCTCGTGGGCAAAAAGCTTTGTCCTTTGAGAGAAACACTTCCCGCACTCGGAACAGGAGAACTTCTTAGGACGTCTGCAGGCAGTGGGATGGCATGGTGGCAGATCTGTACGTGGAAGTCCAGGATGGAGGTCTGGTCTCCTGGTGTACTGTCCATCTACAGGAGATAAGAAGCAGAGGGGTAGAAGGGTAAGAGGGGTATTCCACCTTCTACCAGGCAGATTTTACAGATGACATGCCTAAGTTACAATGATGTTCCATATGAAGATATAAATTGACTCCTTTGACTCTATCTTCTGAATACTCCTTGGTCTACACCACTGATCTCCAAACTAGCCCGGGGGCCGGATGTGGCCCTTTGCTTGCTTTTATTTGACCCTTGGGGCATAATTCCTGCCACTGACAAAAGGATACTTCCTCCTATTGATTCCAATGATGGGGCACTATTCCTACTATGACACCAATGATAGGGAACTATTCCTCCTATGACACCAATGATGGGGCACTATTCCTCCCATTGACACCAATGATGGGGCACTATTCCTCCCATTGACACCAACGATGGGGCACTATTCCTCCCCCTGATACCAATGATGGGGCACTATTCCTACCACTGATACCAATGATGGGGTACAATTCCTCCCATTGACACCAACGATGGGGCACTATTCATCCCACTGACACCAATGATGGGGCACTATTCATCCCACTGACACCAATGATGGGGCACTATTCCTTCCACTGACACCAACGATGGGGCACTATTCCTCCCACTGATACCAACAATGGGGCACTATTCCTCTCACTGATACCAATGATGGGGCACTATTCCTACTATGACACCAATGATGGGGCACTATTCATCCCACTGATACCAACAATGGGGCACTATTCCTACTATGACACCAATGATGGGGCACTATTCCTCCCATTGACACCAATGATGGGGCACTATTCCTCCCATTAACACCAACGATGGGGCACTATTCCTCCCCCTGATACCAATGATGGGGCACTATTCCTCCCACTGATACCAATGATGGGGCACTATTCCTCCCACTGATACCAATGATGGGGCACTATTTCTCCAATTGACACCAACGATGGGGCACTATTCATCCCACTGACACCAGATTCTACAGCATTTGACACTTCCGGGAGTGTCAGATGCTTGTCTCCCCCCCGCCTGTACTGTGGTTTGTTCCTAGGAGGACCCCAACATGTACAGGGTCTCCTAACTCCTCAACTGGGCACATGCAGTTATCAGACAGAGGAGGGGGGAGAAGAGATGGTTGTAGTGACTGAACAAGGAGGATCTGGGACTCTTCTCTGGATTTGATTCCTCACCTGGGCTGATCTCTGGAGGGATCTCCTCCTCCTCACTAGGCTCATCGCCCCTCACATACGGATCCTCTTCACCTACAACTTCAACTTTAATGTCAATCAGATCTGTATCCTGCATAGCAGAAACCAGAAAAAGGAGAGCATTCCATGAATGGCCAATGACAAGCCCACCTTATCTCCGTACAGACCACTCAGTGCAGTCATTATAAGAATGGCATCAGAGCTCAGGATGAATCATTTCACTTCAAAGCCAAACTTTACCCGAAGCCACGTGCTGAAAGAGAATGTTCTTCACCAAGGAAGATCCATTCTACGTGAATAATTCTGCTACCAGTGTTAGTGTGTGCTGTACATTCCTGTCTCTTCTTGCTGGAGGCGGTCATTTTGCTGAAGCCCAGAGTCCTGAGCAGCAGCAAAATCTTTAGGCTGTCAGCTGATCGACCTCAAAGCCTAAAAGTAGAGACCTACTGAGCATGTGCAGAGCAAGGTGAGACCATGCATTTCTGGATTATAAATGGTATAGGCGCCTTATCTTTAATGTTTTACATAGCAGTACCTGCAAACGGGGCCAGGCTCAAGGGATCTAGCAGTTCCACTGTAGAGGCTGCCCTGTGAACTTAAAAAAATAAAATAAAGTAAAGTAAAAAATATATATATATAGTAAAATAAAGTAAAGTAAAAAGAAAAACATATAATAAAATAAAGTAAAATAAAATATAATATAAAGTAAAGTAAAATAAAATATAATACCATAAAATAAAATATATTATAATATAATAAAATAAAATTAAATAAAGCAAAGTAAAGTAAAGCAAAATAAAATAAAGGTAAAGAAAAGAACACAGCTCTGACTGCAATACTCACCTTCCCTCCAGCACTGTCCCCTGCAGTACCTCTTCCCCACAATTGGCCTTCCATAAAAATTTAATGTGAGTGCAAGGGGTCATGGGCCCACCCCCTGAGGGAGGTGACAACAAGGAGACCTGCACTAACAGTTGCAGAGGATAGCAATGACGTCATCAAGTCTACATTACTCTCTGCCTCAAGGACCACCCACCACTGGCAAAAAAATAAAAACTGAAATAGAATGAATGCAACCACCACATCTAAGGACAGGTAAGCTGCAATATAAAGCATTATATTTTTGTTCTTGGGTTTAGGCACACTTTGGGGAGTATTTATGAGGTATTCATCCTCTGAAAATGCATATGCCTTCGTTCTGTGCACATGGGCGGGGCAAAATCCAATGTTATTGGGATATTCTCTCTCCAGGTCAAATATAATTGTTCATCCTGAATAAAGTGAATGAGGAAAATACTGCATTATGGCCACTAGATGGAGCTGATGATCAAAAGAAATAAATACTTATTTTACTCTGCTCATTATCCCCTTCTAGTCGCCATAATGCAGTATTTTCCTGAGTCGCTCTATTCTATAAGAAAGAATATATTTGACTGGAAGAATGAATATCTTAGTAACCTTTGATTTTGCCCCCGCTTGCACAGAATGAAGGTATACGTAGTTTTGCAGAATGAGTAGCTCTGTGAATTTTTGGTATAAAGGTTTCACGCTTACCAACAAGATAGAGGGATTATTTTAGTAATAGAATGATGCAAAAATATTTGTTTATAAACTAAAACTATTATTGTTACCCCCCCCCACTTCTTCCTACCTGATCCTCCTGAGGGATCTCCTGATGTTCCTGAGGGATCTCTTGATGTTCCTGTGTGGAGTCCCTGGAATACAGAGGACAGGGACATCTCTCTGGTGGGTTCCCATTACTGGATCCATCTGTAGGAAACACAAATCTAGTAATGCAATCAGTTCTCATGGTTGCCATGGTGACCCTCTCTGGAAGAGGTCAGGCCCCTCTAGTGATGATACTGTGGCTATGGTGACCCCTCTAAAGGAGGTCAGGCCCCTGTATTGATGACACTTTTGCTATGGTGACCCCTGTAGAAGAAGTCAGGCACCTGTATTGATGATACTGTTGCTATGGTGACCCCTCTAGAAGATGTCAGGCTCCTGTATTGATGATACTGTGGCTATGGTGACCCCTCTAGAAGAGGTCAGGCCTCTATATTGATGATACTGTGGCTATGGTGACCCCTCTAGAAGAGGTCAGGCCCCTGTACTGATGACACTGTTGCAATGGTGACCCATCTAGAAGAGGTCAGGCCCCTGTACTGATGATACTGTTGCTATGGTGACCCCTCTAGAAGAGGTCAGGCCACTGTATTGATGACACTGTTGCTATGGTGACCCCTCTAGAAGAGGTCAGGCCCCTGTATTGATGATACTGTGGCTATGGTGACCTCTCTAGAAGAGGTCAGGCCCTGTATTGATGACACTGTGGCTATGGCGACCTCTCTAGAAGAGGTCAGGCCCCTGTATTGATGACACTGTGGCTATAGCAACCCCTCTAGAAGAGATCAGGCCCCTGTATTGATGACACTGTTGCTATGGTGACCCTTCTAGAAGAGGTCAGGCCTCTGTTTGATGACACTGTTGCTATGGTGACCCCTCTAGAAGATGTCAGGCCTCCGTATTGATGACACTTTTGCTATGGTGACTCCTGTAGAAGAGGTCAGACCCCTGTATTGATGATACTGTTGCTATGGTGACCCCCTCTAAAGGTCAGGCCTCCGTATTGATGACACTGTTGCTATGGTGACCCCTCTAGAAGAGGTCAGGCCCCTGTATTGATGACACTTTTGCTATGGTGACCCCTCTAGAAGAGGTCAGGCCTCTGTTTGATGACACTGTTGCTATGGTGACCCCTCTAGAAGATGTCAGCCTCCGTATTGATGACAATTTTGCCATGGTGACTCCTGTAGAAGAGGTCAGGCCTCTGTATTGATGATAAAGTTGCTATGGTGACCCCTCTAAAGGTCAGGGCTCCGTATTGATGACACTGTTGCTATGGTGACCCCTCTAGAAGAGGTTAGGCCCCTGTATTGATGATACTGTTGCTATGGTGACCCCTCTAGAAGAGGTCAGGCCCCTGTATTGATGATACTGTTGCTATGGTGACCCCTCTAGAAGAGGTCAGGCTTCTGTATTGATGATACTGTTGCTACGGTGACCCCTCTAGAAGAGGTCAGGCCCCTGTATTGATGATACTGTTGCTATGGTGACCCGTCTAGAAGAGGCCAGGCCCCTATATTGATGACACTGTGTCTATGGTTTAGCTGCATTTTAGAAAACAACCACTACAGGGGTAAGATTTCACTGTAGTGCCCTTAAATGAGATGACATCATCAGAGACAAAATAGCTAATGAAGAGTTAGGATCTGGGACTCTGCTCTGGATTTAGTGTTTATTCCTCACCCGTGCTGATCTCTGGAGGGATTTCTTCCTCTTCCTCCTTTTTAATGATTACTTGTAGTTCCTCCTCTTCACTTTTGACTTCTGTCTGAGTCTCTCTGCAGTCTGTGAATAAAGATGAGAGTGAAGCTCCCTGTACTGAGATGCATGAGAGACCCCAGAGAGTGTGTGTGGGGGGAAACTGGTCACATCTCAATGACATGATGTGAGGAGCAGAGCTGGAGTCTAATAGAGGCTGATGGCTCCTGACCCCCCAACTGGGCACATACTGTCCCTCCATTATCCCTGGTTCACACATGTGCGGTGCGGGAAACGCTGCGACCCCCATGTGTTTCCACTAGAAATACTGAGGGAACCCTTTGCACACTGCAACTTCCTTTCCAACGTTGCAATAAAAAATAGGGATTTGTAGTTCACACATATTGCAATACATGTTTAACCTCCCTAGCGGTCTGATTATGTCCATATTTCTGTGCTCAAAGCGGTACAATTTTTTGCATGGAAATATGTATTTTTTATTGTAGGCCTGTAATTCTTAGGAATAACTCACTGAAATCTGTCCGAACGAGAGTCTAGTAAACATCCCGGGTATGATAAAAAAACGAAATCATAAATTATAATATAATAAATAATCATAAAAAATAATAATATAATAATAAATTTATTTCAATAATATAATCAAACCAAAAACACTGAAATTTGAAATATAGCGCCAAGTTCGCACATCACTGAGCAAAGTTGCAGAATCGTTTTCAGTGTCGATGATGAATTTCCCCCACGAATCATTATCACTCAATTCTGCAAGTGGTTTTAATTTACTATTGCTGTTCTCTAGCCGGTCTAAAACCGCTTTTGACCTAAAGGGACGCTTTTTGGACGCCATGGACGTTTCTCAGTTTCCAGGCAGAAAGAACAGTAAAAATGCAGGCAGGGCACAGGACAAAGCACTCGGGACAAAATGTATGTGAAATGGTTTGATACAGTAATGGAATACTATGTGATTTTAGTGTATTTAGTGAATGTCACTTTTTAAAATTTTTACATTTCCTGCCAGTTCCATCCCTGTACGTCCCAACGCTCGCAGAGAACGGAACCCGGAAGACGGATGCCGGCATCGGCCGGAGATGGCCAGGGACGGTGCAGGGGGGACATCACAGGAGCGCAGGACAAGGTAAGTGAAACAGTGATCACAGAGTAATGCTTCAGGGTAATCCCGAGTGTAGCTCGGGGTTACTGCTTTTGGCACTGATAACCCCGAGCTACACTCGGGAATACTGCCAGGGAGGTTAACCTCTTGGCGCCGGCCGAACGCAAATGTGCAGCCTCCTGGCGCCTGGGACTAGACACCAAGCGGCCGCACATTTGCGTTCTATTAAAAAAAAAAAAACATACGTCCTGAGAGCGCACGCCCTGCGCGCTCCCAGCACACATATCCGGTACTCACAGAAAGGTCCCGATCTCCTCTTTCGATAGGGACCTTTCCCGATCATGTGACGACCGTGACGGCGTGTCATGGCAGTCACATGACCCTAAACCCAAACCCGTCTCCCGGCTTCTGAAACCCTTAAAGGGCCGGGAGGCGCCAAGTGCTTAAGCTGGCCAACTGCGTCAAAGTAATCGCTCTATGGCCAGTCCTACTCTGCTCTGCCAATGCAAATGTGGCTACGGTGGACACAATGCCAACCTGAGGCAAACAGACACAAAGTAGGGGAGAGCTGCTAGGTTTAGGTCTGGCTACTGACCTACTGATATACCTGTGCTCAAATCCCAATAGCAGTACGTTTGCCTAAACCGCATCGCAAAAATGACGCTCCAGTGCGGCTAAAGAAAAAAATGCCTGCACTTTGGTGCGATTTGAGCCCATTCAAAATGAATGGACTCAAATTTCACTGCACAGAATTGAATGTGAATTGCATGGGAATGCGGTGCAGTTCTTGTGCGATTCATAAGCGATTCCTAATGAGAAACTTCCTTTCTCTCTACTGACAGAGGAGGGGGGAGAAGAAGAGATTGTTGTAGTGACTGAACAAGGAGGGTCTGGGACTCTTCTTTGGATTTAGTGTTTATTCCTCACCTGTGCTGATCTCTGGAGGGATCTCCTCCTCCTTACATGGATCATACCTGGAGTCTAATAGAGGCTGATGGCTCCTGACTCCCCCACTGGGCACATACTGTCCCCCCAATACTGTCTACTGACAGAGGAGGGGGGAGAAGAAGAGATTGTTGTAGTGACTGAACAAGGAGGATCTGGGACTCTTCTCCTGGATTCATGGCTGGTTCACACTCCATGCATTTCAGTTGCTTTTTTTCTGCATCCAAAATGCACAGAAAGTAGGTTCTATGGTGGTCAATGTCATAGTTCACATCAGAGCCTGCAGTTCCAGTGCGTTCCGGTTGCAGAAGAAAAAAGGTAGAACAGGCTGCATTTTTCCTGCACAGAACTGTACTGGAACGCGGTAAAATGCATGAAAAATGCACTGGAACGCACATGTCCCCATTTAGTTCCATAATTAGTCTGGCTGAAAAAAGACAAAAGTCCATCCAGTTCAACCATAAAAAAAAAAAAAAAAAAAAAAAAAGAAGTTATAATCCTACACCCAGAGTTGATCATATTGTCAAACTATGCAGCCGGCAGCGTCACAGCAACCAGTGTTGCGTCCTAGCAACCAATCAGGAATCCCCAGCCTCCTTTCAGCTCCTGGCCTGGGGACTCCTGTCATTGTCCAAATATTGCCATTGCTATAATTGGTAATGGCATCAGCCAGCCTCCCTCTGTCCCTTTGTTTACATTCAGCTTTTTGGCCAAGGGGTAATCTCCTGGCCGACAGCTACATAGTTAGTCTGGCTGAAAAAAGACTAAAGTCCACCCAGTTCAACAAAAAAAAAACGTTATAATCCTACACCCACAGTTGATCCAGAGGAAGGCAAAAAACCCAGCAAAGCACGATCCAGTTTGTTCCTGCTGGGAAAAAAATTCCTTCCTGATCCCCCGAGAGGCAATCAGATATTCCCTGGATCACCTTTCCTATAAATGTTAGTATCCAGTTATATTCTGTGTATCCAAGAAAGAATCCAGGACTTTCCTACAGCAATCCACTGAGCTCGCCAGAACCAACTCTTGAGGGAGTCTATTCCATATTTTCACAGCTCTTACTGTGAAGAAACCTTTCCGTGTTTGGAGATTACATCTCTTTTCTATTTGAATTGAAGAAAAAGAGAGGGGAAAAATAAACCATCAAAAACGCGCATTTGAGAAATGCATCTGGACTGCGTTTCTATGGTGTGAACCGGCCCTTAGTGTTTATTACTCACCTGTGCTGATCCCTGGAGGGATCTCCTCCTCCGTATATGAATCATCACCCATCACAGACATCTCTTTCTTATCCTCAACTTTAACCACAATCAGACTGACATTCTAAAACACAAAAAAAAAAAAACATTGTTTATGCTCCTCACCCTTGTGGTCATTGGGAAGAATGCTCCTCATACTTATGGACATTAGGAAGAATTACCCCCTTACAGATTGCTAAAAAGATCGATGGTGTCAGTGGGAATTTACCTGAGAGGCAAAAATTGCTCATTACTCAAGGAACCCCTGGCAACCTCTGGAGGAACCCTGGTTGAGAAACCCTGGCCTAGATCAAGGGATCTTCAGAGGGGGGTTCCAGAATCCAGATTGGGGTTCCTCAAAAGAGGGAATCATGTACTAGCTCCTTAGACGGGGGGATTCATTAACTGGTTCCTTAGGGGTATCCAGAGCCCACACAGGGTTTTTCCTAGAGAGAGAAATCATATTCTGGTTCCTTAGAGGGGATCGATGGTGTCAGTGGGAACTTATCTGAGAGGCAGAAATTGTTCATTGCTCAAGGAACCCCTAGCAACCTCTGGAGGAACCCTAGGGTCCCATGGAACCCTGGTTGAGAAACCCTGATTTAGAGGAAACTCCTTTTTTTTCTTCAGAACCCTCAGTCCCATCTACCTGATCCTCCTGAGGGATCTCCTGATGTTCCTGTGTGGAGTCCGGGGAATACAGAGGACGAGGACATCTCTCTGGTGGGTTCCCATTACTGGATCCATCTGTAGGAAACACACACACTGACTGAATACATTGTTTCTATGTCTTTCTATCAGAGGATGTGTGTATCTAGGTGGATCCTCAATACAAAAAATGAAAGTCTCCTCTTACCCAATGATGTGAGGGGCGGCCGGTCCTCCATCATGAAGTCCTTGTAGAGATTCTTGTATCCTTCTATATACTCCCACTCCTCCATAGAGAAGTAGACAGTGACATCCTGACACCTGACATACTATTTCTTTTTATCAGAGGATGTGTGTATCTAGGTGGGTCCTCAATACAAGAAATGAAAGTCTCCTCTTACCGGGAGATGTGAGGGGCAGTTGGCTCGCCATCATGATGTCCTCCTACAGGTCCTTGTGTCCTTCTAAGTACTTCCACTCCTTGGTCTATCTGAGCTCATCCTTGACTGAAATAAAACACAGTTTTATAAAGATTAAGTTACAACAAGAAGTTCATAAATATTTCAAACACAAATCCACATAAAAAAATAAAACGTATACAAATTGTATATATACAGGTGAAACTCAAAAAATTTGAATATTGTGCAAAAGTTCATTTATTTCAGTAATGCAACTTAAAAGGTGAAACTAATATATGAGATAGACTCATTACATGCAAAGCAAGATAGTTCAAGCCGTGATTTGTCATAATTGTGATGATTATGGCTTACAGCTCATGAAAACCCCAAACCCACAATCTCAGAAAATGAGAATATTGTGAAAAGGTGCAATATTCTCGGCTCAAAGTGTCCCACTCTAATCAGTTAATTAAGCCATAACACCTGCAAAGGGTTCCTGAGCCTTTAAATGGTCTCTCAGTCTGGTTCAGTAGGAATCACAATCATGGGAAAGACTTCTGACCTGAGAGTTATGCAGAAAACCATCATTGACACCCTCCATAAGGAGGGAAAACCTCAAAAGGTAATTGCAAAAGAAGTTGGATGTTCCCAAAGTGCTGCATCAAAGCACATTAATAGAAAGTTATGTGGAAGGGAAAAGTGTGGAAGAAAAAGGTGCACAAGCAGCAGGGATGACCGCAGCCTGGAGAGGATTGTCAGGAAAAGGCCATTCAAAAGTGTTGGACTTTCACAAGGAGTGGACTGAGGCTGGAGTCAGTGCATCAAGAGCCACCACACACAGACGGATCCTGGACATGGGCTTCAAATGTCGTATTCCTCTTGTGAAGCCGCTCCTGAACAACAAACAACGTCAGAAGCGTCTTACCTGGGCTAAAGAAAAACAGACCTGGTCTGTTGCTCAGTGGTCCAAAGTCCTCTTTTCTGAGGAGAGCAACTTTTGCATCTCATTTGGAAACCAAGGACCCAGAATATGGAGAGGCACACACTGCAAGATGCTTGAAGTCCAGTGTGAAGTTTCCACAGTCTGTGTTGATTTGGGGAGCCATGTCATCTGCTGGTGTTGGTCCACTGTGCTTCATTAAGTCCAGGGTCAATGCAGCCGTCTACCAGGAGATTTTGGAGCACTTCATGCTTCCTTGCACAGACGAGCTTTATGGGGATACTGACTTCATTTTCCAGCAGGACTTGGCACCTGCCCACACTGCCAAAAGCACCAAAACCTGGTTCAATGACTGTGGGATTACTGTGCTTGATTGGCCAGCAAACTCGCCTAACTTGAACTCCATAGAGAATCTATGGGGCATTGCCAAGAGAAAGATGAGAGACATGAGACCGAACAAGGCAGAAGAGCTGAAGGCCACTATTGAAGCATCCTGGTCTTCCATAACACCTCAGAAGTGCCACAGGCTGATACCTTCCATGCCACGCCGCATTGAGGCAAAAATTGCTGCAAAAGGGGCCCAAACCTAGTACTGAGTACATATGCATGCTTATACTTTTCAGAGGTCCGATATTGTTCTATGTACAATCCTTGTTTTATTGATTGCATGTAATATTCTAATTTTCTGAGATTGTAGATTTGGGGTTTTCATGAGCTGTAAGACATAATCATCACAATTATGACAAATCACGTCTTGAACTATCTTGCTTTGCATGTAATGAGTCTATCTCATATATTAGTTTCACCTTTTAAGTTGCATTAATGAAATAAATGAACTTTTGCACGATATTCTAATTTTTCGAGTTTCACCTGTATAATAAAAGGATTTCTGGTTCATTTGTCTGCAGGATGAGCAGCTCCTTGGGGTTAAAATCTTGTTGTTGTTGTTTTTTTTTTTTTTTATAAACTTCCAATCAACCAATCCAACCAGTGATGGACAGATGGTGATTTGGACATAGGCCTATGGGTGCTCTATAGGCAGCTTTTGAATGTGCCACAGTACAATGGGGCAGCTTAAGCATGTATTGCAATATGTGTGAACTAAATATCCCTATTTATTGCATAGTTTGCTTGAAAGGGTATATACCAGTGTGCAGAGGGTCCTTCAGAATTTCTACAGTACAATGGGGGTCGTTTCTCTTTCAAAAGTCCAACCATGAGCTGATTTTTTATTTTTAAAGGTCCCCCCCCAACGGGTAAAATTAAAAAAAAATGACAAAAAACAGAAAATGGAAAAAAAACAAACTAATAACACAGATTTGTCTGCAATTTTCTCTTGTGCTCCTTTCCACCATTAGATGTCCTCAGTCTTCCAATATTGAAAGACTGAGGATATTCTGTGAGTGTCAGGTGTCAGTGATCCGCCCCGAGTGGGCGTCACCAAGACAACCATCACAATGTATTGGTTCAGAGAGCGGCATCCTCGAGGGCTGCCCTCTGCTGGAGAAGATCCAAAGAGGAAGAGGGCTGCGCGCATCACATGACCATCCTGAAGACTTCTGGAAAAGAAGAAAAAAAAAAAACAAGGAAAAAATACATGGGGGGTGTGGGATTTCAATTTTCCGGTCCCCCCATTTGTATTTCCAAGTGCTGTATGTGACTGGTGGGACCATGCCTAGGGATGTTTTTAGGAAGCACAGAAATTGAGAGTGTCGGGTGTCACTGTGAGTGTCGGGTGTCACTGACCTGCCCCGAGTGGGCGTCACCAAGACAACCATCACAATTTATTGGTGCAGAGATCGGCATCCTCAAGGGCTGCCCTTTGCTGGAGAAGATCCAAGGAGGAAGAGGATTGTGTGCATCACATGACCATCCTGAAGACTTTTGGGAAAGGAAAAAAAAAACAGGAAAACATACATGGATGTGGGGAAGGGGGGGGCGGGATTTCAATTTTTCGGTCCCATTTTTATTCCCAAGTGCTGTATGTGTTTAGGAAGCACAGTAATTGCTGTAGTGCAATTTCCCCCTCCTTCCTCATTGGTCGGCAATCCGGTGATCTGGGAACCCCTGACTTAAGGTACAGGAGGGGTGTTCCCAGACACACCCACTACTGCTTCTCGCCTTCTCTCACATACAGGAAATCTGGTATTCATCGACCAATGAGCTGCCAGGGAACAATGAATGTGATCAGTGACTTAGGCAGGAAGTTGCACAGACCCTGTGAGGTGAGGTCTGGAATCCGGGCTGATCTGGGAACCCTGGACTCATGGCACAGGAAGGGTGTTCCCAGACACGCCCACTACTGCTTCTCACCGTCTGGTATTCATCCACCAATGAGCTGCCAGGGAACGATGAATGTGGTCGGTGGCCCAGGAAGGAAGCTGCACAGACCCTGCGAGGTGACATCTGGAATCCAGGCTGCAGGGAACACACAGAGCTCAGATTAGGTCTGAGACCGGAGTTACTCTTTATGTCTAGAACAACCGCAGCTTTTCAAAGGAAGGCGATAATCCAGTGGCAGGAAAGAGACTCCTTGTAATGACCTGGGGAAGGTAGGCGGAGCTGGGAACCCCAATTTGTCACCCAGATTGCCCTGTTTTTTAGGGTTACAGCACCGCCTCCAAGCTAATTAGCATATCGGTCGAGCACAGACTCACCACGCCTCGTCTCCTCCCCCTCTACCCACAGACACGCCCCCTATCCCCACTCTCTTCCCCATGTAATACAAAGACATCATTACCTCCTCACTGAGAACACTCTCCAGCTACAATGCACCAGCAGCCACTGGAAAAACAGAGAAAAGTTCCTGCAACTTTTTGGGGGATTCCATCGCGAGCTACAAGAAAATGGCCGGCGCCCCGAGCTAGGCAGAATTCAGAGCACAGAGACTCTGGAAAAATGGCCGCCGCTTTTCTGTTAGGAAAAAAGGATGAGTTTTGCGCGCGCCCTCTAGTGTCTGCTGCGGGAAGCTCTCAGGGTCAGGAGGCGGGACCAAATTGCCTGGCAGCATGCTGAGCAGCAATTTCTGCTCTGTGGGTTTGGTTGTGTGCGTTCCACGGCCGACGAGCGACTTCCGGGTCAGATCCGGCGCAGAGTGAAAATAGAGCAAGGGGCTAACTCAAAGGAAAAGATATGAATAAAAATCTTTATATGAAAGTATAGAAAGGTGTCCCTGCCATGAGTGTGCCGGTCCCCTGGAAGTTTTGGGTGTTCCCTCCTCCCTGTGGGTTCCGCCTCCTGTTGTTCTGGTCACAATAATAACATGGAGAACGTTAGGCCTAGATAACAATTTGAATTTTGAATGCAGAAAAGACAAGCTTTGCCTCGTTGGCATTACAGCGACTTAGCTGCCTGTCCACCCCCGGGCACATGTGCGGCTCACTGTACAAATGCAGCAATGCCAAATCTGACAGAACTCCTGCGAATGCGCAGGAGTGACGTCATCCCGCCCGCCCAATGATAGCGACCAGGAAGCCGGCCAGCCAAAGATGTCAGTAGCTCCGGGACACCGGCATCAATGGAGTTTACAGACCCAGGAACTCAGCACAGGGATGGTGGGAACCTCTTATAATGGGTAAAGCAGGTGTACAGACCCAGGAACTCAGCGCAGGGATGGTGGGAACTCATCATAATGGGTAAAAGGTGTACAGACCCGGGAACTCAGCACAGGGATGTTGGGAACCCCTCATAATGGACACAGCAGGTGTACAGACCCGGGAACTCAGCACAGGGATGGTGGGAACCCCTCATAATGGGCACAGCAGGTGTACAGACCCAGGTACTCAGCAGAGGGATGGTGGGAACTCAGTGGGTAAAGCAGAGGTAGAGACCTGGGAGCTCAGCTCAGGGATGAAGGGAACTCATCATAATAGGTACGTGGGTGTTCAGACCCGGAAACTCAGCCCAGGGATGGTGGGAACTCCTCATAATGGGCACTGCAGGTGTACAGACCTAGCAACTAAGCACAGGGATGATGGGAACCCGTCATAATGGTATAGCGGGTATACAGACCCGGGAACTCAGCACAGGGATGGTGGGAACTCATCATAATAGGTACAGCGGGTGTTCAGACCCGGAAACTCAGCCTAGGGACGGTGGGAACCCCTCATAATGGGCATTGCAGGTGTACAGACCCGGTAACTCAGCACAGGGATGGTGGGAACTCATCATAATAGGCACAGGAGGTGTACAGATCCAGGAACTCAGCACAGGGATGGTGGGAACTCATCATAATGGGCACTGCAGGTGTACAGATCCAGGAACTCAGCACAGGGACGGTGGGAACCCCTCATAATGGGCATTGCAGGTGTACAGACCCGGTAACTCAGCACAGGGACGGTGGGAACACCTCCTAATGGGCATTGCAGGTGTACAGACCCAGTAACTCAGCACAGGGATGGTGGGAACTCATCATAATAGGCACAGGAGGTGTACAGATCCAGGAACTCAGCACAGGGATGGTGGGAACCCCTCATAATGGGCACAGGAGGTGTACAGACCCAGGAACTCAG
Organism: Staurois parvus; assembly: GCF_062004578.1. NCBI lineage: Eukaryota > Metazoa > Chordata > Amphibia > Anura > Ranidae > Staurois > Staurois parvus. Next base: position 5,409,324 of record NW_028317928.1, on the reverse strand, counting down.
CACAGGGATGGTGGGAACCCCTCATAATGGGCACAGGAGGTGTACAGACCCAGGAACTCAGCACAGGGATGGTGGGAACCCCTCGTAATGGTCGCAGCAGGAGTGTAAACCTGGAAACACTGCCCAGGGATGGTGGGAACCCATAGACACCTCAGGTGTGCAGAGCTGGGAACTCAGAATAAGGATGGTGGGAACCCCTCACTATGGGGACTATACAGAGCCAGGAACTCAGCCTAGAGATCTTACCTAGAGTCCCAAGCAGGTGAACGAGACTGTCTGGTGGTTTAACGCTCCAACATCTACCAAGATATGACGTTTTGGGACAACGGAACCTTTAAGGTCTACTTGCACCCATGGCGTCCAACCTCTTTGCGTCTAATCTTGGGGGGCAAAATCTATGACAGTCTGAAATCTGTGGCGGCAGGTCGTTGTACCGAGCAACTCTTGTGGTTGTGGGTCACATGTGTCCAGGGACGTATCCCTGGAATTAGTGAACCATCAGTGGTAGATTAGGACTTGGGCCTCAAAGGATATTTAACCCCTTCCAGTCCGGACACTGTCCCCCCTTCCTGTCCAGGCCAATTTTCAGCTTTCAGTGCTATCACACTTTGAATGACAATTGCGCGGTCATGCAACACTGTACCCATATGAATTTTTTTAGCATTTTTTTGAGACAGATAAAGCTTTATTTTGGTGGTATGTATTCACCGCTGGGATTTTTATTTTTTTTTGCTATATAAATGAAAAAGTCCAAAAATTTTGAAAAAAAGTGTTTTTCTGATAAAATTTTGCAAATAAATAATATTTCATCATAAATCTTGGCCAAAATGTATTCCGTTATCTTTTTAGTAAAAAAAATAAAATAACCCAAATTAGTTTATAACCAAAAATTATAATTGTGAAACATTTTTTTTTTACATTTTTATTTTTATATTATTTTTTATGTTTTTTTTTTACATACTGTCACCCTAGCAGTACAGTGTCACCATGGTGACACTGTACTACTTGTGGGGGGAGGTGAAGATTTTATTTTACACGGATTACTTTTACACCCATAAAGGCTGTAAAAGCAATCATTTCTCCTTCTCTCTGGCTGCATTCTTGCAGCCATTGAGAAATACTGTGTGAGCTGGGATTGCTCACAGCTTGTCACATGCTACAAGGCTGTTGTGAATAGCCTTGTACCATGTGACCTCTGTGATCATTCACACATTTCACACGTAGTAAGCAATGATGTCACAAGTGATATCTTGCTTACTACTCTGCATGTGATCACTGATTGGCCAATCAGTGATCACATGATCGGGACCTCGCACAGAGGTCCCGTACGACGATCGGTGTTCCACTGTGTCCGGAGGACAAGCAGGGGGCGGGGAGGCCATTTATAAATGGCCACCTGCCCCTGCACTGCCACCGTCCGGCCGTTTATATACAACGGCCGGACAGGAGGTGGTTAATGAAAGATTTACTAAGCCATAAAAGGCCACTTTAGACCAATCCATATCTGAAGATGGTGTCCCAATTTACAACCGCTTATGGACTTTGTTATCTTAAAGGGGTCACGTTACTACACAGATGTGAAGAAACCAATTTACTTCCCTGAGATAACCAAGGGAAGACTCAGCCCTAAAGGGGCGTGCCCTTGGAGACTTCAATTTCTTTCTCCATGGCTGTGTAATGTTACGTGATGAGCCCACCGGAGCCCAGAGCTTCCAACAATACATGAAAAGCTCTCCACTGACTTTAGACAACAGTCCTTCCAAAGGGGCCTTCAATTTCCCTCCTGAACAGACCTCAGAACACGCTCCCTATCCTCCTATGTGGGTAGCAGGTGGTCTTAACGCTGCTCTTGGTGGATCAGTAGGGCTTTTTCATGGCAGACGTTCTACTAAAGCTGATTGTCCCATTGCATGCCCAAGCCCCGTGCATGGAATCCTTTCCACCACAACTGGTGGGGCTGAAAGCTAATGTTCTTGTTAATTTAGACCATCTAGAAGGAATTAGGGTGAACTCTTTTAATTTTTTTTTTTTACAGCAATGATTGCACCTCGGCCGACTTCATCAATTGAGCCTACATCGGAGACCCTTGTCTTCTATCAGAATGGATGATGAAGGCCAACCACCTACCAAAAAGCTTGACTTTGAAAGATCAAAAAGTGACTGCCCCATAATACAGCATGTTTTGGTCCCTACTGATAAACTCCTTGTGGACCTGCAACTCTCGTTTACTCCAACGTTCCCCTCAAGTGTTCCTACCCTTATTTTTTGTTGGTTTCTCATTCTCAAAAAAAATTGTCGACCATGTCCATGGCAACTACAGACTGATCCATATCTACTGAACTGTGTGCCTCCGCCCGACTGCTCTTAGAGAACCCCTAGCAGAAGTTGTTGCAAAGTCTGTGACCAAGTCATGGTGGATCTAGTAGTAGTTGGTCACATTCAACTGGACTTGTTCCGTATTTTTGGAGATGTTTTGTAGCCAATTCAAGCTACTTCTTCAATTCTAGCGAGAGTCCGGAAGATACCCCAGTAGCACCTTAATCCAAACACCATGGAATGTATAGATGTCGAATGTCCAAAAACAGGATGGAAGGTGTGACTGTTGGCAAAGCATCCTGTTCTAGCTATATAATCCCATCCTTGGTGTTAGGAACTCTGCATAGGTGTCAATCCTTTGAGGTGAAGGTGTGCATTTTTGTCAAGTCACCTATGCAGATGTATTATATCGACATTAGATGTGGAAGTTCCGGTTTGAAGTAGATGGCTTCTTTCCCGCCTCTTGTGGACCGGCTGTACAAGACGTGCACCTCACTTTCTTTGAAACACTGTCCCTTTCCTTCAGGTGTAGGAAAACTGCAGAGTCCTGACCTGTAGAATTTGCCTACCCATTCATTTTAGATATGTGTGATTCATTTTATCCCAAATCGAAATTCAGACAAAATTTTCATTATTTGGAGATTCTGATGTGTCCAAATCACAATAGAAACAGATTCCAACCAATCCAAAATAAAATTATAAAGACAAAAAAGTTAATTCGTATTCATTTGTTTTATTCAGATGTGTTGATGTGATAGTTTTCGCCTTTTGTTAACGTTTGAAGCATCCGAAATAACATGACGACTTAACAAACTATCCAAAATGATTTGGATCCTTTGGTTTTATCCGGATGGTATCACGTACCTGGTGATGGAGGCCAATGGAGAGAGGGCTTCCCTTGCAGCTAAGTTCCAGACTCCCCTGAGAGTGGACAGCGGGAGTCAGGCCCAAAGTTGCACAGGTCGCCTGTAGGAGTGCTGGTTGGTGGTCCACTCAGAAGCACAGCTGGTGCACGGAGATAGGTCTGCAGACAGGAGGTGACTGTGCGTGGTATACAAGCCCTTCCGGGATTTAGGTGTTTACTGGGTAGTCGGTTCAAGCCAAGGTCAGGTACCAGGTGGGAATCAGAGCGGACGTAGTCACATGGGATAGCAGAGGTCATACACAGAGGAGCGAGAGTATCCGTAAGCCAGGCCGAGGTCATATCAGGGGTAAGGCAGAGTAGACAAGAGCAAGCCGAGTCGGTAACAGGAGATCATGGGTCAAGTCACAGGAAATAGGAACAGGGCACGGTGAGCTAGAGATCATCCAGCAACTAGAGGAAGTGATGAGCCTCCTTATAAAGGCCAGAAATTCTGAAGGACCCTCTGCACACTGGTATATACCCTTTCAAGCAGACTATGCAATAAATAGGGATATTTATTTCACACATATTGCAATACATGCTTAAGCTGACCAACTGCGTCAAAGTAATCCCTCTATGGCCAGTCCTACTCTGCCTACGCAAATGCTACTGTGGACACAATGCTAGCATAGGGGAAAAGACACAATGGGGGAGAGCTACAAGGTTCAGGTCTGGCTACTGACCCAACAATACAACAAACAAGAGATACCTGTACTCAAATCCCAACAGCTAGTGCATACATTTATCCCAATTAGGTATCTCTTGTTTTTTCCTTATAAAGGCCGTCTGGCAACAGACTGAGGCTGATGTGTACTTTTGCGGCCATGTAGAGTACTGGAAGAAAAGCCAGATCTTCCAGAACTCCTGCCGTGGACAGGACCCTGACAGATGGAGAGTGGAGCGGTAGTCTTTGACTCTTGGATAATCAGCCGATTCTTTTTGCATTAACATTTTTCACCATTATAAACATATACAACAACATATTCCAACTAGAAAAGCTACAATTTCTGGGGAAATTGTGTGAAGTGTTCTTGCCTCCACCAGTAGCCTACAACTCACACTCTAGCTTTTGTCACTCTGCTGCCTGCTCACACACCTGGGTTCCTATGGCAACTCACTCTATAGCAAGGGCAGAGAAGAGTTGTTAAAAACAAACTGCTCCAACTTGCTCACTTCACTGGCAGTTGCCATCTTCAAATGGTTGTAGTTTAAAAATTATAAATCCTACACCAAAGAGCTTTATATTGTGAGAATCACAAGACCCAGACCTACATTTTGATGCATAGTATGTCTCTGAAATATTAAAAATGAAGGCACTGTCGCAGTTTAGAAATTGCCCTTCAAAGTTGAGGTGTCTAGAGTGGAGTTTCAATGACTATCAATGGGCGGCATGAGTTGCAAACAAATGGTCATATTGTGAAAACTATCAGGACTATGCCGTGGACATTTTTAGTGGCAGCAGGGATAGCTGAACGTTTAGATATAAGATTTGTGTAGGTGGGCTTGAAAATGAGGGAGTGATGGCAGATTAGAAATCATGTCCTGATTTTTCAGCTCCCACTCTAGCTTTTATCAGCTCCCACTCTAGTTTTGAACATTGCGCCATTCATTCCTATGGGACCAATTTCACCACAAAAACGGCGATATTTCATGAACCATTCGGCGAAACATTCCACAAAGTAATAGCACACCAATCGGGAACAATCCGCACATTTCGGTATATTACTGTCTATGTAGTGTAAAAACTGTGGGAGGAGTTAGGGTGGTAAATTTGGCTATAATAATAAGAATATATATGTGAGATAACAGTAAGTGGTCTTGCCATGCAAAAACACTTAAATATAGTAAGGTATAAAAGCGAAATAAGACGATTCATACTGATTATGTTTGGGTTGGGTTCATCAGACTCTCCAAATCAGAACATAACTAATTCATCTGAAATTAATTTTGTAACATTTGTTACTTTTAGATGCACGTGACTCCAGTCAACATCGTTCAATCAGCATATTCCATTTCTCTTTGTGGGCTGGACTAGCAGGGCTGACTCAAAGTGCATAAGGAATCTCCCAAAATAATGAATTAGGCCCCATGTACACGGGACACTTCTGAACGATGGAAACTGACTGCTGGAAAACGTAGGTTAACCCCTTCATGCCTAAGGGTAAAACAAATCTAAATGCCTAAGCACAATTTTGCACCGTTGACATGTGATAGTAAAACCGTACATATCATCACAACTACTTTGTACATCCAGGTGGATTATACCTTGATTTTTTCAGGACAAATTGGGCTTTCATTTGGTGGTAAATGGTAATGGATATCTATTTTTTTTTATATCAAAGGAAAAACTGGCCCAAGATAGTAAAAAAAAATATTTTTTTTATTTATCTGTGTGTTTCTTGTTACTACCATAACCTACCACCAAAGAACAACCCAAAATAAATTTTCCAGCTCTTGACGATCTCAGCGATACCATGTATGTGTATGTTATTTGTTGTTTGTACCCATAGCACAGCCCAGAAACAATAGTGCGCATTTTGTTTTTGTCTTTTTTTTTTTTACCTAAAACACACAGACAACATTTTTTTTTTTTTATAAATCCTGACCTTTGACCCTGACCTTGACCCAAACACTAACCCTGCAACTGAACTAGATCAAACCTTGATCTAGGTATTTTTCTTTATTTTTTCTTTTCTTTTTTAATATTTCTTTATTTTTTTAACAAACTTTTTTTTTTCTCTCTATGCCAGGAGTTAGAGAGATACAATGTAGCTCTCTTCTCCATTCATAGAGAGAGAGAAAAACAAGGTGGCCAGGCTGTACAGTGACTGATCACTGTGATAGCTAATCAGAGGCTATCATAGTGATCATGTGACCTGGAATCGGGGGTCCCAATTGTTAGAACGGGACACGGGGCTCTCAGTGACACCGCGGTCTCTGTGCTGGGAGCGCGCCGAGCGGCGCACTACCAGCACAAAGACTGGTACGCAAATATGCGGCCCCACGGAAAAAAGCCCAGTTCTGTGAGGTCGCATATTTGTATGACGCCAGCATCAAGGGGTTAAGAAAACTTCTGTTTAGCCACGTTTGCATACCGCGTTTATGTACATTTGCATTTAGAAGCGTTTTTTAAAGATAATCTCAGAATGCCCAGAATGCACTGAAAGACAGTAAAAAATGAACTATTTCAGACATTTTCAGAAAAATAGAGAGAGCAGAAGCAGAGAGAGCAGTATGTGTTGAGATGAGCTGTCTCTTTTTTTGTGGTGTTTGGATGTGTTCTGGCTCATTTCTGTGCAGAAATTATTGCAGCAGTGTCCAACATATTTTTTTCATGCGAAACCTCAAAGTATAGTGCGCTAGGTCCGTTTGCGTACCGGGAAAACTCTTTACGTGCATTTTTCACAATGAAAAAGGGCTCTGGACAGCATATGGAAGTGGAACAGTTCAAAAAAATTTCCAAACACAAACACTTATAAATGCGGTTAGCCACGTTTACACGCGTCTGAAACGCTGATAAAATCTACTCCTGAATGCAAGTTTTCTGCGTTCAAAAAACGACTGTAAACGACGATGTGTACATGGACACATAGGAAAACATTAGGGAGTATTCAGGGGCTGCTAAAAAAAAAAAAAACGCAGAAAAGCTCCTAAACGTGAGTTTATCATCTGCAGTGTACATGGAGCCTTAACACGTTAAAACGAACATAGCTTCCGAAATAACTTATAAAAATACGAATCGATCCGCAACGAATATACAGAACAAATTCAGAAAATGAATCATTTCAGCAGAACGAGTTTGACGAAACAAAAACAATTTACTTAATGAATGAAAACTAAACAGATTTTCCTGTCGTGCAGATCTCGAATTCATGTGGTAACGGGCTGTTTTGTCTCTTTAATGTATAGGTCTTTGCATTCCTCACTTTACTTTGCTTCTGTTTGGGTGTTGGGCATTTTGGATGTACAAGTCTCTGTCTTAGGGCTCATTTACATTTGCTTTAATGCATATTAAAGCGCCTACTGCTGCAACATGTTCTTTTGATGCATTGGTGATGCTTTTTTGAAGCTTGGCAAATGCCCTGCGTGTGTTGATTTTTGATTTGTTTTAAAAGGAGCCCAGTAAAACCCCAGCTCAGCAGATCCCTAGCTCATTGGTACCCTCGTTCAGCAGATCCCCAGCTTATTAGTACCCTTGTTCAGCAGATCCCCTGCTCAGTAGTAACCCCAGCTCTGCTGATCCCCCACTCAGTAGAAGCTTCCAGCTCTGCTGATCCCCGCTCAGTAGTAACCACAGCTCTGCTGATTCCCCACTCAGTAGTAACCACAGCAGTGCCGATCCCCCATTCTGTAGTAACCCCCAGCTGTGCTGATCCCCTACTCGGTAATACACCCAAGCTCTGCTGATCCCCCACTCTGAAGAAACCTCCTGCTCTGCTGACCCCCCACTCAGTAGTACTTCCAATTCTGCTGATCCCCCACTCAGTAGTAACCACAGCTCTGCTGATTTCCCAATAAGTAGTAACCCCAGCTGTGCCGATCCCTTATTCTGTAGAAACCCCCAGCTGTGCTGATCTCCCACTCGGTAATACCCCAAGCTCTGCTGATCCCCCACTCAGAAGAAACCTCCCACTCTGCTGATCCCCCACTCAGTGGTACTTCCAATTCTGCTGATGCCCCACTCAGTAGTAACCCCCAGCTCTGCCGATTCCCCACTCAGTAGTAACCCCCAGCTCTTCTGATCCTCTGGTTTTCAGATTCTTCTCTCTCTCTGGTCCCCACTCACCTACTGCTATGTTGCTGTCACATTGCGCACAACAGGTGACATTGCTAGTTGCTCCTGCTCCAGTCCCCCAGCTCTGCCGATCCTCTGCCGCTCAGTCCTCCCTCTCCTGTCCCCGCTAACCTTCCGCAATAGCATTTCTATGTTGCACACCACATGTGCCATCTACTAGTTTCTCCGCTCCAGTCCAGGCCCCACTCACCTTCCTGCTGATCCACACCAGATGTGACATCTGCACAAGACCCTCCCAGAATATATACACAAGAACTGGAAGTGACTGCTGCAGATGTCTTTCCGATTCGCTTACCAGTGCATCCTGGGATATCTCATACCTGCAATACTTATAAAACAAAGCAAAGCTAAAGCTGAATAAAGGCTTTTCAAAAGCTGCAGGAGCTTTATCAGAGACTTCTATGGGGTCTTTGAAGACGCTTTGAAGCACCAAAAAAAGCAGCATGGGGTATCATTGTTTAAGCAAATCAAACAAACACAACGTGTAAACAGGACTGTAAGGTTACCATTTTATTTAGTGACAGGGGCTTTGATTGGCATTCAGTGTGCTTTAAAAAAGTAATTCTAATGCCACATTTTGATGCAAGTGTAAACGTGTGTAAAAGTGTGATTGCTTGAAGGACACGGGTATGTGATGCTTGTTAACCACTCGCTATCTGTCCGTTGCACATAAACAGCTGAATGGAATAATGCCTGGTATACACAGTAATTTATTTTTTTTTCATTCGACCCAGTGGGCTGAACGAACAAAAACTGAGGAGGGCTCTCTACTAACTATGCGATGTTAGTACAGCAATCTCCCCACTGTGCTATTGTGTTCTGACAGGGGGATTGCCTCCATCCCCGCCCCGCCCCACCAGAACACACCGGTCAGAACTCGCAGCCATTGGCTGAGAGCGCTGATCAGCTGCTGGTTTTCCATCATGCTTGTTCAACAAAAGTAGGCCGTGAGATCGCTTCTGTCAGGCAAGGATCTGTACACACGAACTGAATGTTGGCCTGTTTCCAGTGTACAGGCTGATTTTGACCAATATTTAGCCCGTGTACAGGGCTTAAGAAAAGTGTGAGGCTGCCTTAAAATGGCCTCTCCTCTTAGGTGCCTGTGTGTGCCATCTAGCGCACACATGAGCACTACAATGTGAGCACACTGTTTTTTGGACACTGTAGTTTACTGAATCAATGTACAGAGCCAATGAGAGCCACCCTGTACCATGGGATCGCTGTGACCAATCACAGTGATCACACATTTTTTCACTAAGCAATCGTTGTGTGAAACTAATAAATACAGTTCCCGATGACAGCCAACACACTGTAAAAAAAATAAAACAGTACCAGAATCACTATCGCACACCCCTCTACAGTATATGTTGGCCCCATCCTGTCCCTGATCTGACATATAATTACCCCTCACATCCCTCACCCTGCCCACATGTACTTTAACTTCTTCATTCCCATCCTCACTCTGTCTTTCCCTTCGGATCCCACTATGTATGACCTGTAAATTTAATGTATCTAGAGGACGACTACCAAGCTCCATGTTTTAACCCCCTTAATACCGACATGTTTATTAATTTCCAAAAAAACTGGAAAAAAAAACCCATGGGCCTTCTACTCTGCAAAAAGGGGTCATTTTGGTGGTGTTTGTGTTGTACTGACATTTGTATTTGCTAAGTTTTATAACATAAATGTTAAGTTTGGTCTTTTTTTCTGTTACCTCAATGGTTTCTAAATACCATAAAAAGAAAGCTCAATCTGCTTAAAAAAAAATATATATATTATATATACACAGTATTTCCTAGAAGTGAGTCCACCTCTCACATTTTTGTAAATATTTGATTCTCTTTTCATGTGACAACACTGAAGAAATGACACTTTGCTACAATATGAGGCAGTGAGTGTACAGCTTGTATAACATGTAAATTTGCTGTCCTTTCAAAATAACTCAACACACAGCCATTAATGTCTAAACCGCTGGCAACAAAAGTGAGTCCACCCCTAAGTGACAAGGTCCAAACTGGGCCCAAAGTGTCAATATTTTGTGTTTTACAGCATTGCCATAACCCTCTTGGGCATGGAGGTCACCAGAGCTTCACAGATTGCCACTGGAGTCCTCTTCCACTCCTCCATGATGACATCACGGAGCTGGTGGATGTTAGAGACCTTGCGCTCCTCCACCTTTTGAGGATGTCTCACAGATGCTCAATAGGGTTTAGGTCTGGAGACATGCTTGACCAGTCCATCACCTTTACCCTCAGCTTCTTTAGCAAGGCAGTGGTGGTCTTGGAGGTGTGTTTGGGGTTATCATGTTGGAATACTGCCCTGCAGCCCAGTCTCTGAAGGGAGGGGATCATGCTCTGCTTCAGTAGGTCACAGTACATGTTGGCATTCATGGTTCCCTCCATGAACTGTAGCTCCCCAGTGCCGGCAGCACTCATGCAGCCCCAGACCATGACACTCCCACCACCATGCTTGACTGTAAGCAAGACACACTTGTCTTTGTACTCCTCACTTGGTTGCCGCCACACATGCTTGACACCATCTGAACCAAATCAGTTGATCCTGGTGTCATCAGACCACAGGACATGGTTCCAGTAATCTATGTCCTTATTCTCCTTGTCTTCAGAAAACTGTTTACGGCTTTCTTGGTCATCATCTTTAGAAGAGGCTTCCTTCTGGGACGACAGCCATGCAGACCAATGTGATGCAGTGTGCGGCGTATAGTCTGAGCACAGACAGGCTGACCCCCACCACCCCTTCAACCTCTGCAGCAATGCTGGCAGCACTCATACGTCTATTTCCCAAAGACAACCTCTCGGATATGACGCTGAGCACGTGCACCCAACTTCTGTGATCGACCATGGCAAGACCTGTTCTGAGTGGAACCTGTCCTGTTAAACCGCTGTATGGTCCTGACCACCGTGCTGCAGCTCAGTTTCAGGGTCTTGGCAATCTTCTTATAGCCTAGGCCATCTTTATGTAGAGCAACAATTCTTTTTTTCAGATCCTCATAGTTCTTTGCCATGAGGTGCCATGTTGAACTTCCAGTGACCAGTATGAGACAGTGAGAGCAATAACACCAAATGTAACCCACCTGCTCCCGATTCACACCTAAGACCTTGTAACACTAACGAGTCACATGACCCCGGCGAGGGAAAATGGCTAATTGGGCCCAATTTGGTCCTTGTCACCTAGAGGTGTACTCACTTTTGTTGCCAGCGGTTTAGACATTAATGGCAGTGTGTTGAGGTATTTTGAGGGGACAGCAAATTTACATGCTAAACAAGCTGTACACTGACTACGTCACATTGTAGCAAAGTGTCATTTCTTCAGTGTTGTCACATGAAAAGATAGAATCAAATATTTTCAAAAATGTGAGGGGTGGACTCACTTCTGTGAGATACTGTGTGTATAAATATAAAAACTAATTTGATTACAGTTTGCATGACCCAGTAATTGTCACTCAAAGTTACAATGCTGAAAAGTGGACTTGACATGATGGAGGTTTACCATGCTGGCAGTTCTGGGTTTTACCGACACTCCAGCCAACATCTGCCTTTACACATTCCATGGTGACTGGATTAAGGTGTTGGTAATACCTGCGTGGATGTAAATGCTTGGGTATCTTCCTGACAATCATTAGAAACGAAGGCATAGCCTAGGTAAGCTACGTAACGTCTTCAACATTGCAGAATAAGTGCAGTTGAATGAGACCGAGTACTACCAGCATGTCACAAAAGTCGTAAGTGTCCATGGGTTCTCGTCACACCTTCACTGGTGCAAATACTGATGGGCAATCAGAGAGGTTTTCCTTTTGAAACTCTTGCTGCAAACCGAGCAGGAAAAAGGCTTTTCCCCCGTGTGAGTCCTTTCGTGTGTGGCCAGGTTTGACTTTTGAGTGAACCGTTTCCCGCACACAGGACAAGAATACGGCTTCTCGTCGGTGTGGGTCCTTTCATGTGTGACAAGGAAATCCTTCAGAGCAAAAAGTTTACCACAGACAGAGCACGAATAGGGTTTCTCCCCCGTGTGGATCAGCTCGTGCCGATCTCGACGGGCCTTGACTGGGAAGGGTTTGCTGCAGTAAGAACAGACATAGGGCTTCAACCCCGTGTGGATCCTGAGATGTTTGACGAGGTCTCCTTTTTGGGTAAAACACTTGCCACACTCCGAGCAGGAAAAGGGTTTCTCCCCTGTGTGAATTCTGAGATGTTTAACAAGATCGCCTTTCTGAGTGAAGCATTTGTCACATTCTGTACATGGGTATGGCTTCTCCCCTGAGTGGAACTTCTGGTGCTGGACCAGGATGGCCGTATCTGGGAAGGACTTCCCGCATAGAGAACAAGAGTATGGCCTCTCGTTGGAGTGAACCTTTTCATGTTTTACGAGGTGGGCTTTTTGGGTAAAGACTTTGCCACATTCAGAACAAGAGAAAAGGCGTTCCCTTACGTGGATTCGCTCATGGGCGAGAAGTTCTGATCGCTTAGAGAATTGTTCTGCACACTCAGAGCATGGAAAGTTCTTAGGACACCTTGTGGCCATGGGATGAAGTGATGGATCTACACTGGTAGGATTGGGATCGAGATCCACGATCTTGGTGTATCGTCCATCTGGAGAAAATAAAAAGTCGAGGGGACATACAGTGAATTAAAGCCGAACTCCAGCCAATTTTGGAAAGTTAGGCCCTAAGGAGTATGTGTGAAGATGCACTATATGTTATAAAAACTAATCATCACTAATGAAACAATATCGAATTATGTGTTCAATCCCTTAAGGGGGGGGGGGGGGGGGGTCATTGTCTGTAGGTCAAGTGTTCATCATGATTCTCTCTGGCTGAGGGATCTTATCTTATTACTACCTCTTTAGTTGGTCGGAGCTAGGTGATTGACAGCTGCAACTGGAAGTGACGTGGGAGCTGTGGCCCTGCTGTATTTTAATATCTATGCAAGCTTTTTACTTATCCATGTAAGTGCAATTTTAAAAAATAAATTATTTGGGATATAATATATATTTTTATGTCCTTTTCCATCTTTATAAAGTTTCATTACCTTGTTACGCAGGACTTTTGACAGTTCTTTTCTGATCCCCATGGCTCAGTATTTAGCCTAGTCAGTGCTTCCACGTAAGAGCTAACAAACTCATTGACTATTTATACACTGACACTATTTTCAATTTAAAAAGCCACAGATGTGGGACATTAACCTCTAATTGGCATTGTAACCTGTGTGTGTCACCTTGTGTGTCTGTACCAAGGCCAAACATTCCAGGGGAGGTAAGCTTTTGATCCGGGCCATTTGGGTGATTTCTGTTATCATTAGGATTTAAAAAGGAGCCAAAAACTATGTGATAATAAATGGCTTCATATGATCATCATCCTTCAATAAAAGAGCATTTTTTGGCATGATCAGTCATATTTTCAATATCAATGCCAAAATTTCACAATTTCTGCCAGGGTGTGCAAACGTTTGAGCACAACTGTTTGTGTATATATTTATATATATATATATATATACACACACACACATATACATACACACACATACAGTATCTCCCAGAAGTGAGTCCCCCCCCCCTCACATTTGTGTAAATATTTGATTCTATCTTTTCATGTGACAACACTGAAGAAATGACACTTTGCTACAATGTGACATAGTCAGTGTACAGCTTGTATAACAATATAAATTTGCTGTCCCCTCAAAATAACACACAGCCATTAATATCTAAACCGCTGGCAACAAAAGTGAGTCCACCCTTAAGTGACAAGGTCCAAATTGGGCCCAATTACCCATCTTCCCTCCCCGGTGTCATATGACTTGTTAGTGTTACAAGGTCTCAGGTGTGAATGGGGAGCAGGTGGGTTACATTTGGTGTTATCGCTCTCACTCTCTCATACTGGTCACTGGAAGTTCAACATGGCACCTCATTGCAAAGAACTCTCTGAGGATCTGAAAAAAAGAATTGTTGCTCTACATAAAGAAGGCCTAGGCTATAAGAAGATTGCCAAGACCCTGAAACTGAGCTGCAGCACGGTGGCCAAGACCACACAGCGGTTTAACAAAAGTGAGTTCACCCCTAAGTGAAAATGTCTAAATTGGGCTCAAAGTGTCGATATTTTGTGTGGCCGCCATTATTTTCCAGCACTGCCTTAACGCTCTTGGGCATGGGGGTCACCAGAACTTCACAGGTTGCCACTGGCGTCCTCTTCTACTCCTCCATGATGACATCAAGGAGCTGGTGGATGTTAGAGACCTTGCGCTCCTCCACCTTCCGTTTGAGGTTGCCCCACAGATGCTCAGTAGGGTTTAGGTCTGGAGACATGCTTGGCCAGTCCATCACCTTTACCCTCAGCTTCTTTAGCAAGGCAGTGATGGTCTTGGAGGTGTGTTTGGAGTCGAAATGTTGGAATACTGCTTTGTCTAAGCAGGGACAAGACAGCCCACTGCTTCCCTATGACACTCCAAAGCAAAATACAAAAGTCGTTACTGTGGTGGGTTAGGCTTCTTTGAAGGAGTTAGTGACGGTTTGTTGAAAGGGCATGTAAACCATAAGGGCTCCATGTACACTGCAGCTGATAAACTCACGTTTAGAAGCTGTTCAGCTTTTTTTTCAGATGCTCCTGAACTCTCCCTAATGTCTTCCTACGTGTCCAGTAATTTTTTTGAACACAGAAAACTTGCGTTCAGCAGTCGATTTTATCAGTGTTTCAAATGCAAAATGCTTGTAAACGCACCAAATCGCGTTTATAAATGTTTGCGTCTGAAATTTTTTTTCTTTTAACTCTTCCAGTTCCCGATGCTGCCCAGAGCCTTTGTTCATCATGAAAAATGCATGCAAAGCGTTTTCAAGGTACTCAGATGGACAAAACACTGAACACAGGATGTTCCTACCAAGCTTGTCGCACATTGTAATGACCAATTTACACCTCAGACCTCTCCCACCCTTAGAAACAAAAGATATGTTATTGACCATTCACACCTCAGACCTCTCCCACCCTTGGAAACAAAAGATATGTTAATGGACATTCACACCTCAAATTCCTCATGAAGACCCCCTGCCAGGTGGCCTTAATGACTCCCTTCACCAGACACCTTTCCCATCCTTGGAAACAAAAGAAATATTAATGAGCAACTCACACCTAAGCTAATCTCAACTCATACTGCTGTCTCTGCTTCTACTCTCTGTATTTCTCTGAAACAGTCTGAAATAGTTAATAATTTACCAACGTTTAGTGCATTCTGGGCATTTGGGAGGTTCTCCTGTGCTTATCTTTAAAAAAACGCTTCTAAACGCGTTATACAAAACGTGGCTACACAGACTTTTTTAACCTACATTTTCCAGCAGTCAGTTTCCATCGTTCAGAAGTGTCCCATGTACATGGGGCCTAATAATGAACTTCTCTTATTTTTCTCTTTTTTCCCCTCTTTTGATCTTTGTAATACACCATTCAAAGCATTTTCTTTTCAATATGCGCAAAAACTACCTGTTGATCCTGCCAGATATCCAGGGAGCATGCAAGTTTCTTTCCACTTTCCTGTGTTATTAATTCTGCCCAGTACTCTCTGCGAACTACAGAGCACCTCCATCCTGTAATTTGGAGATGTGGAGACTGCTCTTTGGTCCTAGCATATCTCCTGGCCTAGGGTGACAATGATGGATGGAGGCAGTGCATTGAGTGAGCCTTGTCATCTTAGGACAGGAAGTGGGTTACTGGCAGGTTCACCAGTTGAAAATAAAGCCTTCAAAATGAAAACTAGTGCAGGCACCACATGTAAAGTCTGCCAAGCTGCAATTAATCACATTTTATTCTTGGGTTTAGATACCCTTTAGTGAAATGAAATGAGGGGAAGAGGAAACTCTTTTATCTGTCTATCACTCACCTGTGCCAATCTCTGGAAACATGTCACCCTCTTCAATTTTTAGTGGTGCTACTTCATCCTCTTCCTCTTCTTCCTCCTCATCCATGTCTCTCTGAGTGTCTCTGGGTTCTGTGAATAAAGATGAGAGTGAAGCTCCCTGTACTGACCTGTATGAGAGACCCCAGAGAGAGTGTGTGGGGGGAGACTGGTTACATCTCAATGACATGATGTGAGGAGAGCCGGAGTCTAATAGAGGCTGATGGCCCCTGACTCCCCCACTGGGCATATACTGTCCCCCCATTACTGTCTACTGACAGAGGAGGGGGGAGAAGAAGAGATTGTTGTAGTGACTGAACAAGGAGGATCTGGGACTCTTCTCTGGATTTAGTGTTTATTCCTCACCTGGGCTGATCTCTGGAGGGATCTCCTCCTCCTTACATGGCTCATAGCCGGAGTCTACTAGAGGCTGATGGCTCCTGACCCCCCCACTGGGCACATACTGTCCCCCCATTACTGTCTACTGACTGAGGAGGGGGGAGAAGAAGAGATGGTTGTAGTGACTGAACAAGGAGGATCTGGGACTCTTCTCTGGATTTAGCCCTGGCTCACACCAGTGACAGTTTCAAATCACATGAC
Source organism: Staurois parvus (assembly GCF_062004578.1). Lineage (NCBI taxonomy): Eukaryota > Metazoa > Chordata > Amphibia > Anura > Ranidae > Staurois > Staurois parvus. The sequence continues at coordinate 5,392,820 of NW_028317928.1, read as the reverse complement.
AAGTTGCACCCTATTGTCCACAATGGAACTGTTCAAATTGGTGCAACTCTAACTTCGGAGTTTCTAAACTACTTTCAGATTTCAGGTGCTACTTGCAAAGACATTTGTGCATGAAGTCGCATGGATGTCTTCCAAGTCGCACTAACATGCGATTTTAAAATCAAGCGACTTCAAGTGAAGTTGCACGATTTCAAAGTCAGATCCAGTGTGAACCATGGCTTAGTGTTTATTACTCACCCGTGATCTCTGGGGGGAATTCATCCTCTTCCTCTTTAATTATTATTCGCAGTTCCTCCTCTTCACTTTTGATGTCTCTCTGAGTTTCTCTAGGGTCTGTGAATAAAGATGAGAGTGAAGCCCCCTGTACTGAGATGTATGAGAGACCCCAGAGAGTGTGTGTGTGTGTGGGGGGGGGGACTGTTCTTCTTTATTACTCACCTGTGCTGATCTTTGGAGTGATTTTGTCTTCCTTGCATGGCTCGCCCTCCATATCCGTCTCTTCTGTTTCATCTTTAACATAAAATAGGCTTTTACCCTTGGAAAAATAAATGAGGTGTCAGTCAGATCTCCAGGCCATTTACTGACACTTTTTCTTTATACATAAAAATCAATATTTTATAAATTTTCAATAATTCCACTCAACATCAATAAATCAATATTTTTGCTAGAAAACTAGTTAGAACGCTCAAACACTTTTTTTTTTAAGCAGAGGCCCTAGAGAATAAAATGGCAGGTTTTGCAATTTTTTATGTCATACCGTATTTGCACACTGGTTATTCAAATGTACATTGAAGGAAATAAGTATTTGATCCCCTTCACAAAACATGACTTAGTACTTGGTGGCAATCACAGAGGTCAGACATTTCCTGGAGTTGGCCACCAGGTTTGCACACATCTCAGGAGGGATTTTGGCCCACTCCTCTTGGCAGATCCTATCCAAGTCATTAAGGTTTGGTGGCTGACATTTGGCAAATCAAACTTTCAGCTCCCTCCACAGATTTTCAATCAGATTAAGGTCTGGAGACTGGCTAGGCCACTCCAGGACCTTAATGTGCTTCTTCTTGAGCCACTCCTTTGTTGCCTTGACTGTGTGTTTTGGGTCATTGTCATGCTGGAACACCCATCCACGACCCATTTTCAATGCCCTGGCTGAGGGAAGAAGGTTCTCATCCAAGATTTGACGGTACATTGCCACGTCCATCGTCCCTTTGATGCGGTGCAGTTGTTCTGTTCCCATAGCAGAAAAACACCCCCAAAGCAGAATGTTTCCACCACCATGTTTGACAGTTGGGATGGTGTTCTTGGGGTCATAGGCAGCATTCCTCGTCCTCCAAACACGGCGAGTTGAGTTGATGCCAAAGAGCACAACACTTTCCACCAGTCCTCTTGTGCATCATTCAGATGTTCAGTGGCAAATTTCAGACGGGCCTGGACATGTGCTTTCCTGAGCAGAGGGACCTTGCGGGCACTGCAGGATTTCAATCTTTGTCGGCGTAGTGTGTTACCAATTGTTTTCTTGGTGACTGTGGTCCCAGCTGCCTGGAGATCATTGACAAGATCCTCACGTGTAGTTCTGGGATGATTCCTCACTGTTCTCATGATCATTGACACTCCACGAGGTGAGATCTTGCATGGTGCACTAGACCTAGGGAGACTGACAGTTGTTTTGTGTTTCTTCCATTTGCGAATGATGGCACCAACTGTTCTCACTGTCTCACCAAGCTGCTTGGCGATAGTTTGGTAGCCCAGTCCAGCCTAGTGTAGGTCTAAAATCTTGTCCCTGACATCCTTGGACAGCTCTTTGGTCTTTGCCATGGTGGAGAGTTTGGAATCTGATTGTTTGATTACTCCTGTGGACAGGTGTCTTTTATACAGGTAACAAAATGAGATTAGCAGCACTCCCTTTAAGAGACTGCTTCTAATCTCAGCTTGTTACCTGTATGAAAGACACCTGGTAGCCAGAAATCCTGCTGAATGATAGGGGATCAATTACTTATTTCCCTCATGAACATGCAAATCAGTGCATCATTTGTTAGACATGCATTTCTGCTGAATTTTTTGCTGCTATTCTGTCTTTCAGTGTTACAAAACCTTTCGATTTTTAGACCGATCATTTCTTTGTGAGTGGGCAAACATTCAAAATGAGCAGTGGATCAAATATGCATTTCCTGCACTGTAATTTTTTTGGGACAAAATACACTACATATTTTGAATTTTAATGCAACCCCCCCCTTCACAATACATAACCCATTTTTTTGTAAAATATAAAAGATGACATTACGCTGAGTAAACAGATACCAATTATGCAACGTTTAATAATTGTGCACACATGGGCAATGGCGACAAATGATGTACATTTTTAAAAAGCCTTTACAGCTTACCACTTTAAATTTACAGAGGAGGTCTAGTGGTAGAATTATTATTATTATACAGGATTTATATTATTATTATTATTATACAGGATTTATATAGCACCAATAGTTTGCTCAGCGCTTTACAATGTAAAGAGAGACAATACAGCATACAGTTCGATACAAGAGGGTTAGGAGGGCCCTGATCCTGGGAGCTTACAATCTAAGAGTTACTGAACATGATCTGATGTTCACGGTGATAGCTCAGAGGTGTGGGGTGATTGCTGTTTGCATGTGTGCAGGACTAACATGTGCCTTTAAGCACGGGGGGGCAAACGCACTTTAATTTTTGATTTACTTTATTGATTTAAATTTTCTTTTTTGATCACTTTTATTGCTGGCAGGAATCTAAAACATCCCTTGTGACAGCAATAGACATGTGACAGGTAATCTTTATGGAGGGATCTGGTGTCTATAAGACCCCAAATTTCTCCTCTGAACCTAAAAGCATTAAAAAACACCAAGATTGGTGTTTTTGAATGCTTTAAATTTTTCTTAAAAATTGCGCTGTTTAGTTCTGAGTAAACCGGATGTGATGTCAGGTGATTATTTTACCGGAGAGCCGAACAGAGCTAATCCTGGATCTGTTCGGCTGTCTAGCCAGCTGGTAGACGTGCCGGATGTTCATTCGGGTCTCCCGGTGGAACGGGAGAGCCCGAGAGCGCCGGGAGAGGGAAGCACCTCCTCTCTCTGCTTGTAAAAAGGAATCGAGCACCTACGTAGCTGCTTCAATTGCTTTTACAAGAAAGACGACTGCCAGCTCTAAATAACAGTACTGGGATGATGCCTATAGCTGGAGACATCATCTCGGTATAACTGCTTGAAAGCCAGCGATGTACTTTGCTGGTGGGCGAGTGGTTAAAACTCCCATTTCCTCCTAAAAACGAAAAGAGCAAACATGTGGCGCAAACACCTAGTGCATTATCCACGGTTTATTCAAAATGTGTAAAAGACAAAAACACTCACCACCGTAGTGTGTGTATAACGCTTTGTATGACAATGGAGATGGCCACAACATTGGTAGGGTGTATGACTGTCAGTGCGGTCGGGCTGTTGATGCGTTTCTGGGACTAATCCCTTTCCTCAGAGCTTGACAAGCTCTTTTGTCTTTTTACACATTTTGAATAAACCGTGGATAATGAACTAGGTGTTTGCGCCACCTGTTAGCTCTGTTCCAGTTGTTGATTTCCCCATCTGACGAGGGCTGCATCCCCGACACGTTATCCATAGGCCACCATTTGCTCTGGTCCCCTGGCCTTCCTTTGGCAATTGATTCCTGGAGCGCTGGAGAGTACCCACTGTTGTCCCATTTCCTCCTACCTGATCCTCCTGAGGGATCTCCTGATGTTCCTGTGTGGGGTCCCGGGAATACAGAGGACGGGGACATCTCTCTGGTGGGTTCCCATTACTGGATCCATCTACCTGATCCTCCTGAGGGATCTCCTGATTTTCCCGTGTGGAGTCCCGGGAATAGAGAGGACGGGGACATCTCTCTGGTGGGTTCCCATTACTGGATCCATCTACCTGATCCTCCTGAGGGATCTCTTGATGTTCCTGTGTGGAGTCCCGGGAATACAGAGGATGGGGGCATCCCATCTCTGGTGCGTTCCCATTACTGGATTCATCTACCTGATGGTGGTGAGGGATGGTGGGATCTTCCTGTGTGGAGTCCCGGGAATACAGAGGATGGGGATATCTCTCTGGTGGGTTCCCATTACTGGATCCATCTGTAGGAAACACACACACTGACTGAATACATTGTTTCTATGTCTTTATATCTAAGGATGTGTGCATCTAGGTTGATCCTCAAGTCTCCTCTTACCCGGTGATGTGAGGGGCATCCGGTTCTCCATCATGATGTCCTTGTGTCCTTCTATACACTTCCACCCCTATGTGACAGCTCATACTTAGAAAAAAAAACAAAACACAAATTTGTAACAATATGACTGCAATAGGTTGATTAAAAAGGGTATAAATACAGTACTGTGCAAAAGTTTTAGGCAGGTGTGAAGAAATGCTGTAAAGTGAAAATGCTTTAAAAAAATAAATAAATAAATAAACAATTCAAATTTCTATCAATTTACAAAATGCAAAGTGAGTGCACAGAAGAAAAATCTAAATTAACCCCTTAAGGACCGCCCTATAGCAGATATACTGCTACAAGGCGGCACCTGTACGCAGGATCACATATATGTCATTCTGCATTTCCCGGTAGGGGGTGCGGCCCAGCCGCACACCCTACCCGCGCCGCCATTTGTGCCCGCGGATGTCAATCATCGGGTCCCGGCTGGTAATTATCCGCTGGCACCCGGTGATTACCGAGCATCTGCAACAGGGAGGAAGATTGTTTTGTTTACAAACAATCTTCCTCCCTGTCAGCTCAAGCACACTGCTCGGGATGGCTGTGCACAGTACAGCCATCCTGATCAGTGTGCTTACAGTAAAGAATACCCTGCCTCGCCCCCTAGAAAAACACTCCCAGCACACAGTTAACCCTTTGATTGCCCTTCACATTAACCTCTTCCTGCCCAGAGCCATTAGTACAGTGTCAATGCTTTTTTTTTAGCTCTGATCACTGTATTGGTGTCACTGGCACCAAGTCAATTCCCCCCAGTGTCAGAATGTCCGCCGCAGTCCTGCTATAAGTCGCTGATCGCTGCCATTAATAGTAGAAAAAAAAATCCCATTATCTATACCACCATTTTTAAATGCTATGACTTTCACGTAAACCAATTAATTTACACGTATTGGGATTTTTGTTTTATCAAAGACATGGAGCAGAATACATTTTGGATGAAATTTATAACGAAATTTGATTAAATTTTTTTACTGTACATGCTTAACAGCAAAAAGTCCAAAATATTGTTTTTTGCTCAAAATTGGCGGTCTTTTTTTGCTTATAGCGCAAAAAAAAAAAAACTGCACAGGCGATCAAATACTACCAAAAGAAAGCTCAATTTGTGGGAAAAAAGGACATAAATTTCATTTGGGTGGAGCGTTGCATGACCGCGCAATTGTTAAAGTAATGCAGTGCCATAATGAAAAAAATGGCCTGGTCAGGAAGCCCCCCTTCCTGACCGGGGGGGGGGGGGGGGGGGAAGGGGATCCTCATGAGGGTAAGGGGTTAAATCAGTATTTGGTGTGACTACGCTTTGGGTTCACACCTGCATCAATTCTTACATTTGCACACTTTGTACATTAGCACAAAGTCAGGGATTTTGTAGGATTAGTGTCAGGTGTATGATTAATCAATTATACCAAGCAGGTGCTAATGATGATCACTTTCATAGGTAGGTTGAAACACAGTCATTGACTAAAACAGAAACTGCTGTGTAGGAGACTTAAAACTGGGTGAGGAACAGCCAAAATCTGCTACCAAGGTGAGGTTGTGGAAGACCGTTTCATGTCACAGGTCATACACCATTGCAAGACTGAGCACAGCAACAAGGCACAAGGTGTGTTCAAGTCAAATCGGGACTTTTAAGTTTATATAATAAAAGAACAAATTTCAAGGAGTGGAAACTGCATTTATTCTTTGACACACTCCCCTGCTACATTTATACACTAATGTCTGTAAAGCTTCGGCATAGAAGAATTTTTCAGTACGCCTGAACCATCCTAGGACAGCCGGCTTCACTTTGCCATCATTGTGTTCACTGTTTCCACAGAATGATTCGTCTCTTGTGCAATTTCATGACAGGTTATGCATCGATCATAAAGGATCAGGCCTTTCACGAGCTGAATGTTCACAGGAATGACTGCTGTGGGCTGGGAACCACCACGGTCGGGATTGTCACTGACGGACTTGCGGCCATCTTTGAAACGTTTCCACCATTCAAACATCTTACTGCGGCTGAGCTGCTCATCACCGTACTGCGCTTGAAGTCTTCTGTAGATATCCGCGGGTTTTGCGCTTTTGTTCATAACTAACTTCCTCACCGCACGCTGTTTCATGCACGCACTAACACTGTTGTCTGCCATCTTGATTAACGGTCTCTGGACTGGCGCTGCCTATCAGTGATAGGACTCACTTGCCACTTGCTACTGCATGTAGTACCACCACGCTAGCATCCGTTTTTTCTACCTAGAAAATTAAAGGTCCCGGTTTGACTTGAATGCCCCTCGTAGTTATAATGCATTAACAAGATCTCTCTCAGGCAAAGATTCCAAAGCAGACTGGGGTTTCATGTTGTGCAGTTCAAGCTCTATAAAATGGACAACGTTGAGGACCGTACATGCAGTGGTCGGCCAAGGGAACTTAATGCAGCAGAAGACAGGAAGAGGAGTATGGGGGGGGGGAGAGGGAGGAAGAGGAGTATGGGGGGGGGGAGAGGGAGGAAGAGGAGTATTGGGGGGGAGGAGGGAGGAAGAGGAGTATTGGGGGGGAGGAGGGAGGAAGAGGAGTATGGGGGGGAGAGGGAGGAAGAGGAGTATTGGGGGGGAGGAGGGAGGAAGAAGAGTATGGGGGGAGGAGGGAGGAAGAAGAGTATGGGGGGAGGAGAGGGAGGAAGAGGAGTATGGCGGGAGGAGAGGGAGGAAGAGGAGTATGGCGGGAGGAGAGGGAGGAAGAGGAGTATGGGGGGAGGAGAGGGAGGAAGAGGAGTATGGGGGGAGGAGAGAGAGGAAGAGGAGTATGGGGGGAGGAGAGGGAGGAAGAGGAGTATGGGGGGGAGAGGGAGGAAGAGGAGTATGGGGGGAGGAGAGGGAGGAAGAGGAGTATGGGGGGAGGAAGAGGAGTATTGGGGGGGGGGGAGGAAGAGGAGTATGGGGGGGGAGAGGGAGGAAGAGGAGTATTGGGGGGGAGGAGGGAGGAAGAGGAGTATGGGGGGAGAGGGAGGAAGAGGAGTATGGGGGGAGAGGGAGGAAGAGGAGCATGGGGGGGAGAGGGAGGAAGAGGAGTATTGGGGGGGAGGAGGGAGGAAGAAGAGTATGGGAGGGAGGAGAAGAGTATGGGGGGGGGGGGAGGGAGGAAGAAGAGTATGGGGGGGGGAGGAAGAAGAGTATGGGGGGGAGAGGGAGGAAGAGGAGTATTGGGGGGGAGAGGAAGGAAGAGGAGTATTGGGGGGGAGGAGGGAGGAAGAAGAGTATGGGGGGGAGGGAGGAAGAAGAGTATGGGGGGAGGGTAGAGAGAGAAAGAGGAGTATTGGGGGGAGGGTAGAGAGAGGAAGAAGAGTAGGGGGGGGGGGGGGAGTATGGGGCAGTTAGAGGAATATAGGGGGGAGGGTAGAGAAAGGCAGCAGAATATAGGAGGGGGGGGGGGGGTATAGACAGATATAAGGGGGAGGCGGAGAAAGGGGAGGGGACAGACAGCCTGGAAGCACCCCCTGGTGATAGGTGGGCGGAGCTGGGAACCTAACCTATGGGTCAATCAGCTGAGCCCTCTCCTAATATATAGGTCATGTACAGCCCAGCCTGTACTCAGTCATTGGTCCCATCCTTGCCTCACAAGGTCACACAACCCCCCCATAACTCCCACAAGTCATCTGCCAATGATGGGACCCCCTCCCTCTTTCCTCACAATCACCAAACGTTATTACCTCTCCTCCTTCATAGGGTACACACTGTCCAGCCTCACAACCCCACAATCAGCTGCTCCTAACACAGGGAAGCTGCTATAACTTTTCGGTGTTTTCTTAATGAGCTACACAAAAATGGCATTAGCCTGTAAATGCATAAAAAAGAACGATGTCAGGGCTAAGGGACAATGGCCGCCGCTCCTCTTCAGGAAGAAATGCTTTGTTCTAATCACCGCCCTCTAGCATTAGCTGTGACTCTAATCCCAGATCAGTAGGCGGGACCTTGTTACTAGGTACCTGAGGAACAGAAACAATAGTTTCCGCCCTGTGGATCTTCGCACTTCCGCTCTGTGCGTTCCATGATCGCCCAGCTGTTTCCTGGTTACCATAGTGACGCCCAGCCGAGTGACTGCAGTAGTGGAGTGGACACTCGGCTAACCTCTTGTCTACCGGGGAATAATTAGTTTCTCACACAAATGTTAAAATCAGCATTTTTTTAAAAATAGAAACCTCTTGAACCGCCCACACACTAGATATATTTTCTGATTGCAGAGTCCCTAAATAATAAAGCGGAAGCAATTGAAATTTTGTGTGTTGCTAAATTTTGGCGCAGCCTTTCATATGACACATATTTTTAGGCAAGAAAAGTATGCTAAAATTAATTTGGGGACGCACCAAAGCAATATAATACCCAATTTTGGTAAGTAATAGGAATTGATGTGTCGAGTAAGTAGATACCCAACATATCCCGCCTCAAAAATTGCCTGTGAATTGGATAAAAACTACGGAACACAAAATTCTGGATGGAATGGAAAAAGATCTGGGGGTCCTTGTAGACCAATTTGAGTGCAAGCTACTCATTAGGAGGTGTTCCTCTGGAAGAATTGGGAATGGAAAAAGATCTGGGGGTCCTTGAAGGCCAATTTGAGTGCAAGCTACTCATTTGGAGGTGCTCCTCTCGGAGAATCAGGGATGGAATGGAAAAAGATCTGGGGGTCCTTGTAGACCAATTTGAGTGCAAGCTACTCATTAGGAGGTGTTCCTGTGGGGGAATCAGGAATTGAAAAAGATCTGGGGGTCTTTGTAGACCAATTTGAGTGCAAGCTACACATTAGGAGGTGCTCCTCTGGGAGAATCAGGAATGGAAAAAGATCTGGGGGTCCTTGTAGACTAATTTGAGTGCAAGCTACTCATTAGGAGGTGTTCCTCTGGGGGAATCAGGAATGGAAAAAGATCTGGGGGTCTTTGTAGACCAATTTGAGTGCAAGCTACTCATTAGGAGGTGCTCTTCTCAGAGAATCGGGGATGGAATGGAAAAAGATTTGGGGGTCCTTGTAGACCAATTTGACTGCAAGCTACTCATTAGGAGGTGTTCCTCTGGTAGAATTGGGAATTGAAAAAGATCTGGGGGTCCTTGTAGACAAATTTGAGTGCAAGCTACTCATTAGGAGGAGTTCCTCTGGGAGAATCGGGAATGGAAAAAGACTTGGGGGTCCTTGTAGACCAATTTGAGTGCAAGCTACTCATTAGGAGGTGTTCCTCTGGGAGAATCGGGAATGGAAAAAGATCTGGGGGTCCTTGTAGACCAATTTGAGTGCAAGCTACTCATTAGGAGGAGTTCCTCTGGGAGAATCGGGAATGGAAAAAGATCTGGGGGTCCTTGTAGACCAATTTGAGTGCAAGCTACTCATTAGGAGGTGTTCCTCTGGGAGAATTGGGAATGGAAAAAGATCTGGGGGTCCATGTAGACTAATTTGAGTGCAAGCTACTCATTAGGAGGTGTTCCTCTGGGGGAATCAGGAATGGAAAAAGATCTGGGGGTCTTTGTAGACCAATTTGAGTGCAAGCTACTTATTAGGAGGTGCTCCTCTCAGAGAATCGGGGATGGAATGGAAAAAGATCTGGGGGTCCTTGTAGACCAATTTGAGTGCAAGCTACTCATTAGGAGGTGCTCCTATGGGAGAATCAGGAATGGAAAAAGATCTGGGGGTCCTTGTAGACCAATTTGAGTGCAAGCTACTCATTAGGAGGTGCTCCTCTCAGAGAATCGGGGATGGAATGAAAAAGATCTGGGGGTCCTTGTAGACCAATTTGACTGCAAGCTACTCATTAGGAGGTGCTCCTCTCAGAGAATTGGGGATGGAATGAAAAGATCTGGGGGTCCTTGTAGACCAATTTGAGTGCAAGCTACTCATTAGGAGGTGTTCCTCTGGGGGAATCGGGGATGTAATGGAAAAAGATCTGGGGATCCTTGTAGGCCAATTTGAGTGCAAGCTAGTCATTAGGAGGTGTTCCTCTGGGAGAATCGGGAATGGAAAAAGATCTGGGGGTCCTTGTAGAACAATGTGCATGGAAGCTACTCATTAGGAGGTTTTCCTCTGGGGTCCTTGTAGACCATAGGCTCAGCAATAGTATATAAATGTAAAGCTACAACTATCATAGCCAATAGATTGCTATCGTGCATTAAAAATTTATTTTTTCAAGAGACAAAATTTGAACTAACACTTTACAAATCATTTGTTTAGTGTCACCTTGAGCATGTTTTTAAGTTTCAGTCATCGGTCCCCAGGAAAGATGTTCTTGAACAAGAGGGTTGTGTTGCGTTTAATATATATATATAGGCAGGTGTGAAAAAATGTAAATGAAGAATGCTTTCAGAAAAATAAGTGTTAATAGTTTACTTTTATCAATTAAGAAAATGGAAAGTAAATGAACAGAAGTGAAATCCAAATCAAATCAAAACTTGGTGTCATCACCCTTTGCCTTCAGAACAGCATCAATTCTTCAGTTCTTCTTGGTAGACTTTCACACAGGTTTTAAAGGAACTCGACAGGTAGGTTGTTTCAAACATCTTTGAGAACTAACCACAGATATTTTGTGGATGTAGGCTACCTCAAACCCTCCTGTCTTTTCATGTAATCTCAGACAGACTCGATGCTGTTCAGATCAGGGCTCTGAGCCAAATCATCAGTTCCAGGACTCTTTGTTCTTCATTGCACTGAGGATAGTTCTTAATGTACGTATTTTTTGCTCCATAAGACGCACCTGACCATAAGACGCACCTAGGTTTTAGAGGAGGAAAACAAGATAAAAAATATTCTGAACCAATGGACTGCAGACTTAGTACAGGAAATGACCAGAGACTGCAGACTTAGTACAGAAAATGACCAGAGACTGCGGACACAGTACAGGAAATGACCAGAGACTGCGAAAATAGTACAGGAGATGACCAGAGACTGCGGACATACTACAGGAGATGACCAGAGACTGCGGACATAGTACAGGAGATGACCAGAGACTGCGGACATACTACAGGAGATGACCAAAGACTGCGGACATAGTACAGGAGATGACCAAAGACTGCGGACATAGTACAGGAGATGACCAGAGACTGCGGACATAGTATAGGGGATGACCAGAGACTGCGGACATACTACAGGAGATGACCAAAGACTGTGGACATAGTACAGGAGATGACCAAAGACTGCGGACACAGTACAGGAGATGACCAAAGACTGCGGACATAGTACAGGAGATGACCAGAGACTGCAGACATAATACAGGAGATGACCAGAGACTGCGGACATGGTACAGGGGATGACCAGAGACTGCGGACACAGTACAGGAGATGACCAGAGACTGCAGACATAGTACAGGAGATGACCAGAGACTGCGGACATACTACAGGAGATGACCAGAGACTGCGGAAATATTACAGGAGATGACCAAAGACTGTGGGCATAGTACAGGAGATGACCAGAGACTGCAGACATAATACAGGAGATGCCTGGGCAGCCACACTTCTGTAGTTAGGGAATGGATGCTGTTCACATTAAACTGTTTGCTGCAACTTATTCAGTAAAGTTACATTAACAGTTCTATGCTTGGTGTGAAGATATTCAAAGGGGCGCATGTTGATTCTGGCATATCTAAAGAACCAAGATCTGTAAAGAACTACGGGGTATGAAGTAACACCATTACACAAGGGGTAACCCAGCAAGAGAAGGAAGAGACATTCCATTGGTAATCTATGGGCTGGTCACAAGGTACACAAAGTGAAGTAGGTAATATATGCACACATGAGGTCAACACTAGGTGCATGTTAGGACCCTATTCTGCTACTGGGAGGGAGGTAATAGAGGTATGCTGGACCAGTGGAGTGGGCGCACGTTCAGCATGTCCCTCCTAATGCAAGCATACATCAAGTTGCAGTGTGTAGTGACACGGGACAGTACTTAGAAGAACTTTGTACTTTAACCACTTGACCTCCAGAGGATTTACGTCCTTTTTTTCACACAAATAGAGCTTTCTTTCGGTGGTATTTGATCACCTGTGCGCTTTTCATTTTTCACGCTATAAACAAAAAAAGGCCAACAATTTTGAAGAAAAACGATATTTTTTACTTTCAGCTATAAAAAATATATAGTAAACTCAAAGTTGGTTATAAAATTAGTCCAAAATGTATTCTGCTACAAGTTTTTGGTAAAAAAAATCCCAATAAGTGTATATTGATTGCTTTGTGTGAAAGTTATAGCGTCTACAAACTATGGTATAGATACTGCAATTTACGCCATTTTTTTGCTATACAGCGCTGCGCTAGTTTAATGGACAATTGCGCGGTCATGCAAAATGGTACATAAATGAGATTTACATCCCTTTTTTTCCCACAAATTGAGCTTTCTTTTGGTGGTATTTGATCGCCTGTGCGGTTTTTATTTTTTGCGCTATAAAAAAAAGGCTGACAATTTTGAGGAAAGAAAACAATATTTTGGACTTTTTGCTATAAAACATGTCCAGTAAAAAAAAAATTAAAAAATCAAATGTAGTCATAAATTTCTGCCAAAATGCATTCTGCGACATGTCTTTGCTAGAAAAAAAAAAACAATACGTGTAAATTAATTGGTTTACGTGAAAGTTATAGCGTTTAGAAATGGCGGGAAAGATACTGGGATTTGTAGTTTTTTTTATACTAATAATGGCGGCGATCAGTGACTTATGGAGGTGATCAGTGAATTATGGCGGCGATCAGCAACTTATGGCAGGACTGCGGGACTGCAGCAGACATTCTGACATTGGGGGGTACTGACTTGGGGTCACTGACATCCCCAGTGACACCAATACAGTGATCAGTGCAAAAAAAAAAAACACTGACACTGTACTAATGGCACTGCTGGGGAGGAAGGGGTTAAGTTTATTATTCAGGGAAAGGGTTAACTGTGTGAGGGGAGTGTTTTACTAGGGGGCGGGGGTGTGTACTGCAGGGAACACTGCTGATCGGGAGAGAGAAACTCTTCTATCTCGATCAGCATGTCCTGGAGCTGTCAGGGAACTGGCAGAAAGCACAGCTACTGCAGCTGTGCTCTCTGTCAGCGATTGCCGCCGATCGCCGGGACATAGCCGGTAATGACCGGCTGTGACCCAGCGGCTGACATCCGCGGCTGTGATCGGCGGGACAGGTAGGGCGGCGACGCGCCTCGCGCGCGCCCCCTACCTTTTTTAAAAACACACCTTTTAAAACGTGGTTTTGCCCAGCCGTGCCGCCCTGCCGCCGTATTTCTACAGTGGCTGGGTGGCATGTGGTTAATTACTGCACCCAGTGAAGACTCATCTCTAAGTTGGGGAACTACCTTAATGTTAGATTTTGCACATGGCCGCAGTCTCTGCCTTGATGAGCGTGCTCCACATGAAATGTGGCCCCACCCACCCAGCACTGAGAACCCATTGATCCTGACCAAATCTCTAACTCCTTTTGCAGAAATGCAGCCCCGAACTTAGAAGGAACGTCCACCTTTCTTCACTGTTGCAGACACTCATAATTTTTCTGCTCTCCAGCCCTTGGCAAGCAAACTGACTCCTGCTACAGCCAAATATTTCAAATTGTGAATCATTAGGCCAGAGCACCAGCTGCCATTTTTCTGCAACTCAATTTTTGTGCATAGGACATGGAAACAAGGCTAAGTGACTCAACTATACACAAAAACACAGGAACAGCCAAGAGAGGGCGGCTATGTTCTTACATAGAGCAGGACCATGGTAGCCACCCTCAACACAGGGGTGTCAAACTGGTGGCCCTCCAGCTGTTGCAAAACTACAAGTCCCATGATGCCTCTGCCTTTGGGAGTTATGCTTGTAACTGTCAATTTTGCAATGCCTCATGGGACTTGTAGTTTGGCAACAGTTGGAGGGCCGCCAGTTTGACGCCCGTGCTCTAACAGGAAGTCAGTTTACATAGTTACATAGTTAGTCTGACTGAAAAAAGACAAAAGTCCATCCAGTTCAACCATAGAAAAAAAAAAGTTATAATCCTATACCCAGAGTTGATCCAGAGGAAGGGAAAATAAAAACCCAACAAAGCACGATCCAATTTGCTCCTGCTGGGAAAAAATTCCTTCCTGATCCCCCGAGAGGCAATCGGATATTCCTTGGATCAACCTTACCTATAAATGTTAGTATCCAGTTATATTCTGTGTTTCTAAGAAAGGATCCAGGACTTTTTTGAAGCAATCCACTGAGCTGGCCAGAACCAACTCTTGAGGGAGTCTATTCCACATTCTCACAGCTCTTACTGTGAAGAACCCTGTGTTTGAAGATTACATTTCTTTTCCTCCAGATGTAAAGACTGCCCCCTTGTCCTCTGTGATGACCTCAGGGTGAATAACTCTACACCGAGTTCACTATATGAACCACTGATGTATTTATACATGGAAATCATATCCCCCCTTATGTATTATACATGGAGATCATATCCCCCTTATACATTATACATGGAGATCATATCCCCCCTTATGTATTATACATGGAAATCATACCCCCCCTTATGTATTATACATGGTGATCATATCCCCCCTTATGTATTATACATGGTGATCATATCCCCCCTTATGTATTATACATAGAGATCATATCCCCCCTTATGTATTATACATGGAGATCATATCCCCCCTTATGTATTATACATGGAGATCATATCCCCCTTATGTATTATACATGGAGATCATATCCCCCTTATGTATTATACATGGAGACCATATCCCCCCTTATGTATTATACATGGAGATCATATCCCCCTTATGTATTATACATGGAGATCATATCCCCCTTATGTATTATACATAGAGATCATATCCCCCCTTATGTATTATACATAGAGATCATATCCCCCCTTATGTATTATACATGGAGATCATATCCCCCCTTATGTATAATACATGGAGATCATATCTCCCTTATGTATTATACATTATTATTATTATTATACAGTATTTATAAAGCGCCAATAGTTCGCTCAGCACTGTACATTACAAAGGGGGACAGAACATGTGACAGAACAATACCAATACAATGCAAAACATGAGGGGATCGAGGGCCCTGCTCTTTCGAGCTTACAATCTAGGAGGGAGGGGATGGTGGCACAGGAGGAGATAGCTGTGGGGGATGGAGTGGTAGGAATAATGGAGGAGGTCAGCAAGTTAGCAGGGGGTGGGGTAGGCTTCCCTGAAGAGATGTGTTTTCAGGGTGCGCCTAAAGGAGAGGAGAGTAGGTGATAATCTGATGGGTTGGGGCAGGGAGTTCCAGAGGATGGGTGACACCCTGGAGAAGTCCTGGAGGCGGGCATGGGAGGAGGAGACCAGGGAACTAGAGAGAAGGAGGTCTTGTGAAGAGCGGAGTGTGCGTGCTGGGCGGTACTTGGATATTAGGTCAGTGATGTAGTTCGGGGCAGTATGGTGGACAGCTTTGTACGTCAGCGTTAGGATTTTGAATTTGATCCGTTGCGCAATTGGAAGCCAGTGGAGGGATTGGCAGAGGGGGGTGGCGGAGACGGAGCGGTTCGAAAGGTGAATAAGTCTGGCAGCCCCCCTTATGTATTATACATGGAGATCATATCCCCCTTATGTATTATACATGGTGATCATATCCCCCCTTATGTATTATACATGGAGACCATATCCCCCCTTATGTATCATACATGGAGACCATATCCCCCCCTTATGTATTATACATGGAGATCATATCTCCCCTTATGTATTATACATGGAGATCATATCTCCCCTTATGTATTATACATGGTGATCTTATCCCTCCCTTATGTATTATACATGGTGATCATATCCCCCCTTATGTAATATACATGGAGATCATATCCCCCCTTATGTATTATACATGGTGATCATATCCCCCCCTTATGTATTATACATGGAGATCATATCCCCCCTTATGTATTATACATGGTGATCATATCCCCCTTATGTATTATACATGGAGCTCATATCTCCCCCTTATGTATTATACATGGTGATCATATCCCCCCTTATGTATTATACATGGAGATCATATCCCCCCTTATGTATTATACATGGAGATCATATCCCCCCTTATGTATTATACATGGTGATCTTATCCCTCCCTTATGTATTATACATGGTGATCATATCCCCCCTTATGTAATATACATGGAGATCATATCCCCCCTTATGTATTATACATGGTGATCATATCCCCCCCTTATGTATTATACATGGAGATCATATCCCCCCTTATGTATTATACATGGTGATCATATCCCCCTTATGTATTATACATGGAGCTCATATCTCCCCCTTATGTATTATACATGGTGATCATATCCCCCCTTATGTATTATACATGGAGATCATATCCCCCCTTATGTATTATACATGGAGATCATATCCCCCCTTATGTATTATAAATGGAGATCATATACCCCCCTTATGTATTATACATGGTGATCATATCCCCCTTATGTATTATACATGGAGATCATATCCCCCCTTATGTATTATACATGGAGATCATATACCCCCTTATGTATTATACATGGAGATCATATTCCCCCTTATGTATTATACATGGTGATCATATACCCCCTTATGTATTATACATGGTGATCATATCCCCCTAATGTATTATACATGGAGCTCATATACCCTCCTTATGTATTATACATGGTGATCATATCCCCCCTTATGTATTATACATGGAGATCATATACGCCCCTTATGTTTTATGCATGGTGATCATATCCCCCTTATGTATTATACATGGAGATCATATCCCACTTATGTATTATACATGGTGACCATATCCCCCCTTATGTATTATACATGGAGATCATATCCCCTTTATGTATTATACATGGTGATCATATCCCCCTTATGTATTATACATGGAGATCATATCCCCCCTTATGTATTATACATGGAGACCATATCCCCCCTTATGTATTATACATGGAGATCATATCCCCCCTTAATCTCCTCTTCTCAGTAGAGAATAAATTCAGTTCCTCTAATCTTTCCTCGTAGCTGAGCTCCTCCATACTTCGTATCAGTTTGGTTGCCCTTCTCTGTACTTTCTCCAGTTCCCCAATGTTCTTTTTGTGAATTGGTGCCCAAAACTGAACTGCATATTCCAGATGAGGTCTTACTAATGATTTGTACCGGGGGGGAAATTGTATCTCTCTCTCTGGAGTCTATACCACTCCTAATACAAGAGAGGATTTTGCTCGCTTTAGAAACCGCAGCTTGGCATTGCAAGCCATTATTGAGTTTGTGATCTACCAGAACCCCCAGATCCTTCTCCACCATTGATCCCTCAGTTGTACTCCGCCTAGTATGTATGATGCATGCTTGATGCATGTTTACAACAGCAAAAAAAGGAATTTGGAGATTTGAAGAAGGCTGGGAACAATAAAAGGGACTTTTTATGAGTTAAAGTGGACTTCTCTCCAAAAAACGAATTATTTGGACCTGACCCTCCTCCCTTTGCCACAATCAGATTTTATTTTTATTAAAGTGCCATTGACTTTTTCGAGCTGCAGTGCCGCTCTTGCTCCTTTCTCATCTAGGTGAGAATGACATTGAGCTTGATTCCATGCCTGTGCTGATGTACCGAAAGGCTCTGACTAGCCTTTGGGACCTGGCACACACTTTTGGCAAATTTGCTTTTTTAAACTAGAGTGTCCCTTTAATGGACAGTGGCTGATATAACTTTGAAAACAGGGGACAAGGGGAGGCCGCCCTGAGTGCAGAAGAGCAAGGGGGAAGAGAATGAACGCATGGTGGTACACTTTTTCTACAACATGCATTAGCAGTGGGGGTGAGAGCGCACTTCCAAATCCTTGCCCTGGGCACTAGACCTGTCCCGGTGCTGGCTGCCGAAAGCAACTGAAAGCTGATAAACAGTTAAATTCCCCGGAAAGTGAGTTAAGGACATTATTTCTCCTAACAAATGTAGGTTCTTCATATGGAATAATAAAAGAAAACTCAGTGTATGCTCCATCTTTATTATTTATAAGACATCTGTTGTGCAGTTAGCTCAATGATATTCCATGTCAGATGATTTCCACATCAGATGATTTCCAATTCAGGTTTCAACAAAACCCGGTCGCTCCACATAGTATGTTTTTCCCCACTTTGAAGACAGTACCGAGCAAGCCTCTTTTTATCTCTTCTGTTTCAGCATTCATTTCATTGTCATCATCTCTTCTCTCTTCTCTCCTGGGAGAAGACACAATTATTATCGGTCAATAAAGCAACATCGATTATTACACAACATTATTACGCAACACAAAGACACAAGACACAAGTGCAAAGGGCATGTGTGGATCACAGGCTTATATGTAATTAGCCACACCCCTCTGGGGGATGGACCTCAGAGGCCTGAAGGCATAAAAGACTCCCACCATGCTCTGCAGAAACCCAAGATGGACTCCAGCACATGAAGCAGCACAATCTCTGGGAAAAGGTAGGACCTTGACATCATGCTACGGCACAGAGCTTTCCCATCAGTAGGTTGTCAGGGCCTGGACTTGAACCAGGGACCTCTACTGTGGCAGGCAGTAACTCTTCTCACTGAGCTACCTGGGATGCTGGACAACTATCTGCCTGATCTATTGGACAATCCTGCCTTGTGCCTTGTTTTCTGATGAACCTTGAACTCCTTGCCCCTCCCATGAACTTCCTGATAAAAGCCATGTCCATGCACTTCCTCCTTTCCAGATTATTGTGCCTTCCAGCCAATATCCCGCTTATCCTTACTGCTGCCGTCTATATCGTTTGTGACCGACCTTTGGCTTGTCATTGACTCTGCTTTTGTCTGATCCCTAATCTGTTTGATCTGCTATCTGTTTCTAGCTCACTCATTCCCTGGTGGGGTGATCCTGAGATCTGTGAACTGGTATTAACACGCAGCCAAAACCATCTCCACCATTAGGAGCTCTGGGGAAAACTGGTTAATACTTAGACCCCCCACCTCAAGTGAGCCTGCGTCATTCCCAGGGTGACCCACTGGAGTACCTATCCTGCTGGTTTCAGGTAAGCCTTACACTGCTGTAGCAACTGGTCTCTGAACCTGACCTCACACCATGACAGAATAATCTGGCCCAAACATGGAGGCCGCTATAGCAAATGCCATGGCTCCTGTCAGGAAGCAAATTTCAGAGCTGCAAAAATTTGGTGTTACCTACCAAAAGAAATTTTCCAAACTGCAAAGTGCAGTAGAGGGGCAACAGGAAGAGATCCATGCTCTGCAGAGACGATTGCTGGACTTATGTTCACGCGATGTTGCTAATACACGCATGCCTCTGCTACTCAAGTTCAATGGAGACCGCCGCCACTACAGGGGTTTCCTTAACCAATGCCGCATTTATTTCCAGGTTCAACCTGCTGCATTTAATTCTGAGAGACAGAAGGTATTGTTTGTTATAAACCTCCTGACTGAGGAAGCCCTAGCTTGGGCCTCTGCTTATATAGAGCAAGACAACGCAATTTTAAACAGTTTTGAGACTTTTGTGACTGCAATGAACCAGGTCTTTGATGATCCCAACCGCTGCGCTACCGCTGAAGCAAAGCTGCATAGTTTGCGGCAGGGTAGACACCCTGTTGCGGAGTATACAACTGAATTACGACGATGGATCTCAGATACCACCTGGAACCCAGCAGTGCCAAAGAGTCAGTTTGGCAAGGGCTCACTGAACAGGTGAAGGATGAGCTCGCCAGAGTAGAGACTCCTAACGATCTTGAGGAGTTCATCCAATTATGCATTCGGATTGACCAGAGGCTTACAGAAAGGAGAGATTGGGAATGTTTGGAAGTAGTGGTGGCATGCGTTTCTCTGCTAATCAGTTCAGTCAGAAGGATCTAAACATTTCTTCAGATTCTAACACACCTGAACCTATGCAGGTAGATGCTATTAAAAGATCCATTTCTACTCAAGAGAAAGAGAGAAGATGTTTGGAGAACATATGTTTATATTGTGGGGACTCTTGGCATTACGCAGTTAATTGTCCCAATTAATTCAAAAGAACAATTGCTGCGACTGCTGAAATCCTGCCTGAACGCATAAATTCAATTACCCGGTCTATCTTCCCATTGATCCATGAAGAAAATAAAGTTGGTCCTAAACCGTCTCATTTTGTTGTCCCTATCAAACTTTTCACTGAGGGCATGAAATTCCTTGTTCTGCTATGCTGGACTCTGGGGCTGGGGGAAACTTTCTGGACATAGAGTTTGCCCACAATAATATTCTCAGAAGAAACAAATCTTCCCCTATTGATATGGAGATGGTTGATGGTTCACCTTTATCATCAGGACCAGTTACTCATGAAACAGTTTCTCTGGTTCTCCAATGTCAGTCTGACCATTTTGAGACCATCAGATTTCAGCTGATTACATCACCTAAATTTCCTGTCATCCTGGGCATCCCTTGGTTTTCTACCAATAATCCCTCCATCATCTGGGGAGTACGGACTATAAATTTGACATTCCCCCGCCCATTGCGAGGAACATTGTAGGAAACCATGTGGTACAAGTTCTCTACCAATCACGGAATCACAGGCTGATATGGTAACTACACAGTCATATGACAACCTGCCTCCACAATACCATGAGTTTCGAGACGTCTGTGATAAAAAGAATGCGGATCAATTACCTCCTCATCGTCCATACGATTGTCCCATTGAACTGCTTCCAGGAGCAGAAATACCATTCAGCCGCTTTTTCAATTTATCGGAACCTGAATTAAAGGTGCTAAGGGAGTGGCTTGATGAGAATTTGGAGAAGGGCTTTATCAGACCCTCAACATCTCCTGCAAGGGGCAGCCCTGTTCTTTGTTGAGAAAAAGGACTCCACTTTGCATCCATGCATTGATTTTAGGGGCTTGAATAAAATCACTGTTAAAAACCGTTACCCACTCCCTTTAATCGCAGGAGTGTTGGAAAGACTCGGCTCTGCCAAAGTCTTCACAAAACTTGACTTATGGGGGGCATATAACCTGGTACGCATGTGTCAAGGAGACGAATGGAAAACTGCATTTAGAAGCAGATATGGACACTTCGAGTCCCTAGTTATGCCTTTTGGCCTATGCAATGCTCCCGCGACTTTTCAGCACTTCATCAATGATGTTTTTCGAGATCTGTTGGACCAGTTTGTTATCGCTTATCTGGACGATATTCTCATCTTTTTGGACAACCTGGAGGAGCATCGCAAGCATGTCTGCACTGTATTCAAAAGGTTAAGGATGAACCGACTTCTTGGGATATATCATTTCTTCAGGAGTGAGCATGGATCCCAAAAACATCAAGGCAGTGGTGGATTGGACTGCCCCTGGAAACATTAAGGAAATACAATGATTTATTGGATTTGCCAACTTTTATAGGAAATTCATAAGAAACTTCTCTAAAGTAATAGCACCAATTACACAGCTGACAAAGAAAGGAGTGCCCTTTGCATGGTCTACTGAGGCGCAAACTGCTTTTAGTAAGCTAAAGACTCTTTCCACTTCTGCACCAATATTGGTACATTCAGATCCTGAGCTACCTTTTTATTGTGGAAATGGATGCCTCAGACTCTGCCTTGGGAGTATCATTTCTCAGCGACGAGGAGAAAAAATGCAGCTTCTTCCTTGTGCATATTTTTCTCCTTTGATGTCATCAGCTGAAAAGAATTACGACATTGGGAATAAGGAGTTGCTGGCAATTAAGGAAGTTTTTTTCCGAATGGAGGCATCTGTTGGAAGGGGCTAAGTATCCTGTGACTGTCTTCACTGATCATAAAAATCTAGAATTCATCCGTTCTGCCAAGAGATTGTCTTCTAGACAAGCACGTTGGTCACTGTACTTTTCAAGGTTCAATTTTATTATCTCATATCGACCTGGGTCAAGAAACTGTAAGGCTGATGCCTTATCACGGATGTCGTCTGGGCCTCTCCAGGAGAACAACTCTGAATGCATAATCCTGCCTCAAAAGAACATTCTAGGGGCCACAAGTCTTAAGGCATTCTTGAATCTTTTTAAAGAGGGGTATGAGAATGACCCACTTCTCAATCATCCACCAAAGGACATTAACCTGACTTATAAGAATGGCTTTTGGATTCAACGACATCATGTTTACGTACCTGAATCTGTTCGGGTGGAAGCTCTCAAGTTGGTTCATGATTCCAAACTTGCTAGGCATTTTGGAGTTTCTAAGACCGAAGAACTGTTATCACGTTCCTTTTGGTGGCCGGGGTACAAGAAAGATGTCAAACGCTATGTGGCCTCATGCTTGACCTGTGCACGCAATAAAATTCCCAGAGCCTCTCCTTTTGGTTTGCTTCAGCCACTCCCGGTTCCATCAAGACCATGGGGGTATATTTCTATGGGTTTTGTGGTGGATTTACCTCTCTCAAAATGAATGACTACCATTTTGGTAGTTGTTGACCGTCTCACAAAAATTGTCCATTTTGTTCCAGTTAAGGGGGTGGCCACTGCTGAACAGACTGCAGAACTGATGGTTCGAGAAGTCTTTAAACTGCATGGAATCCCTGATGATGTGGTGTCTGACAGAGATGTGCAGTTTACTTCAAAATTCTGGAAAAGCTTTTGCTCAGCCTTAGGTGTTACAATCAATCTGTCCTCTGATTTTCATCCCCAGTCTTATGGTCAGACTGAGAGAACTAATCAAACAATGGAACAGTATCTTCGATGCTTTGTTACTTATCTTCAGGATGACTGGGTGGACTGTCTTCCCACTGCAGAGTTTGCATACAAGAATTCTAAACATAGTTCCACTTCTCAAAGTCCCTTTTACTTAAACACTGGTAATCCAGTTTTTATTCCTTATCTCCCTATCACAACTCCAATTCCTGCTGTTACCAACAGACTAACTACATTGCAGGAGATTCAGGAGAAATTGACTGAGACTTTGAAGGAAGCTCAGAAATATTACAAAAAGGCTGCTGACAGACACTGGAGAGCACTTCCTACATTTCATGTGGATGACAAAGTTTGGTTATCAACAAAGAATTTGAAGGTGCATGTGCCATCTGCTAAGTTGGGTCAAAAGTTTGTGGGTCCTTTTCAGATTTCTGCCCAAATCAACCCAGTCACCTTTCGCTTAAAACTTCCGAACAGTATGAGGATTCACCCTGTTTTTCACATATCACTACTCAAACCGTTTCAGGAAAATCCTTTCCCTGGAAGAATTTTCCCACCTCCCCCACTGGTTGAGGTACAGGATGAAGAAGAATTTGTGGTGGAGAAAATTCTTGATTCCAGGATCTTTAGGAACAAATTACAATATCTGGTTCAATGGGAAGGATATGGGCCAAAAGAAAATTCTTGGGAGCCTGAGGAGAATGTTCACGCCTCTAGATTAACAAGAGAATTCCAACAGAGGTTTTCTCACAACCCTGGCCCTAAGACGTCCAGAGGACGTCCTGGGAGGAGGGGAGTACTGTCAGGGCCTGGACTTGAACCGGGGATTTCTACTGTGTCAGGCAGTAACTCTTCTCACTGAGCTACCTGGGATGCTGGACAACAGTCTGCCTGATCTATTGGACAATCGTGCCTTGTGCCTTGTTTTCTGATGAACCTTGAACTCCTTGCCCCTCCCATGAACTTCCTGATAAAAGCCATGTCCATGCACTCCCTCCTTGCCAGATTATTGTGCCTTCCAGCCAATATCCTGCTTATCCTTACTGCTGCCGCTGATTCCCTGGTGGGGTGATCCTGAGATCTGTGAACTGGTATTACCATGCAGCAAAAACCATCTCCACCATTAGGAGCTCTGGGGAAAACCGGTTAATACTTAGACCCCCCACCTCAGGTGAGCCTGCGTCATTCCCAGGGTGACCCACTGGAGTACCTATCCTGCTGGTTTCAGGTAAGCCTTACACTGCTGTAGCAACTGGTCTCTGAACCTGACCTCACACCGTGACATAGGTGGACACAGCTAAAGCTGGCCATACACCAGTAGGATGTCATTTACACAGAAATTGTGGAAAATCATTCACCAGAGCATTTGAGCTTGCCATCACTGGGGTCACTTGGGGTTGGATTTTTGAAAAAAATCTGGGATTCCATTCAAATACAAGGTACAGATACATTTTGGAAGGGCTTTTGAACAAAGTTAGTTGACTCTAGTTGATTTACTAAAGGCAAATAGATTGTGCACTGAGCTTAATAAATGAGGTGAAGTTTCACTTTGCAAGAAGAGAATATCCAATCCCGTGCAAAGAAAATAAAAAAAACAGCATTTTTGCCTGCCCATGATTGGACGATGGAAGTCAACAGAGTTTCTGCTCATTTAATAAGCTCTGGTGCAACTGCACTGTGTAGAGTCATCGCCATTGAGTTAACTAATTTTGTTCAAAAGCCCTTACAAAATTCATCCAGACCTTCTACTTGACTGGAATCCCAGATTTAAAAAAAAAATCCAACCCCAAACGACCCCATTGATGGCAAGATCAAATGCTCTGGTGAATGATTTTCCATGATCTTCGTATGAATGACATCCTACTGGTGTATGGTCAGTTGTAGCTGTGTCCACTTAGTGATGGGAAAGCTCTGTGCCGTAGCATGAAACACATCAGAATGTCTGTTCAATTTTTAAAAAGGTTTTCCTTGGCGCCTGAGGACATGCGCATTACAATACATACAATTTTTCCCAAATGAAAATCACATTTCTGGTGAGAACTTTGATCACTCAAACAAAATTTTCTATTCTGTTCCTTCACATTTTCTCATCCTTACGGTCAAAAACAATCATCGATATAACCCCACTAACCATTAGGAAATCAAACCAAGCTTCTAAAAATGGAAATCTTTTATGGACATTCTTCCAGTGTATGGCCAGCTTAACTCACTCAATTAGGAACTTTTCTCCACATATGATGGACTTGCCCAATAGCTTACCACTTTTGGGAAGAAATATTTCAGATGGTCTCCGTGGTCCCCTTCTTAAATGAATAAGCACTCTTAAAGTGGTATTATATCTAAAACCAAAAATGTAATATATTGCAGCTGTCAGGGATCGGTGTCCCTGCCGCAATACGCCGGGCGGCGCATGCGCAGGACACCGATGCATTCCAATCAGCGGGCAGCGGGACCCGGGCGATCGCGATGGACGCGCATGCGCACTCGTGATCACGGACGCGCGCCTAGCACCAATGACAGCGCAGGGCGGGCTATTTAAACGGGGATAGAGGTATGTCAAATTGCCGTTTGGTCTTTTGTTCCTGTGTTCCTGTACCTGATCCTGTGTTACTCCGTTGCCGACCTCTGCATTGTACCTGACCCTGAGTGTATCCTGCTTAACCCTTGGCTTGCCTGACCATCCTTCTGCCTGACCCCTTGTCCGCTAGTTACTGAACCCAGCTTGTGACCTCGACCATTCTCTGCCTTCTTCTCCGGTACCTCGCTGCCCGTATGTTGCTGACCTGGCCCGCCTGACTACGCTTCCAGCCACCCAGACGATCCATCCATCCATCCCGCACGGATCACTATTAGTAAGTCTGCCTGCCTCTTCCCATCAGACTCCATTCCCGCAGTCCCCTGCCAGTGCTCTCTACCACAGCCGGAAGCACTCGGGGGTCGCGACCTGGTTCCAGTCTGCACCAAGTCCATCCCCACCATCAGGGGCCCTGGTGAATAGCAGGCTGGGACTTAGGCCCCGCGCCCTGAGGAAATCCGTACTGTGGGCTGCTAGAGACACTGCCAGGCGGTTCCTGACAGTACCAAATGGCCAGATGTTGGAGTCTGGAAGAGGACCATCCCCGTTGGAGGACATGTGCCAGCACCTGGCGGCACTAACCCAGGCAGTAAAGATGCTGCAGGAGGGGTATACGCACTTGGAGGGGCGGTTCCAGACATTGACCGCATTCGCTCCTGCACCCCAAGATTCGGGTCCTTCCTCGTCGGTCGAGAGTCTTCCGGAAACTCCTGCTGGAGCCGCGGCCTCTATGCCCATACCGGAACCCCGGGTACCCACACCGGAACCCCGGGTACCCACACCGGAACGGTTCAATGGGAACCGCACCAAGTTCAGGGCCTTCCTGCATGCCTGCCAACTTTACTGCAAACTGCAGCCGTGGACATTCTCCACAGAATCTGTGAAGGTGGGTTTCATCATCTCGTTGCTACAGGACGATCCCCAGGCCTGGGCTCACCGGTTACTGGAGGCCCTTCAACCACAGCTAGAGTCAGTTTCAGCCTTCTTTGAATCAATGGCACTCCTCTACGATGCCCCACAGCAAACAGCCTCGGCCGAATCGGCCCTACAAACACTCAGACAGGGTCGCAGAGCGGCTGAGGAGTATGCGGCAGAGTTCAGGCGCTGGATGGGAGACACGCAGTGGAACGACCCGGCCCTGCGCCACCAGTTCCGCAATGGTTTGTCTGAGCCTCTGAGGGATGAACTAGCCAGGGTAGGCATACCAGCCACATTGGAAGACCTCATCACTCTGGCAATCCAAATTGATCGGCGGTTGAGGAAACGCAGAATGGAAAGATCCGGTCAGAGGCCTACATGGGTATTGCCCCGTGTGCCAGTACAGACCACCTTGCCTACTGAGAACCGCTACCCGGAGACAGTGGATGCACCCGAACCCATGCAAGTAGGGTTAACCCGTCCTTCATTATCACCCGAGGAACGCCTGAGATGCCGGGTCCACAATCTATGCCTGTACTGTGGGGAAGCGGGTCACATGGTTCATTCCTGCCCAGCAAAATCGTGTAAGTGTTCATCTGTTTTCTCTGCCACATCTTCCACTGACATTAGTAGTTCTAGTTACTTAGCAGTACCGGTCTTGTTCCAGCTTCCCGGAAGGACCATATCAGCTACAGCCATCATTGATTCCGGGGCCTGTAGCTGCGTTATTGATTTAGGGTTTGCGGCACAATATCAGATTCCCCTACAATCCAAGGAATGTGGATTGAATATCTTCCTGGCTGACGGGTCTCAAATCAAATCGGGAGTGGTAGACCGAGAAACCCCACCCCTTTGTATTACAGTGGCAGGGCACCACCAAGAGTTCCTTTGTTTGGATGCCATTGCATCCCCTTTGTTTCCGATTATTCTGGGGCTTCCTTGGCTACGGGCACACGATCTCCAGATTAGTTGGAGAACTGGAACACTCCAATTCAGCTCTCCATACTGTCGGGAGCACTGCGCTCTCCCTGCATCTTTGTCCCCACGCTCCCTGTTATGCTTAGACACTGACGCAGAATTGACGCAACTCATTCCCCCGGCCTACCACAGCTTTCTAGATGTGTTTAGCAAATGAGGAGCAGATAAACTTCCCCCACATAGGCCATATGACTGTCCGATTGACCTGCTCCCAGGATCTGAGGTACCCTTTGGGCGAATCTTTCCCTTATCAGAAAGAGAATTGGGGGTACTCAAAGAGTATATTGAGGAGAATCTGCAGAAGGGGTTTATTCGTCCCTCCACGTCCCCGGCCGGGGCGGGAATCTTCTTTGTTGAGAAGGACAAATCCCTGAGACTCTGTGTGGACTACAGGGAACTCAATAAGATCACGGTAAAGAACCGCTACCCATTGCCCTTAGTACCGGAATTATTTCAGAGGCTCAGGACAGCGTCCATTTTTACTAAGCTGGATCTAATGGGGGCCTATAATTTGTCTGCATTCGCTAGGGAGACGAGTGGAAAACTGCCTTCCGGACGAGGTTCGGACATTTTGATTGTCTAGTAATGCCTTTTGGTCTGTGCAATGCCCCAGCAACCTTTCAGCATTTCATTAATGATGTGTTCCGAGACTTTCTGGACATCTTTGTGGTCATCTATCTAGATGACATATTAATGTTCTCTGCGTCCCTGGAAGAGCATAGGGGCCACGTTAGGTGCTAGAACGGCTCCGTCTACATGGGCTATACGCAAAGGCGGAAAAGTGTAGTTTCGAGCAACAAAGCATTTCTTTCTTGGGGCTTATCATTTTCACCACTGGGGTCGCCATGGACCCCCAAAAGATCTCTGCGATTCAGGAGTGGCTGGTGCCGGTGGACAAGAAGGGTGTGAAGCGATTCATTGGCTTTGCCAATTTCTATAGAAAGTTTATCAAGGGCTTCTCCGGCCTTGTGTCCCCCATCACCCAACTCACCAAACAAGGATTGCGTTTTTGGTGGACCCCTGAAGCACAGATAGCCTTCGAATCCTTGAAGAAGCTGTTCACGGAAGCCCCTATATTGGGCCATCCGGACTCGTCACTACCTTACATTCTGGAGGTGGACGCATCCGAAAACGCAGTAGGAGCTGTGCTATCCCAGAGGAAGGGTGTCAAGGAATTGATGCACCCCGTAGCATTCTTCTCCAGAAAACTGTCGCCTGCAGAGAGGAACTATGATATTGGAGACCGAGAACTTCTGGCCATCAAGGCAGCGTTAGAGGAATGGAGGTACCTATTGGAGGGGGCTCTGCATCCAATTCTGATCTTCACGGACCATAAGAATTTGGAGTACCTGAGGACAGCGAAACGCTTAAGACCACGTCAGGCCAGGTGGGCACTCTTTTTCTCTAGATTTGTGCTCCACATAACCTATAGGCCTGGATCAAAGAACACTAAACCAGACGCCCTCTCGCGTATGTTTGAAGACTCTGAGGAACCCCACAAACCAGACACTATCCTGTCTTCTGGGAACTTCCTCGCGTTACAGACCGAGCTACGGGCCCAAATACAGGCTGCATCCGTCGAAATGTCGAGCCCACCAGGAGTATCGTTACAGGATAAGGAAGGACTTTGGCGGAAGGAGGGACGGATCATGGTACCCGAAGAGTCCCGCACCGCAGTTTTGGGTCACTGTCATGATCATCCTCTGGCTGGCCACTTTGGGGTACGGAAGACACTGGAATTGCTGCAACGTACATTCTGGTGGCCCAGCATGACTAAGGATTGTAAAGCGTATGTAAGGACCTGTGCGGTTTGCCAGAGAAACAAGCCTTCCAGAAGCAAGGCCTGGGGTCTGCTGCGACCTTTACCCATACCTAAGAGACCATGGGAGATGATCTCCATCGATTTTATTGTGGAGCTCCCACCATCCCAAGACCATACCGCCATTTTTGTGGTGGTGGACCGCCTGTCTAAAATGGCCCATTTTCTGCCCCTGAAAGGTACACCGTCAGCTACCGAGACAGCACAAGTCTTTATAAAGGAAGTAGTAAGACTTCATGGGATCCCGAAGGACATCATCTCAGACAGAGTTCAGTTTACCTCTAAATTCTGGAGAGCACTGTGCGAAACTCTGGGAATCAAACTGTCATTATCATCAGCATACCACCCGCAGACCAATGGGCAGACGGAACGTACCAACCAGACCCTGGAGCAGTATCTCCGATGCTACACTTCATTCCTCCAGGATGATTGGCTGACTCTCTTACCACAGGCCGAATTTGCTTATAACAATGCAAGTCACTCCGCTACTCTACAATCCCCGTTCTTCGCCAACTACGGATTCCACGCTACATTTCTACCTGACACAATTCCTGAGAATCCAGTACCGGCTACACAAGATCTGTTACAATTCTTTTCAATAAATAACAAGGAGCTTCACAAAGGCTCAGGAAGATAGTAAGAGGGCCTTCGATAAGAGAAGGAGGGGCGAACTTGTTCTGCACCCGGGGGACCAGGTCTGGCTGGCCACAACAAATTTAAAAATGTCTTGCCCATCAAGAAAATTAGGACCAAAATTCATGGGTCCATTTAAGGTGAGACAGAAAATCAATGAGGTGGCATATGAACTCATACTCCCCGAACCCTTCAGGATACACCCAGTGTTTCATGTGTCCTTGTTGAAGCCCGCGGCTCCGGATCCATTCCCGGATCAGGGATCTAGACCTCCGGAGGCCATGAACATTGATGGGGAGGAGGAATTTGAGGTGGAAACGGTTCTGGATTGCAGGAAAAGGAGAGGCCAGACCCAATTCCTTATTAAATGGAAAGGTTACGGCCCAGAGGAAAACTCGTGGGAACCTGCCCAGAACGTTCATGCCCCTAGACTGATCCAGGAGTTTTTTCGTAATCACCCACACAGGAGAAGACAGTTGGGCATCCGGCGGCTGCCCATAGGGGGGGGGCAGTGTCAGGGATCGGTGTCCCTGCCGCGATACGCCGGGTGGCACATGCGCAGGACACCGATGCATTCCAATCAGCGGGCAGCGGGACCCGGGAGAACGCGATGGCCGCGCATGCGCACTCGCGATCACGGACGAGCGCCTGGCACCAATGACAGCGCAGGGGGGGCTATTTAAACGGGGATAGAGGTATATCAAATTGCCATTTGGTCTTTTGTTCCTGTGTTCCTATACCTGATCCTGTGTTACTCCGTTGCCGACCTCTGCATTGTACCTGACCCTGAGTGTATCCTGCTTAACCCTTGGCTTGCCTGACCATCCTTCTGCCTGACCCCTTGTACTGCGCTGTCCGCTAGTTACTGAACCCGGCTTGTGACCTTGACCATTCTCTGCCTTCTCCTCCGGTACCTCGCTGCCCGCACGTTGCTGACCTGGCCCGCCTGACTACGCTTCCAGCCACCCAGATAATCCATCCCGCACGGATTACTATTAGTAAGTCTGCCTGCCTCTTCCCATCAGACTCCATTCCCGCAGTCCCCTGCCAGTGCTCTCTACCACAGCCGGAAGCACTCGGGGGTCGCGACCTGGTTCCAGTCTGCACCAAGTCCATCCCCACCATCAGGGGCCCTGGTGAATAGCAGGCTGGGACTTAGACCCCGCGCCCTGAGGAAATCCGTGCTGTGGGCTGCTAGAGACACTGCCAGGCGGTTCCTGACAGCAGCTTACCAATCATTTGATATCGCTGCATTAGTTTTCTCTCTTTTCATCTGTATTCTTGGCAGTAACACACCTCCTGTATTAGAATACCTACACTCTGGATGAAGGAGCTCAGGGGACACCTTTGGACAGCAGCATTGTGATTCTGGGGGGAGGGGATGGTAGATGGACTAGCAAAGATACACTATACAAATTGAAGGCAAACTCCAGCTAACACTTTAAAAGCAGTTACAGCAACAGTTTGTTTCCTTTTGGGATAAAGGTTTTACATGGATAAATAAAAGCTGAACATTGTAAGCACCCCTGTCAGTGTTAAATGGGTTTCCTCAACCCTCTAATTGCTACATCTGCAGGACAGCTTGCTTTGTTGAATAAACAGACTTACGAGCCAGATCACCAGGAGGATGTAAAAGAAAGAAAGCCTAAGAATGAAAATGAATGCAGGCACTCATATCTAAGAGTTGTTAAGCTGCAATATAATAAAATGTTTGCTTTTGGGTTTAATGCCGCTTTAAACTTCAAACTTTCAGGCCTTTCCAAGATCTAATTTAAATGACTTGTTTATGTTTTTATGTCATCCATAGACACACAAAGCACAGATAAGCCCTGCCCCTTTCCCATCATCACAGGATTTTGATAGACAGCAGCAGGAGCCTATGTCCCGGTTGCTGTCAGATTCCCCAGTGAGTCCAGGAAGGAGAGCCGTGCTGCAGCTGGAACAGCGCTGGATCGGTGAGAGGAGTCAGGTAAGTGTTTAGGGATGGGAAGGACTAGTGGTGGGGATTTTTGTACCTTAATGCAGAGAATGTATAAAACACACTTAGACTTTACAACCACTTTAAGCTTTTACAGTCTATAGATTTATTTAAAAAAAAAAGTCTTCTGCATACCTACTCTTGCACACAGAGAGATAAGGAGATGGTCCCAAAAAAAAAAAGGAGTAACAGGGATTTCTTCATGGCGAACATCTTTGGACTCTCTGGATAATTTAGATTCATGAAAAAAAAAAACCCACAAAACTGAAAATATGACTTAAAAATAGCACCCTAATGTTAGGCACACATAAAATTAAAAAAAAAAATTCAATACAATAAAAGGTCCAATGTTTGTTTGTGCCAAACCAGGGGTCTCCAAACTTTCTTAACAAAAGTCATTCAGACTTTAGGTAGGGAGGGGGGGCAGACTGTGACCAGTGGGAGTAAACAATGCTTCGGGCATGGTTGTCAGTGTGAGTAAAAATTACATAGCGCCTGTGGTCGGTAGGAAGGGAAACAGTGTTCCACCATTTGTATTAGTGGCTGGAATAGTTCCCCATTATTGATATTAATGGGAGGAATAGTGCCCCTTCATTGGTATAAGTAAGAGGAATAGTTCCCCTTCACTGGTGTCAGAAGACTAGTGGCCCATTGTTGGTATTAGTGGGAGGATTTGTGTTCCATTGTTGGATTTAGTAGGAGGAATAGTGGCCCATCGTTGGTGTTTATAAGAAGGATAGTGACCCATTGTTTGTTGTCAATGGATGGAATAGTGCCCCATTATTGGTGTCAGTGGGAGGAATATGGCCCACCATTGGTGTCAGTGGGAGAAATAGTGCCCCACCATTGGTGTCAGTGGGAGGAATAGTGCCCCACCATTGGTGTCAGTGGGAGGAATAGTGCCCCACCATTGGTGTCAGTGGGAGGAATAGTTCCCCAACATTGGTATCAGTGGGAGGAATAGTGTCCCACTGTTGGTATCAGTGGGAGGAACAGTGTCTCATTGTTGGTGTCAGTGGGGAGAATAATGGCCCTATTGTTGGTGTCAGTGGAAGGAATATTGCCTGGTATCAGTAGGAGGAATAGTGTCCAAAGGGCCGGATAAAGGCAAGGAAAGGGCCTCATCTGGCCCACGGCCACAGTTTGGAGACCACTGCTCTAAACCATCATAAAGGATCACGTACACCCGACACTCATTACAGGCAGGTGGAGTGTTTCTGTAGAAATTGATTTACTTAATACCTTCCAGACCTTACTGGATTTGGTTACCCATTGATAAAACAATGATTAAGTGTTTCTTTTGTGTTTTCCTTGTATGAATGAGTCCCCAGATAATGGTCTGTATGATTTTAATTTGTAAAAGTTTTGTAGAGAAAAATGAGACTATTGAAATTATGTGAAAATAATTGATTAATTATAAGGAGCAGAACATATGAATGCTATCTTTCTACTGTACTATTTCCTAATAAGGGCAGAAATATATGAAAGAACAATATTTTATGTATAACTATATTAGTATATGTAATAATATTTGAATCAAATGATTGATATTTGAATTTAGTGGAAATATGTTAGGTTTTCCTATGTACTGAAGGACAATATCCCACCCCCTTCTTCTGCTGGTCAGCTAGTAACAATGATTTGAATGACACCATGTGCAACATATGCAGTGCCTTCTACACATCTTGACTCTTGTAGACTCTCGCGGATGTATTTAGCTAAATTGTTAAAGTTCAGACAGCTCTGAGTCACATAGTTTTTTTCTTTTACAAAGAATTTTATTATACAATAGATAGGAACAAAGAATCAGTCAAAAACAGGTGCATTGATCAACAAGAATAAGACATACAAGGTATTCGATGAGTATTACAGAATATGTACTGGTGGAGAGACATAGAAATAAACTGTATACTTAAGTGCCATGTGTATGTGTATATATATATATATATATATATATATATAAAAAAGGGGAGAAAACAATGAATAAACAATTAGAGACCAATGACAATATAAACTCTAAGGAAAAATTGTCACTATATCAGCATACAGAAAGCGGAGAAGATATAAAATGGAGCCTCTCCAAATGTAGATAGATATTCCACATGCAGGACTCTCGATGGAGTCCAGCATGAGGATTTAGTATTGCGGGCGCGGCATTCAAAGCAATAATCACAATCAGTACAAACAGTATAAAAACAGATTAGACTAGAGAAAAGAGAGGGACGAAGAGTAAGGAAACGAAGACAAAAACAAAAAGGGCTCCACGGTGATCGCAACAGAAAAAAAAAAGAAAAATAAACTGATATGTAAATTTTATATCGACAGAAGGGACTGGTCGAATCTCGATGGTTGGGCTATATCAAGCCAGGGACGCCATGTCTGCAGGAATTTTGTGTGGGTATCCAACAGTATAGCCGTCAGTTTTTCGTTAACCATTATAAAGTTCATCCGGTTTTTGACAGCCTTGAAGCTGAGGAGGGGAGTCTTCCAAGCCCTCGCGATTGTCAGCTTGGTAGCCATAAATAGGTGTGATGCCAGCTGCCATTCGGGACGGAGTAGGCCCACTAATGGTTTAAATAAAAGTGCTTCATACGGGTTGCGCTTAATGTCTGTGTGAAACATAGTGCAGAGGAGGGCATAAACTCTGATCCACAATCTACAAACCTTTGGGCAAGTCCAC
Organism: Staurois parvus; assembly: GCF_062004578.1. NCBI lineage: Eukaryota > Metazoa > Chordata > Amphibia > Anura > Ranidae > Staurois > Staurois parvus. The sequence continues at coordinate 5,358,380 of NW_028317928.1, read as the reverse complement.
CAGATGTGAACCATAGTACCCATCCATTGACAGCCCCGAAAACAAGTTGGAGAATATGTAGGAATAAAACGAGAAAGAGGAGCAGGCGTGTAATACCATTGATAAAGAACCTTATAGGCATTTTCTAGAATGATAACATTCCTAGAACATTTAGATACCGCTTGGGTCATGGTCCGCCAATCCTATTGATCCAAAGTGCCCCCAAGTTCCGACTGCCAACGCTGATGATGGGAACGGACCGGAGGAGTTCTATAAGAAATAATGGAAGAGTAGACCAGAGATATTAGGCCCGGAGCATGGGGTCTATGTCTACATTGACTTTCAAAGGGGGACAACCTGTAGGGTCCCGAGTGCGTCCGTATTAGTGTATTAATAAAGTGGCGGAGTTGAAGATAGCCAAAATGTTCCTGCAATGGGATATCATGAGAGGAGCGCAGAGTTTCAAAGGTTAGTATTCGAGTGGGAGATAGCATCGAATGTACATCATGGAAGCCATTTGCTTGCCACTCGGCAAACTGTCCTGGATTATCACAACCTGGGGGGAATAATGGGTTATGTAGCAAACGTAATAACGGAAGGTGGGCAGAGGGGTAGGTGGCCAGCGGAATATTTAATAGAATCCCAAAGACGAAGCATTAGCGTCAGCGTCGGACTAAGGGATGAAGGTCGATGAGTAAAAGGAAGCCACGGCAAAGAAGAGAGTGGTATCGGGTTGGAGTCCATCAGGTCCACAGTAGCCCACAAGGGGAAATGGTGAGATGCATGGAGATGGGCTAAGGGGGCAATATTGACCGCCAGATAGTAGGACTGAAGATTTGGGATGGATAACCCATCCTCGGTCTTACAAGTAAATAAAATATATTTACTAATTCTGGGTCGAGAAGAACGCCAAATGAAAGACAGGAGTTTTCGCTGATGAATACGCAATATATGCGAAGGAACAGGGACAGGTAAAAAGCGAAACACATACAATAATTTGGGAAGATAGGTCATACGGATCGCATTGATTCTACCGAACCACGAAAGTGGGTAGTGAGACCAGGAGGACAGCAACTCGGTCAGTTCATTAAAGACCGCAGGGAAATTAGCCCGGTAAAGTCCTTCGTAAGTTGGGGTGAGCTTAATTCCCAAATACGGCAGAGCCGAGAGCCATTGAAAAGGGAACGAATGTTTCAGAGTAGCCAAAAGTGATGGTGAGAGAGTAATTGACATAGCCTTAGATTTGGCAGGGTTGACATGGAGACCTGAGAGAACTGCAAAGGAATCCAAAACCACAAGTAAATTTGCAAAGTAACCCCCGGGTTCGTGACTGACAACAATATATCGTCAGTGAACAGAGATAACTTATGCTAAGAGCCAGCTACATCTATTCCCTTAATATCAGGATGCATACGAATGGCTTTTGCCAATGGTTCCAAGGCCAAGATAAATAGTATGGGAGAAAGTGGGCACCCTTGCCTAGTTCCCCTGCCAATCGGGAACGTTGAGGACTCAAATCCATAATATTTGAGTTTTGCTTGAGGGGATGTATATAGCGAAGAGATCCAACATAAAAATGAGGGACCAAAGCCAAAACGGTGAAGGACCAACAGGAGATAAGGCCAGGACAAAGTGTCAAAAGGCCTTGTTGATATCTAGAGAAAAGCGCATCATATCAATTTTGTATGGGAGTATGGGCCAAATGTTGTAACTGTAAAATGCGTCTGATGGCATCTCCAGCTTGTCTGTGGGGGACAAAACCCACCTGGTCTTTTTTTTATCAGACGAGAAAGGAAGGAATTCAAACGAGAAGCTAAGATCTTAGTGGGGATTTTCATATCAATGTTAATAAGAGAAATAGGCCTATAATTTTCCCAAGAGGAATGATCTCAATCCTGTTTTGGGATCATAACCACATTAGCAGTCAAAGAGTCAGGGGAAAAGTTCGAATAATCCAAGAGGAGTAGAATAAAAATCAAGTGATATTAATACTTGTGAGCTAATATGGTGAAATATAAGTGATTAATTAATCAAATAATTTACTAATACATGCACATGTGGTTCTCTAGCTCCTTACACCAACTCATAAATAGTGTCACAGCATACAAAATAAAAATTATATTATTAATGAATAATAATATTAGAGATGAGCGAATTATTCAAAAATTCGGTTCGGCTGATTCGCCGAATTCGCCGAATAAATTCGCTTCGAGCCGAATATATTCGCTGCGAATTTAACTTATAAAAAGGGTGTTTCTAGGCTTCAGAGAGCCTTTATATTAGTGCAGAACACTGTACCTTTAATTTAAATGCCCTTGGAGTCTGCTGGGGAAGAGAAATAATACTGTCAGTCAGTATGACATGCAGATGAGTGCCGTCGATCTTAGAATCACCGCACACTTCACTCATTTGGGCAGTCACGGGGCCAAAACCAGAGTGTGGAGCCACAGTGTGGCGGTGGAGGCAGCAGCAATGGGAGGCCATACAGCACCCTATGACAAAATGGAACCCACCAGCAGTGTGAGGAGACCTGAAAGTGGCACATGGCAGAGTGTGGCGATGGAGACAGCAGCAATGGGAGGCCGTACAGGGACCCATGACACACTCTGGACCTGGCAGCAGCATGAGGAGGCGGTACAGGGGCCCATGACAGATTACGGGCCTGGAAGCAGCATGAGGAGTTGGTACAGGGGCCCATGGCAGATTACGGGCCTGGCAGCAGCAATGGGAGGCCGTACAGTGACCCATGACACACTCTGGACCTGGCAGCAGCATGGGGAGGCGGTACAGGGGCCCATGACAGATTACGGGCCTGGCAGCAGCATGAGGAGTCGGTACGGGGGCCCATGACACACTCTGGACCTGGCAGCAGCATGAGGAGGCGGTACAGGGGCGCATGACAGATTACGAGCCTGGCAGCAGCAACTTGGACAGGAGGACGTTCAGCTTCTGCACCGTCGGGTGCGTGCTCGCAAACTGTTGTCTCTTGGAAACGGATTCCAAGAAAGACTGCTGACGGAATCCGTGAAGAGGAGTAGCAGGAGAAGGAGCATCTGAACGAGCGGAATATGCCAACAAGCGACAACAGGGGCCCATGACAGATTACGGGCCTGGCAGCAGCATGAGGAGTCGGTACGGGGGCCCATGGCAGATTAGGGGCCTGGCAGCAGCTATGGGAGGCCCGTATTCTGCCAGCACCCTATGACAAAAAATGGAACCCACCAGCAGTGTGAGGAGACCTGAAAGTGGCACATGGCAGAGTGTGGCGATGGAGACAGCAGCAATGGGAGGCCGTACAGGGACCCATGAGAGACTCTGGACCTGGCAGCAGCATGAGGAGGCGGTATAGGGGCCCATGGCAGATTAGGGGCCTGGCAGCAGCTATGGGAGGCCCGTAATCTGCCAGCACCCTATGACAAAAAATGGAACACACCAGCAGTGTGAGGAGACCTGAAAGTGGCACATGGCAGAGTGTGGCGATGGAGACAGCAGCAATGGGAGGCCGTACAGGGACCCATGACAGACTCTGGACTTGGCAGCAGCATGAGGAGGCGGTATAGGGGCCCATGGCAGATTAGGGGCCTGGCAGCAGCTATGGGAGGCCCGTAATCTGCCAGCACCCTATGACAAAAAATGGAACACACCAGCAGTGTGAGGAGACCTGAAAGTGGCACATGTTTGGGGCATGATTCATGGCGGATTTAGTCAGTTGTGTCAGGAACTGGTGGTTTGAAATCCAGACTAATCCACGCCTGATTCATTTTCACAAACGTGAGTCTCTCCACACTTTGGGTGGACAGTCGTGTCCTCCGCGGAGTTGCAATACCTCCTGCCGCACTAAACACGCGCTCCGATGCCACGCTACTGGCCGGGCATGACAGCCTTTCAAGGGCAAATTCAGCTAGTTGGGGCCAAAGGTCAAGTTTCGTTGCCCAGTAGTCAAGGGGATTGTCTACCTCGGTTGGCAGGGTGCTGTCCAAGTAGGCCTAAGCCTGTTGTTTGAGGTCCTGCTCCAGGTCCACCTGATGCTGCTGCTGCTGCTGCTGCGGCTGGTTAGTAGTTTCCTCACTGCGCTGGTGAAGAAAGCTACTCATCATCGACTGCAGACTGAGGCAGCCGCTGCTGGTGGAGCTGCCACTGCTCCTACCACCCCACCCCTCCCCTGCTGCCATGGCAGCGGAACGCGAGCGCACAGGGCCCACAGTGTCTGAGGATGGACGTTGGCGCAGACAGGCAGAGACCAGCTGACTACATAGGTGGTTTTTATAGTATGTTATTTTGGCCTCCCTCTCAGCAGGTGTGAAAAAGGCCACCATTTTTGAACGGTAGCGAGGGTCCAACAAGGTGGACAGCCAAAAGTCATCCCTCTGTCTGATGGTTATTATTCGGCTGTCGCTACGCAAGCAACCGAGCATGCTATGGGCCATTTGTGCCAAGGAATGCGAGGGACTCCCTGCCTCCATCTCCACAGCATACTGCCACGGTGCGTCTGGGTCCTCTGTCTCCTCTTCCTCCTCCTCTACCAGATGCTCCTGCTCCTCCACTCCTGTCCGCTGAGTGGAAAAACCACCCATTTCACTCAATAATTCCTGAGCACCAATGTCCTCCTCTACCTCCTCCTCTTCTTCCTGTCCTGCCCCCACAGGGGTCATGTGGCGTTGAGATCTGTGCGCCACGTCTACCGCACCCTGACCAGCCATTGTTAACAGCATTTGTTCCAGGACGTGCAACAGAGGAATGACGTCGTTCATCCCATAGTCCTGCCGACTCACGAATAGCGTGGCCTCCTCAAAGGGCCTGAGCAAGCGCAGGTGTCACGCATGAGCTGCCAATGGCTGACATCTAAGTTACACAGGGAGTACCTTTATCCGCTTTTAACATCAGGAAATCTGTGATGGCCTTTTGCTGTTCGTAAAGGCGGTCTAACATATGTAGGGTTGAATTCCACCTTGTTGCAACGTCACAGCATGAGGAGTCGGTATAGGGGCCCATGGCAGATTAGGGGCCTGGCAGCAGCTATGGGAGGCCCGTAATCTGCCAGCACCCTATGACAAAAAATGGAAAACACCAGCAGTGTGAGGAGACCTGAAAGTGGCACATGGCAGAGTGTGGCGATGGAGACAGCAGCAATGGGAGGCCGTACAGGGACCCATGAGAGACTCTGGACCTGGCAGCAGCATGAGGAGGCGGTATATAGGGGCCTATGGCAGATTAGGGGCCTGGCAGCAGCTATAGGAGGCCCGTAATCTGCCAGCACCCTATGTCAAAAAATTGAACACACCAGCAGTGTGTGAGGAGACCTGAAAGTGGCACATGGCAGAGTGTGGCGATGGAGACAGTAGCAATGGGAGGCCGTACAGGGACCCATGACAGACTCTGGACTTGGCAGCAGCATGAGGAGGCGGTATATAGGGGCCTATGGCAGATTAGGGGCCTGGCAGCAGCTATGGGAGGCCCGTAATCTGCCAGCACCCTATGTCAAAAAATTGAACACACCAGCAGTGTGAGGAGACCTGAAAGTGGCACATGGCAGAGTGTGGCGATGGAGACAGCAGCAATGGGAGGCCGTACAGGGACCCATGACAGACTCTGGACTTGACAGCAGCATGAGGAGGCGGTATATAGGGGCCCATGGCAGATTAGGGGCCTGGCAGCAGCTATGGGAGGCCCGTAATCTGCCAGCACCCTATGTCAAAAAATTGAACACACCAGCAGTGTGTGAGGAGACCTGAAAGTGGCACATGGCAGAGTGTGGCGATGGAGACAGCAGCAATGGGAGGCAGTACAGGGACCCATGACAGACTCTGGACTTGGCAGCAGCATGAGGAGGCGGTATATAGGGGCCCATGGCAGATTAGGGGCCTGGCAGCAGCTATGGGAGGCCCGTAATCTGCCAGCACCCTATGTCAAAAAATTGAACACACCAGCAGTGTGTGAGGAGACCTGAAAGTGGCACATGGCAGAGTGTGGCGATGGAGACAGCAGCAATGGGAGGCCGTACAGGGACCCATGACAGACTCTGGACTTGGCAGCAGCATGAGGAGGCGGTATATAGGGGCCCATGGCAGATTAGGGGCCTGGCAGCAGCTATGGGAGGCCCGTAATCTGCCAGCACCCTATGTCAAAAAATTGAACACACCAGCAGTGTGTGAGGAGACCTGAAAGTGGCACATGGCAGAGTGTGGCGATGGAGACAGTAGCAATGGGAGGCCGTACAGGGACCCATGACAGACTCTGGACTTGGCAGCAGCATGAGGAGGCGGTATATAGGGGCCCATGGCAGATTAGGGGCCTGGCAGCAGCTATGGGAGGCCCGTAATCTGCCAGCACCCTATGTCAAAAAATTGAACACACCAGCAGTGTGAGAAGACCTGAAAGTGGCACATGGCAGAGTGTGGCGATGGAGACAGCAGCAATGGGAGGCCGTACAGGGACCCATGACAGACTCTGGACTTGGCAGCAGCATGAGGAGGCGGTATATAGGGGCCTATGGCAGATTAGGGGCCTGGCAGCAGCTATGGGAGGCCCGTAATCTGCCAGCACCCTATGTCAAAAAATTGAACACACCAGCAGTGTGTGAGGAGACCTGAAAGTGGCACATGGCAGAGTGTGGCGATGGAGACAGCAGCAATGGGAGGCCGTACAGGGACCCATGAGAGACTCTGGACCTGGCAGCAGCATGAGGAGGCGGTATATAGGGGCCCATGGCAGATTAGGGGCCTGGCAGCAGCTATGGGAGGCCCGTAATCTGCCAGCACCCTATGTCAAAAAATTGAACACACCAGCAGTGTGAGGAGACCTGAAAGTGGCACATGGCATAAGAGACTGTGGACCTGGCAGCAGCATGAGGAGGCGGTATAGGGGCCCATGGCAGATTAGGGGCCTGGCAGCAGCTATGGGAGGCCCGTAATCTGCCAGCACCCTATGACAAAAAATGGAACACACCAGCAGTGTGTGAGGAGACCTGAAAGTGGCACATGTTTGAGGCATGATTCATGGCGGATTTAGTCAGTTGTGTCAGGAACTGGTGGTTTGAAATCCAGACTAATCCACGCCTGATTCATTTTCACAAACGTGAGTCTCTCCACACTTTGGGTGGACAGTCGTGTCCTCCGCGGAGTTACAATACCTCCTGCCGCACTAAACACGCGCTCCGATGCCACGCTACTGGCCGGGCATGACAGCCTTTCAAGGGCAAATTCAGCTAGTTGGGGCCAAAGGTCAAGTTTCGTTGCCCAGTAGTCAAGGGGATTGTCTACCTCGGTTGGCAGGGTGCTGTCCAAGTAGGCCCAAGCCTGTTGTTTGAGGTCCTGCTCCAGGTCCACCTGATGCTGCTGCTGCTGCTGCTGCGGCTGGTTAGTAGTTTCCTCACTGCGCTGGTGAAGAAAGCTACTCATCATCGACTGCAGACTGAGGCAGCCGCTGCTGGTGGAGCTGCCACTGCTCCTACCACCCCACCCCTCCCCTGCTGCCATGGCAGCGGAACGCGAGCGCACAGGGCCCACAGTGTCTGAGGATGGACGTTGGCGCACAAAGGCAGAGACCAACTGACTACATAGGTGGTTTTTATAGTACGTTATTTTGGCCTCCCTCTCAGCAGGTGTGAAAAAGGCCACCATTTTTGAACGGTAGCGAGGGTCCAACAAGGTGGACAGCCAAAAGTCATCCCTCTGTCTGATGGTTATTATTCGGCTGTCGCTACGCAAGCAACCGAGCATGCTATGGGCCATTTGTGCCAAGGAATGCGAGGGACTCCCTGCCTCCATCTCCACAGCATACTGCCACGGTGCGTCTGGGTCCTCTGTCTCCTCCTCCTCCTCCTCTACCACATGCTCCTGCTCCTCCACTCCTGTCCGCTGAGTGGAAAAACCACCCATTTCACTCAATAATTCCTGAGCACAAATGTCCTCCTCTACCTCCTCCTCTTCTTCCTGTCCTGCCCCCACAGGGGTCATGTGGCGTTGAGATCTGTGCGCCACGTCTACCGCACCCTGACCAGCCATTGTTAACAGCATTTGTTCCAGGACGTGCAACAGAGGAATGACGTCGTTCATCCCATAGTCCTGCCGACTCACGAATAGCGTGGCCTCCTCAAAGGGCCTGAGCAAGCGGCAGGTGTCACGCATGAGCTGCCAATGGCTGACATCAAAGTTACACAGGGGAGTACCTTTATCTGCTTGTAACATCAGGAAATCGGTGATGGCCTTTCGCTGTTCGTAAAGGCGGTCTAACATGTGTAGGGTGGAATTCCACCTTGTTGCAACGTCGCAGATCAGGCGATGCTGTGGAATTCCGTTCTGCCGCTGCAGCTCAAGGAGGGTGTGCTTTGCGGTGTAGGAATGGCTGAAATGCATGCAAAGTTTACGTGACATTTTAAGGATGTCTTGCAGTGGGATGGTGGATTTTAGGAACCGCTTGACAACCAGATTGAACACGTGAGCCATGCATGGCGCATGGCACAACCTTCCTTGACGCAGAGCAGACACCATGTTCTTTCCGTTGTCGGTCAACATGGTTCCGATTTTCAGTTTGCGCGGAGACAGCCATCTGTCGATTTCTCTGTTCATTACACTGAGAAGTTCCTCCCCTGTGTGACTACGTTCGCCAAGGCATACCAGGTGCAGCACAGCGTGACACCGTTGCGCCCTGCACATGTGATATGCCGGTTGGGTAATGGGACTTGGCACGGGGGTGGCGGCTGAGGACACGGCGGAAGAAGAGGTGGTAGAGGCGGACATCTTTGCCGGACCAAGGACGTGCAAACGTGGAGGCAAAAGCGGCGTGACCTGTCCAAGTTGCTGGTGCGGCTGTGACGGCACCACGTTCACCCAGTGGGCCGTAAATGACATGTACTGTCCCTGACCGTAGTTACAGCTCCACACGTCGGCGCTGCCGTGCACTTTGGCAGAGACCGACATGCTCAAAGACTGGCCCACCATCTCTTCTACATGTGAATGCAGGGCTGGCACTGCCTTTTTGGCGAAGAAATGACGGCTTGGCACTCTCCACCGCGGCGCGGCACAAGCCATCATTTCTCGGAAAGGTGCTGAGTCCACCACTTGGAAAGGGAGGGACTGCAGCACCAGCAACTTGGACAGGAGGACGTTCAGCTTTTGCACCGTCGGGTGCGTGCTCGCAAACTGTTGTCTCTTGGAAACGGATTCCAAGAAAGACTGCTGACGGAATCCGTGAAGAGGAGTAGCAGGAGAAGGAGCATCTGAACGAGCGGAAGATGCCAACGAGCGACAACTCCCCTCAGCAGAGGTGTTGGAGCCTTGACTGGCTGATGGAGGGCGATTGACGTCGGGTGACGGAGCAAGTAACGGAGCGGGTGATGGAGCGGGGGCTGGGGCGGGCAGAACCACCGTATCTTTATCACGGTTTTCCCAGGCCACCAAATGGCGACGCTGCATATGCTGCCGCAACGCTGTAGTCCCAACATGGGCCCCCTGGCCACGCTTGACTTTCTGGCCACATAGTCGACATACGGCTACGTTTACTTCCTCGGGCGGCTTGACAAAAAATTGCCACACCGCCGAGTAGGAAACTTTGCCCCCGATACTCCTCACTGGCTGACTGCTGCTTCCTCCGTGCACACCGGCACCACTACTGGCCGTGGTGGTAGGCTACAGTGGAGCTGGTGCTCTACTCCGTGGCCGATTGGCTCCACTGACACTGCTGCGACCCTGCTGCTGTCTCCTGGGCAACCCACCGACTGTTTCGCTCGCTGCCAAGCTGCCACCCTCTTCTCCTGATGATGCGGAAGAAATTGCCTGATGACGACGAGGCTGCCAAGTGCGATCAACCTCCTCATCATCAAGTAGGGTCTCCGCCTCACTACTAGCCCCCTCGGCTGCGTCTGGGTCAGGAGACAGACCTGTCTCTAGACCGGCTACCGAGCCACTCTCCTCGCCACTACTTCTTCGCCTGGCTGCTGAAAAGGCAGATGTCTCCCCCCGTTCCTGACCGCCCTCTGTTAGCTCTTCCTCACTGTACAGTGGGGCTGAGCCCACAGCATGCGATACTTCGCTTGGTGAGGGAACACCAAAGGACAGGGGCAGGTAGAGGACACGTGATTTCAGTGGGCTTGGTCCCGGGCCATGCCAACTAACGGTTGTGTCTGACGTACCCACCGACCGTTGGCTGTAGGTGTCAGAGGTGACCTGGGAAGAGGAAGATGACCGAGCCAACCAATCGACGACGGCAGGGTTGTCGGTGGAGACACGACCGCTGGATGACACCGGGAGCACTGGCCTCTGGCTGCGAATAGTGCTGCCTCGACCCCTTCCTCTGCTGCCACGTCTGCTCGCTCCTAAAACATTGCCTCCTCTGCCACTCCTCTGCATGTTGTCTGACATACTCTTTAATTCAACGATTCTGTGTCCCTGAGTAACAATTCTGTGTCCCTGAGTAACAATTCTGTGTCTGTCCCTGAGTAACAATTCTGTGGCCCTAAGTAACGGTTCTGTGGCCCTCAGTAACAATTCTGTGTCCCTCAGTAACAATTCTGTGTCTGTCCCTGAGTAACAATTATGTGGCCCTAAGTAACGGTTCTGTGGCCCTCAGTAACAATTCTGTGTCCCTGATTAACGTTTATGTGGCCCTAAGTAACGGTTCTGTGGCCCTCAGTAACAATTCTGTGTCCCTCAGTAACAATTCTGTGTCTGTCCGAGTAACAATTCTGTGGCCCTAAGTAACAGTTCTGTGGCCCTCAGTAATAATTCTGTGTCCCTGAGTAACAATTCTGTGGCCCTAAGTAACAGTTCTGTGGCCCTCAGTAACAATTCAGTGTCCCTGAGTAACAATTCTGTGGCCCTAAGTAACGGTTCTGTGGCCCTCAGTAACAATTCTGTGTCCCTGAGTAACAATTCTGTGGTCCTAAGTAACGGTTCTGTGGCCCTCAGTAACAATTCTGTGTCCCTGAGTAACAATTCTGTGTCTGTCCGAGTAACAATTCTGTGGCCCTAAGTAACAGTTCTGTGGCCCTCAGTAACAATTCAGTGTCCCTGAGTAACAATTCTGTGGCCCTAAGTAACAGTTCTGTGGCCCTCAGTAACAATTCTGTGTCCCTGAGTAACAATTCTGTGGCCCTAAGTAACGGTTCTGTGGCCCTCAGTAACAATTCTGTGTCCCTGAGTAACAATTCTGTGTCTGTCCGAGTAACAATTCTGTGGCCCTAAGTACCAGTTCTGTGGCCCTCAGTAACAATTCTGTGTCTGTCCCTGATTAACGTTTACGTGGCCCTAAGTAACGGTTCTGTGGCCCTCAGTAACAATTCTGTGTCCCTCAAGAAACAATTCTGTGTCTGTCCGTGAGTAACAATTCTGTGGCCCTAAGTAACGGTTCTGTGGCCCTCAGTAACAATTCTGTGTCCCTGATTAACGTTTATGTGGCCCTAAGTAACGGTTCTGTGGCCCTCAGTTACAATTCTGTGTCCCTGATTAACGTTTCTGTGGCCCTCAGTAACAATTCTGTGTCCCTCAGTAACAATTCTGTGTCTGTCCCTGAGTAACAATTCTGTGGCCCTAAGTAACGGTTCTGTGGCCCTCAGTAACAATTCTGTGTCCCTGAGTAACAATTCTGTGGCCCTAAGTAACGGTTCTGTGGCCCTCAGTAACAATTCTGTGTCCCTGAGTAACAATTCTGTGGCCCTAAGTAACGGTTGTGGCCCTCAGTAACAATTCTGTGTCCCTCAGTAACAATTCTGTGTCTGTCCCTGAGTAACAATTATGTGGCCCTAAGTAACGGTTATGTGGCCCTCAGTAACAATTCTGTGTCCCTGAGTAACGTTTCTGTGGCCCTAAGTAACGGTTCTGTGGCCCTCAGTAACAATTCTGTGTCCCTGAGTAACAATTCTGTGTCTGTCCCTGAGTAACAATTCTGTGGCCCTAAGTAACGGTTCTGTGGCCCTCAGTAACAATTCTGTGTCCCTGAGTAACGTTTCTGTGGCCCTAAGTAACAATTCTGTGGCCCTCAGTAACAATTCTGTGTCTGTCCCTGAGTAACAATTCTGTGGCCCTAACTAACGTTTCTGTGGCCCTAAGTAACAGTTCTGTGGCCCTCAGTAACAATTCTGTGTCCCTGAGTAACGTTTCTGTGGCCCTAAGTAACAATTCTGTGGCCCTCAGTAACAATTCTGTGGCTGTCCCTGAGTAACAATTCTGTGGCCCTAACTAACGTTTCTGTGGCCCTAAGTAACAATTCTCTGGCACTCAGTAACAATTCTGTCTGTCCCTGAGTAACAATTCTGTGGCCCTAACTAACGTTTCTGTGGCCCTAAGTAACAATTCTCTGGCACTCAGTAACAATTCTGTCTGTCCCTGAGTAACAATTCTGTGGCCCTAAGTAACAATTCTGTGGCCCTCAGTAACAATTCTGTGTCTGTCCCTGAGTAACAATTCTGTGGCCCTAACTAACGTTTCTGTGGCCCTAAGTAACAGTTCTGTGGCCCTCAGTAACAATTCTGTGTCTGTCCCTGAGTAACAATTCTGTGGCCCTAACTAACGTTTCTGTGGCCCTCAGTAACAGTTCTGTGGCCCTCAGTAACAATTCTGTGTCTGTCCCTGAGTAACAATTCTGTGGCCCTAACTAACGTTTCTGTGGCCCTAAGTAACAATTCTCTGGCACTCAGTAACAATTCTGTCTGTCCCTGAGTAACAATTCTGTGGCCCTAAGTAGCGTTTCTTTGGCCCTAAGTAACGATTCTGTGGCCCTCATTAACAATTCTGTGTCCCTGAGTAATGCTTCTCTGTCCCTAAGTAACGTTTCTCTGTCCCCAAGTAACGTTTCTGTGGCCCTAACTCTGTCCCTAATACAGAGCGGTCTGCCTCTCTTGAATGACTGGAGGCAAATGAAGAATTCTAAAATGGCCGCTATTTATAGCTCGACCATTACACAGTGCTGGCTGCCTGGCTGCTGATTGGCTAATGCGATCACATGTCATTAAGGAATGCATTATGGGTCAGCGCGCCTTGTCTGCGCGCCTTCCCAGACATCCCCGCTCCGTCGCCGCACATGTCCGCCGCCATTTTAGGAAAAATTTCGATTCGCGCGTCCGAATTTTCCAATATTCGACTCGAATTCCACTTCGCCTACTTCGATTCGCTCATCTCTAATTGGGAGCATAGTAGGACATTATTGTGACATCTATACCCTGAATCATGCCATGTAGTAAAAGATATCTGCCACTGGGGTCAGCAATACGCTTCACACAGACAAACGGAGTTTTGCTGTGAAAAGCAACTAGAACTCCCCTTCGTTTAGTAGGGCCAGTAGCCTGAAATACCTGAGGGTAGCATGCATCAAAATATTTTGGGGCGGAGGTAGTTGAGAAATGAGTTTCCTGCAGACAAGCAATGTCGACATGGTGAGCCCGGAGAAACTTAAATATCTTTACCCGTTTTTTGCGGAGAGTTCATTCCCTGAACATTCAGAGATAACCAGTTCAACGACATAGCGATCGGAAGGAAAAAAGATCAGATCCGCTACGATCCCCGAGAGCTCTGAAAAAAAGTTTTTATAAAAACACAAAACACACTAACAAGGGACAAAGAAAAGAAGGTGGAAAAGAAGGAAGAAGACAAGAAACCGTCTGGTATACAAGCTATATGCATGTGAAACCGTAAGATTAGTACAAACATCGTAGTAATCAACTGTGGGTGAAATACCCACAAAGAGGCTGGGTAGGGGGCAGGACACCAATCCAGACCACTAGCCAGCTCGGAGGGGGACTCAATAGTCCACCGGAACAACTTGACATTGGTGAAAACAAGGAAATACTAAGCAGACAACTTAGGCTAATATACCCACGAATAGGTGGTTGTCAGGCTCCGCCCAACGGGATCTCTAGTGGTCCACAGAACGGGGGTTCCCTGGGACGCGGAGTCTAAGTCCCAGTCTGCCTTTTCACCAGGTCCCCTGATGGTGCGGATGGACTTGGTGCAAGACTGAAACCAGGTCGCGACCCCTGGGTGCACCCAACTATGGTAGAGGGGTCCCGCTGAGGGTATAAGCCAGGGATGAGCCTGCTGTGAAGGGGTTGACAGGTCCAGGTCCGAGCGGGATGGATGGATGACCGCCAGGAGTGAGCGTGGTCAGACTAGCCGGGTTGGTAACAGTGGGGACAGGCGTGGTACAAAGCAGCAGACAAAGAGTAGTCAGGTCACACGCCGGGTTCAGTAACAGGGAGTCCAAATAACAGTAACGACAGGCAGAGGAATGGTCAGGGACGAGCCGGGGGTCAGAGCAGGAGAAGGTCAGCATGGATCAGAACAGGCAGGGTCGGCAACAAGGAACGCACTACAGGAACACAGGTAACAGGAGCAAGACCTTGCGGCAATGAGAACATTGCCTGGCCAGTTTAAATAGCGTGCCCTGCACCATCATTGGTGCAGGGCGCGCGCCCGTGTGCTCGAGTGCGCATGCGCGACCGCAATTGCCGCCGCGGATGGCCAGGTCCTTATGACCGCATATTGATGTGCCTGGGTGATCCGCGCATGCGCAGATTCGCACGCCGCGGCGAAGCTCGAGGTCCCTGACATGGCCCCCCCCTACGGGCAGCCTCCGGATGCCCAACCGACCCCTTCTTGAAGGCTGGTTTCAAAAAAATTCCTGCACAAGTCTTGGGGCGTGCACATCTTGGGCCAGCTCTCACGAATTTTCCTTAGCCCCATATCCCTTCCACTTAACCAGAAACTGAGTTTGGCCTTTCCTTTTCCTACAATCTAAGATAGCTTCAACTTCAAACTCCTCCTCCCCGTGCATGTTTACTGCCTCCGGTGGTTTAGACCTCCGATCCGGAAAGGGGTCTGGTGTCGCTGGTTTTAATAGAGACACGTGGAAGACCGGATGGATTTTCAGAGACTCGGGAAGTGTGAGCTCGCATGCCACCTCATTGATTTTACGTTTTACCCGGAAAGGACACAGAAACTTGGGTGCCAGTTTCCTCGATGGACAGGACATTTTTAGATTTGCGGTGGACAACCAGACCTGGTCCCCTGGGTGCAAGCTTAATTCCCCTCTTCTCTTCCTATCAAATGCCCTCGTATTGTCACCCTGGGCCTTTGCCATTGCTTCCTGTAGTACCTTGCTATTGGAAGACAAAATATTTAACATATCCTGCGTGGCCAGGACCATGACCTCCGGGATCAGATCTGGCAGGAATACAGGGTGGAACCCGTAATTCGCAAAAAACGGGGATTGTTTTGTAGCAGAATGACTCGCATTGTTATATGCGAACTCCACAAGTGGCAGGAGAGTTAACCAGTCATCTTGGAGGAAGGTGGTATAGCACCTGAGGTACTGCTGTAGGGTCTGATTTGTTCGCCCATTGGTTTGTGGGTGGTAAGCTGAGGAAAATGATAGCTTAATTCCAAGGGTTTCACATAGAGCCCTCCAGAACCTAGACGTAAACTGAACCCCCCTGTCTGATACAATATCCCTGGGAATTCCGTGGAGTCTTACCACTTCCTTAATAAAAACTCGTGCTGTCTCAAAGGCCGTAGGTGTGTCTTTCAGAGGTACAAAATGGGCCATTTTAGACAAGCGATCTACAATCACAAAGATTGCTGTGTGGTCCTGAGAGGGTGGAAGTTCCACAATATAGTCATGGGAGATCATTGTCCATGGTCTGTCAGGTATTGGTAATGGAAGCAAAAGGCCCCAAGCCTTGTCCCGAGTCAGTTTGTTTCTCTGACAAACGGGACAAGTCTTAACGTATGATTCGCAATCCTTGGCCATATTAGGCCATCAAAATGTACGCTGCAACAGCTCCAGGGTCTTACGTACTCCAAAATGCCCTGCCAACGGATGATTGTGGCAATATCCTAGCACTAACGTACGGGCTTCCTCAGGAACCACAATCTGATCCTCCTTCCAGAGGAGTCCTTCCCTATTCAGTAAGGGGACACCGGGTAGACCTGGCATTCCTACAGACGCAGTCTGCAATCTAGAACAGAGCTTAGATTGGAGGACTAGGAAATTCCCTGAGGACAGGATAGTATCCGGCTTGGGAATCTCTTCAGGGTCCCCAAACATGCGGGAGAGCGTGTCTGGCTTCGTATTCTTTGACCCTGGCCTATAGGTGAAATGGAATGAGAACCTTGAAAAGAAAAGTGCCCACCTGGCTTGACGTGACCTTAGGCGCTTAGCTGTTCTCAAATATTCTAGGTTCTTGTGGTCAGTGAAAATTAATATTGGGTGTATCACCCCCTCTAATAAGTATCTCCATTCCTCTAGTGCTACCTTGATCGCCAGGAGCTCCCGATCCCCGATATCATAGTTCCTTTCTACAGTAGTTAGTTTTCTAGAGAAGAAGGCCACCGGGTGCATGAGCTCCTTGATGCCCTTCCTTTGAGACAGGATCGCCCCGACTGCGTTCTCGGATGCGTCTACCTCCAAGATATATGGTAAGGATGGATAAGGGTGGCTCAGAATAGGAGCTGCAGTAAACAACTCTTTTAAGGCTTCAAATGCCTTCTGTGCTTCAGGTGTCCACTGGAAGCAAACCCCCTGCCTAGTCAGCTGGGTGATAGGGGACACCAGGCCCGAAAAGTTCTTAATAAATTTTCTATAAAAATTTGCGAAGCCAATAAAGCGTTGGACCGCCTTTTTATCAGTGGGTACCAGCCACAATGGATTTGAAATGAAACAAACAAGATGTGCTTTAACTGCAGACTGTCAGCTTTAATTTGAGGGTATTTACATCCAAATCAGGTGAACAGTGTAGGAATTACAACAGTTTGCATATGTGCCTCCCACTTGTTAAGGGACCAAAAGTAATGGGACAATTGGCTTCTTAGCTGTTCCATGGCCAGGTGTGTGTTATTCCCTCATTATCCCAATTACAATGAGCAGATAAAAGGTCCAGAGTTCATTTCAAGTGTGCTATTTGCAAATGGAATCTGTTGCTGTCAACTCTCAAGATGAGATCCAAAGAGCTGTCACTATCAGTGATGCAAGCCATCATTAGGCTGAAAAAACAAAACAAACCCATCAGAGAGATAGCAAAAACATTAGGCGTGGCCAAAACAACTGTTTGGAACGTTCTTAAAAAGAAGGAACGCACCGGTGAGCTCAGCAACACCAAAAGACCCGGAAGAGCACGGAAAAGAACTGTGGTGGATGACCGAAGAATTCTTTCCCTGGTGAAGAGAACACCCTTCACAACAGTTGGCCAGATCAAGAACACTCTCCAGGAGGTAGGTGTATGTGAGTCAACAATCAAGAGAAGACTTCACCAGAGTGAATACAGAGGGTTCACCACAAGATGGAAACCATTGGTGAGCCTCAAAAACAGGAAGGCCAGATTAGAGTTTGCCAAACGACATCTAAAAAAACCTTCACAGTTCTGGAACAACATCCTATGGACAGATGAGACCAAGATCAACTTGTACCAGAGTGATGGGAAGAGAAGAGTATGGAGAAGGAAAGGAACTGGTCATGATCCTAAGCATACCACCTCATCAGTGAAGCATGGTGGTGGTAATGTCATGGCGTGGGCATGTATGGCTGCCAATGGAACTGGTTCTCTTGTATTTATTGATGATGTGACTGCTGACAAAAGCAGCAGGATGAATTCTGAAGTGTTTTTGGGCAATATTATCTGCTCATATTCAGCCAAATGCTTTGGAACTCATTGGACGCCGCTTCACAGTGCAGATGGACAATGACCAAAAGCATACTGCAAAAGCGACCAAAGAGTTTTTTAAGGGAAAGAAGTGGAATGTTATGCAATGGCCAAGTCAATCACCTGACCTGAATCCGATTGAGCATGCATTTCACTTGCTGAAGACAAAACTGAAGGGAAAATGCCCCAAGAACAAGCAGGAACTGAAGACAGTTGCAGTAGAGGCCTGGCAGAGCATCACCAGGGATGAAACCCAGCGTTTGGTGATGTCTATGCGTTCCAGACTTCAGGCTGTAATTGACTGCAAAGGATTTGCAACCAAGTATTAAAAAGTGAAAGTTTGATTTATGATTATTATTCTGTCCCATTACTTTTGATCCCTTAACAAGTGGGAGGCACATATGCAAACTGTTGTAATTCCTACACCGTTCACCTGATTTGGATGTAAGTACCCTCAAATTAAAGCTGACAGTCTGCAGTTAAAGCACATCTTGTTTGTTTCATTTCAAATCCATTGTGGTGGTGTATAGAGCCAAAAATGTTAGAGTTGTGCCCATGTCCCAATATTTATGGACCTGACTGTATGTGTTTCTGTTTTAAGGAATGTTTTGTGTATTTGAAGTTAAAGTGTTAATAAAAGGCCGTGTTGGCCATTTTTACTCGGTGTTGTTTTTTTTCTTTAATAATAAGTTATAAAGGGTTGATATGTGAAGAGGGATATGGTTGTGTAGTGGGTCTTGATTAGCCTATCTCTTGTACACTAGTCAAGAAACTCGGGCACTGCCCGAGGGCCCGGGGTCAGTAAGGGGCCCCAGGGACACACTGGGGATGACTGGCAACTTTAGGTCTAGGGGACAAGTACAACCTAGGGGCTCACGGTGTAGCGACTCAGGTCCCTTGCCACTTTCTCTCTTCCCTGCCGACCCCCATTCCAGGCTGAAGCTCCGCTCCAGGTACTCTACTCACTGGGCGGGTCAGGCTGGACATACTACACAATCTGAAGTTCAATTTCTTTTAGACCTACCATCAACTTTGTACTGCAAGGGCTTGCCTGATTTGGTGCACGTTGAATGGACTGTTCTACCATTTCATTATTTTGGTAAATAGAATATTTTACAATCAGATTGTAATGTGTATGACAAGCTCTAGAGGTCTTTGAAGCTTAGATGTCCTGATCACATTTAGCAGCAACAGATAATCTGGCTATAACATTAGAATTAATTTTTTAGGCAGTAGGATCTGGAAACTATAAGTGTGTACTTCCAGTTCTCTACCACATTCATGAACTGGTTAAAGGGGCAGTCCACCCAAATAGGGTCTTTCAGTTTTGTTTACATGAATGCCTGCATAGGAGTGTGGTCAATGTAGGACTCCAGGAAGGTGATCTGGACTTTGGATCCCCCCTCTGAAGAATAAGAATATGATGCCCCTCTTTGAGGAACTCCCGAACTGGAGTTTGAACCCCCCCTCTGAGGAATCAGTAGATGATGCCTCTCTCTGAGAAACCCCCAATCTGGACTCTGGATCCTCTCTTCTAAGAAATCAATAGTTGATTTCCCTGTATACGGAACCTCTGATCCGGACTTTTCATCTGACCTCTAAGAAACCGGTAGTAGATTCCTCCTTCTGAGGAACCCCGGATCTGGACCCCTGCCCTTTACAGAACCAGTAGAGGATTTCACCTTATGATGGGAAACTCCTGATCTGGACCCCCCTCTAAGGAACCAGAATATGATTTTTCCCTCTAGGTATGACTGTGATCAGGATGCTGGTATGGGGTATGGCGGTGAGCAGGATGCTGGTATGGGGTATGGCGGTGAGCAGGATGCTGATATGCAGTATGGCGGTGATCAGGATGCTGGTATGGTGGTGACCAGGATGCTGGTATGGGGTATGGCTGTGATCAGGATGCTGGTATGGTTTATAGCAGTGATCAGGATGCTGGTTTGGGGTATGGCCAGGGGCGGACACTGCCCAAGGGCCCGGGGTCAGTAGGGGGCCCCATGAGATGCCCCTGGTACCTTTTTCATAGACTTTTTTGAGTCTGGGCAAGGATACAGGGGCCCCATGATCCCCTATTGCCTGGGGGCCCCATGAATTGTCAGTCTGCCCCTGGGTATGGCGATGATCAGGATGCTGGTATGGGGTATGGCGGTGATCAGGATGCTGGTATGGGGTATATCGGTGATCAGGATGCTGGTATGGTTTATGCCGGTGATCAGGACAGTGCTATGGTGTATGGCTGTGACCAGGACTATGGTATGGCATATAGAAGTGATCAGTACAGCTAGTATGGTGGTAATCAGAACTCTAGTATTGGGCATGGTGGGGATCAGGACGCTGGTATAGGGTATGGCGGTGATCAGTACATTAGTATGGGGTATGGCTGTAATGAAGATGCTTGAATGGGGTATGGTGGTACTCAGAACTCTAGTATTGGTATGGTGGTGATCAGGATGCTGGTATAGGGTATGGTGGTGATCAGGCCAGGCCTGGAGGTGGAGGCTGATCTGAGTTCCATTGTGAATCCCTGATGTATTGATCTTATAACATAAAGGCATTCCATTTACCTATTTCTGGTGAGTGTGGTGTGTGTGAATAACAGTAACGGGTGTGAACACTGGTCAAGGTCTCTTCCTTTTCGGAGAAGATTGTATCTGATCAAGTATATTGAATTCTACCTACTTTTGGAGTGGGACTATCACATTTCTGCACCAATTGAATTTTTTCCTTTTTTTTTTCCTTTTTTTGTCAGTTGATTTATATTATGTATATACTTTTTTGCTCTGTTTTTCTTATATGGGGGTGATCAGGACGCTGGTGTGGGTATGGCAGCACTGGTGGCACTGGGACAAGGTGTGACAGCAGTCTGGCCCTACTGTTTACTTTAATTACACTGGGGCAGTGATCAGGAACCCTGTGGGCACACATAAAATGACCACATTGTGGAAAGCAAACACCCCAAGGTATTTTCTTAGAGGCATGGTGAGTCTTTTGAAGGACCTCCAGGATTGCCATGTTCACTGGTCGGGAAGTACAGGAGACTAAAGAAAGGAAGATCAAAAGAGTTTCTGTGGTTCCAGTAGTGTAGTTATCTGCAGGGGATAACTGGGACTGGAGTTTTGCAGGACCGTAGTCAGTGGGAGTCAGTTTATGTGCAGGCAGAGACATAGTCAGCAAACAGGCAAAGGATGGGTCCAGGCAACAGGTAGAGATGTGGTCAATAAACAGACCAGGGTCAGTACAGGTGGCTGGCAGAGGCAATACTGCACTGGTGTGGTGGTTATAAGGAACACTGTTGCTCGCATGCACTGGTCTGGTGGTGGGGGTCTGAAGGGTTAAAGCGGGTGGTGAGGAGGCAATACAATGCCTCCTCACTGCCTGTCAAAATGCTCTCTGAAGAGCGTTTTGAACATGGATGGCTCATCAGAGAGCATCACATATGTGAACGAGTCCTTATGGTGACACTGACTGCTGCGGTGGTGATCAGAGACACTGTCACTGTTGTGGCGGTGATCAGGGACACTGGGCTCCATTCATAAAGTGGTATCTTATCACATCCGAGTATGAGGTAAGATACCACATTGCGTTTTTAAAGAAAAAATGTTTCATTTCACTGAAAATCTACCAAAATACCGCATTCACTATTTTTTTAAGTCATGTGGTATTTTAGTAGTGAAAGCCTGTGGTAATCAATTACGATAAACATCCGGGTGCAGTTGGGAGCGGCAGATGTGGCTTAGTGGAAGGGAGGATCTCCTTGAGGATCAGTAGGAGTTTGGTCTGAGGCAGGGTGGATTGACAACTCATGGGGCCCCTGGGCAATAGGGGATCATGGGGCCCCTGTGTCCTTGCCCACACTCAAAGCACACCCAAAAAAGCCTATAAAAGGTACCAGGGGCATTTCATGTGGCCCCCTACTGACCCTGGGCCCTCGGGCAGTGCCCTAGTGCTCAAATGGTCAGTTCGCCCCTGGTCTGAGGAGAAGAAACTTTTTTTCCCCGAGGACCGGTTCCTAGTGTTGAAGGTTGTGGGTTTTTTAAGTGAGGTTGGGTTTTTTGTTGTCCTAGCAGGGCAGGGTGTCTCAGGTTCGTGTAAGCTAGTATGGTACAAAATCAGGATGTGGAGTGCAATGGGTAGGGCCAATCTTGGTATGGGTATACCTTACCTATTGAAGTGACAGCAGTTGGAGCTATTGGTCATTGGGCTGTATCCGGTGTCAGAAGGGTCAACAATTTGTCCCTGAGTCGGTTTAACTGCAGCTAGGGGCCGGAATAGGAATGTGGTGGATGATGCAGCTGATGCGGTTGTAAAAAAGGGGCCTTCAGGAACCTGAGACAAAAAAGGAGAGGTTCAGAACATATATTTTTTTTTAATTAATAAATATTTATTAATTTTTCAAATAGGGTCAGAACGTATTTTTTTTTTTTTAAATTAAATGTTTATTAACTTTTCAAATAGGGTCAGAACGTATTTTATTGCTAAAAAGTTTGTTGTAAGAATTTGTTATGTTCATTTATGGTTTTGTTAATAAAAGGGCTGCTGTGGCCATTTGAAACCCAAGTTAAGTATTTGGTGTCATTTTTTATGATGGTTTATGGGTTATGATGAGGTTTCATGGCAGCCGCACGTCAGCAATACTTCATACTGTTTGGTGATGGTGATGGGGGACTTTTTTCTATCTTCTCCTGGCCGTTTTGAGACCTCTATAGCAGCACTGAGATTCCAGTGAGATTCTCATTCTATACATCTTCATTTATGTGGATTGAACTTTTAAGTTCACATTTTTTTTTTTTTTTTAAGCTATGTGATGTTTATTATTCTCACCTATTTCGTAAGACCGCGTGTGATTCCAGTCTGATGCATAATAAACTGCTTTTATTTGTCTAAATATTTCCTTAAAGCAGTGTGTGTTGACTCGTAATCAAAGCCAAAAAACATTTCCATGAAATCGGATTCCCACGAATAAACCTTCATGAACCTGAACACACATGAAAAATTGAGACCAGATGACCATACTGATGGGTTTTTATTACAAAATATATGAAAAATATTTTTAAAAATACATTTCAAATATACTGTATGTCTTTAAAGATACAAATCTACATTTTTGGAATGCATTTACAAATATAGGTAAAAATATATGTTAAAATTACTTTTTTATATGTTAAAAAAAATGAAGGATATATTTAAAAATAAGATATTAAATTTATGAAGAAATTTGATTTTTAACATTTTTTTTACTGGATGTTTAACTTAACATACACACCCACAGCGGTTTGCACGAACGGGGTGCGATTCTGATGCGGTGTGGAATTCGCACAGAAAACGCTGCGAATTCCTCACTGCATCAGTGTGAACCCGGGCTACTACTTGTTTAAAAAAAAAAAACCCACTAAAGCCGGCTATTCAATATACAATTTTCTTTCCTGCACCCCATGGTTACCATATATCCATGGAAAATTGCTCGGTTCCCCCATTGACACAGTCAGTGTTGATGGCGGGATCCCTCCCACAGCGCTATTGTTTTTTGCTGACAGAGATCCTTCCCTACTGGCAGAACACAATGATCACTGCTGGTGGCTATAGATGTTGGTAAAAACCCAACAGGCTGGTTGTCCTGCAGTCGATCGATTGGTCGACGTCAGTACAACCAGCCTGCCCATAGATGGATCATATCTTAGCCGTTCCCTGCTGAACCAGCGGAGATATGGGGCTGGGAAACCTTCGTCATTGGGCAGCACAGTGGCTCAGTGGTTAGAACTTCCGCCTGGCAGTACTCGGGTCATTGGTTCAATTCCCAACCACGGCACCACCTGCCTGGAGTTTGCATGTTCTCCCTGTGCCTCTGTGGGTTTCCTCCCACACTCCAAAGGCATGCTGGCATAGGTGATCATCACTGTCCAGACAGAGTGTCAGGGGTTATGTAGCCTCATAGGACAATCAGAGGAGAATGAAAACTCCTCCTACAAGCTTTAATCAGTGCTCAGCTGAACACTGATAGAAGTCACAAGACTGCTATATACTGCTGATGGGAAAAGTGATTTAACAGTTTATATTAATAAAATAATTGCATTTCCATGTTCTGTGTACGGTGGGAGACCAGATATAGTGAATGCGGGGTCCGGGGAGAGCGGATATAGTGAATGCGGGGTCCGGAGAGACCGGATATAGTGAATGCGGGGTCCGGGGAGACCGGATATAGTGAATGCGGGGCCCGGGGAGAGCGGATATAGTGAATGCGGGGTCCGGGGAGAGCGGATATAGTGAATGCGGGGCCCGGGGAGAGCGGATATAGTGAATGCGGGGTCCGGGGAGAGCGGATATAGTGAATGCATGGTCCGGGGAGAGCGGATATAGTGAATGCGGGGTCCGGGGAGATTGGATATAGTGAATGCAGGGCCCTGAGTTTAGGATGCTTGTTGCCACCCGCTCCTTAACGACCATATTGTTTACTGGTTGTTAAGGACGCTGGCGGCCGCCTATTTTCTCAACAACCAGCTAAGGTCACACAAGGCACAAAACAAAAAATGCAAAACCCCCACCTAAAAAAAAAAACGCATCAAATCAGGTGTGAAAAAAAATCGCAAAATGTACCCAGAAAATGCATCAGCCGCAATCTGCATAGATGTGAACCAAGGAGGTAATAAACGATCACCAAAATACAGACAAATATAAAAGGGATCTTACCCTTATTAATCACAAAGTATCAGGACCTCATGGAGGCGGCACAACGCGGATTTTGAAGCCGCCATACCCTGCCACACGGAGTGCTCTGCTGATGAAAGGCACAAATATTTCATGAAATAAAATCAACTCATTATGTGTCAGATGGATCCGCGTGTGATCTTCAGAAAGGTGAGAATTAAAAACAGAAAGGAAGGTTAACCCGGTCATGCAACACTGTACCTGTATGAATTTTTTAGCATTTTTTTGAGACAGATAAAACTTTATTTTGGTGGTATTTATTAACCACTGGGATTTTTATTTTTATTTTTGCTATATAAATGAAAGTCCAAAAATTTTGAAAAAATAGTGTTTTTTTTATAAAAATTTGTAAATAAATAATCTTTTTTTCCTCAATCTTGGCCAAAATGTATTCAGTTATCTTTTTAGTAAAAAAATAATAACCCAAATTAGTTTATAACCAAAAATGATAATTTTTCCAAAAAAATGTTTTACATTTTTTTATATTATTATTTATGTTTTTTTTTTTTTACATACTGTCACCCTAGCAGTACAGTGTCACCATAGTGACACTGTACTACATGTGGGGGTGATGAAGATTTTTTTTTTTTTTACACTGATTGCTTTTACACCCATAAAGGCTGTAAAAACAATCATTTCTCCTTCTCTCTGGCTGCATTCCTGCAGCCATTGAGAAATACTGTGAGAGCTGTGATTGATCACAGCTTGTCACATGGTACAAGGCTGTTGTGAATAGCCCTGTACCATGTGATCTTTGTGATCATTCACACATTTCACACGTAGTAAGCAATGATGATAGAAGTGACATCTTGCTTACTATTTTTTATGTGATCACTGATTGGCCAATCAGTGATCACATGATCGGGACCTCACACAGAGGTCCCGTACAACGATCCCAGGGAGCACACAGTCCAAAATGGTGGGAGCGCCGTTTATGAACGGCAATCCACTCCTGCACTGCCCCACACGGCCGTTTATATACATGGGCCGGACGGGAAGTGGTTAAAGGAGGACTGTACTGAGAAAAATACGGGGACTGCTACTACTGACCACCATATGCTGCTGGACTGGATGCATGATCGGATGCTGGACCGGATGCTGGATCGAATGCTGGATTGGATGCTGGACCGGATGCTGGACCAGATGCTGGACCGGATGCTGGACCAGATGCTGGATCGGATGCTGGACCGGGTGCTGGACCGGATGTCCTAATATTTCTAGTTGATAACTTGACACGTTTTTGCAGATCTTCCTGAAGGCTGCTGATCACATGTCCAGGAGGACTCACCACTTCATGTCCAATATTGATATGATGGAGAACTCGGATTCTGTATATAAAGTACAAACCAGGATTTAGGATCCCTGTCTACACAGCTGACCATCTAAAATGTCCCGCACTGACGTTCCCTGCAAGACCACCTAACTGGAGAAATGCTGTACAACAGGGGTCTCCAAACTGCGGCCCATGAGCCGAATGTGGCCCTTTGATTGTCTTTATCTGCCCTTAGGGCACTATTCCTCCCACTGATACCAATGATGGGACACTATTCCTCCCACTGATACCAATGATGGGGCACTATTTCTGCCACTGACACTAATGATAGGGCAATATTCCTCCCACTGACACCAATGATGGGGGATTATTCATCCTACTGATACCAATGATGAGGCACTATTCCTCCCACTGACACCAATGATGGGGCACTATTCATCCTACTGATACCAATGATGGGGCACTATTCCTCCCACTGACACCAATGATGGGGCACTATTCATTCTACTGATACCAATGATGGGGCACTATTCCTCCCACTGATACCAATGATGGGGCATTATTCCTCCCACTGACACCAATGATGGGGCACTATTCCTCACACTGATACCAATGATGGGGCACTATTCCTCCCACTGACACCAATGATGGGGCACTATTCCTCCCACTGACACCAATGATGGGGCACTATTCCTCCCACTGACACCAATGATGAGGCACTATTCCTCCCACTGATACCAATGATGGGGCACTATTCCTCCCACTAATACCAATGATGGGGCACTATTCCTCCCACTGACACCAATGATGGGGCACTATTCCTCCCACTGACACCAATGATGGGGCACTATTCCTCCCACTGACACCAATGATGGAGCACTATTCCTCCCCCTGACACCAATGATGGGGCACTATTCCTCCCACTGATACCAATGATGGAGCCCTTTCTTTTAATGGAAACTGACTGAACACAAAATAATTGTCCAAAATGACACCACACCGCTGTATATGGCACAGACATTTGGGTTGGAATTGCACTTACATTGAATTTGGCTTCAAAACAGTCAATAGAGCAGATCATGAGAAAAATAAACTCCTGACTGGGTGCAGATATTTGTCCCAACTGGAGGCTGGAACTTCAACTTCTTTGTCTTCTAATATATAAGCCGACCCCGTTCTTCGTTGGGTATACCTTCACTGAAGTCTACCAGCTGTCTACATTCTCAGCACCAACTGAACCCCCGGTGAGTATCTACTGGAGTATCATTATCTTATTATTACTCCGAATTTCATTTTTATATTTTATTTAATTTTTATATTTTATTTCATTTTATTTTTTATTTCATTTTTATATTTTATTTCATTTTATATTTTATTTCATTTTTATATTTTATTTTATTTTTATATTGAAAGAAACCAGTTTTCAGGATAAATTTCAGGATAAATAACTCTTTACAATATATTATATTATATTATATTTACAATATATTTGCCTATGCTAACATATTTTAACATGTATTCTAAAAAATTTTAATTTAAATATATTTTCTAAAGGCAGATATATTTAAAAATATATTTTTTAAAAATATTTTCTTCAGATTTTTTTTTAACATATAAAACAGTCATTTTAACATATTATTTTTACATGGATTCGCAAATGCATTCCAAAAATGTAGATTAAATGTATTTTCTAAGACTTATATTTGAAAATGTATTTGTAAAAATATTTTTCATATATATTTTAATATATAAAAATTGCATTTCAACATATGGTATATATATATATATATATATATATATATATATATACATACACACATTGAAATATATTTTCAATGGACTGGATGTCGCTACATTTCCTCAAGCTCAACCTCTCCAAAACCGAGCTCCTCATCTTTCCCCCTGCCAACACCCCCCCCCATCCTATGCATCATCACCAACAACTCCACTATCACTCCCGCCCCGCAAGCCAAAGTCCTTGGCGTCATTCTTGACGCGAACCTCTCCCTCCAACCGCATGTCAAATCACTCACAAACACATGCAGGCTCCATCTTCGCAACATTGCCAAGATACGCTCCTTCCTCACCCCAGACACCACCAAACTTCTAGTACACTCCCTCATCATCTCACGCCTTGACTACTGCAACTCCCTCCTCACTGGCCTACCCAAGTGCAGGCTCTCCCCGCTCCAGACCATCCT
Source organism: Staurois parvus (assembly GCF_062004578.1). Lineage (NCBI taxonomy): Eukaryota > Metazoa > Chordata > Amphibia > Anura > Ranidae > Staurois > Staurois parvus. Next base: position 5,330,593 of record NW_028317928.1, on the reverse strand, counting down.
GAACTCAGCTGCCAGACTCATCCACCTCACCACCCGCTCCACCTCTGCCACCCCCCTCTGCCTCTCCCTCCACTGGCTCCCGATTGCCCAACGCATCAAATTTAAACTCCTAACCCTGACCTACAAAGCCGTTCACAACACTGCCCCTGACTACCTCACCAACCTGATCACCAAGTACCACCCTACCCGTACCCTTCGCTCCTCACAGGACCTCCTTCTATCCTGCTCCCTGGTCTCCTCCTCCCATGCACGACTGCAGGACTTCTCCAGGTCCTCCCCCATCCTCTGGAACTCACTGCCCCAATCCATCAGACTGTCGCCTTCCCTATTCACATTCAGGCGTTCCCTCAAAACCCATCTCTTCAGGGAAGCCTACCCCACCCTCACCTAACGGCCATCCTCCCTCATTCCTCCCACCACTTCATCCCCCTCAGCCACTTCCTACTGTACCTTTATCCCCTCCCTCCTAGATTGTAAGCTCGTAAGAGTAGGGCCCTCTTACCCCTCGTACGTTGTTTGTTGTTGTTGTACTGTGCCATGTATTGTCCCCCCTATTGTACAGCGCTGAGCAAACCCTTTGGCGCTATATAAACTCGTAGTAATAATAATAATAATAATAATATTTTTGAAATATATTGAATATGGCCAAAATTGTAGTATTTCAAATATATGTCAATATATTTGAGAAGAATGTTTTTAAAATATATTTTTCTTCCACGTGGGGTGCTACCCATATGGAAGAGAAATATATTTCTAATATATTTAGAAAAAAAATTATACATGCGACATATATTTACAATATATTGGCCTACACAAATATATTTTAACATGAGGGTTAGGGACTGATGTGAGTTTACAAAAATATATTACAATATATATATATATATATATATATATATATATATATATATATTCATTATTTTTTTTATATATTAAAAAAAGTATGAAAAATATTTTAAAAAGTACATTTTCATATATATGTCTTTGAAAATACATTTAATCTACATTTTTGGAATGCATTTACAAGTACTGTATTTTTCGCTCCATAAGACGCACCTAGGTTTTAGAGGAGAAAAACAAGAAAAAAAATATTCTGAACCAATGGACTGCAGACATAGTACAGGAAATGACCAGAGACTGTGGACACAGTACGGGAGATGACCAGAGACTGCGAACATAGTACAGGAGATGACCAGAGACTGCGGACATAGTACAGATGACCAAAGACTGCGGACACAGTACAGGAGATGACCAGAGACTGCGGACACAGTACAGGAGATGACCAGAGACTGCGGACACAGTACAGAAGATGACCAGAGACTGCAGACACAGTACAGGGGATGACCAGAGACTGCGGACAGTACAGGAGATGACCAGAGACTGCGGACATAGTACAAGAGATGACCAGAGACTGCGGGCATAGTACAGGAGATGACCAGAGACTGCGGACATAGTACAGATGACCAAAGACTGCGGACACAGTACAGGAGATGACCAGAGACTGCGGACACAGTACAGGGGATGACCAGAGACTGCGGACACAGTACAGTAGATGATCAGAGACTGCAGACACAGTACAGTAGATGACCAGAGACTGCAGACACAGTACAGGAGATGACCAGAGACTGCGGAAAGTACAGGAGATGACCAGAGACTGCAGACAGTACAGGGGATGACCAGAGACTGCGGACAGTACAGGGGATGACCAAAGGCTGTGGACACAGTACAGGAGATGACCAGAGACTGCAGACAGTACAGGAGATGACCAGAGACTGCGGACAGTACAGGGGATGACCAGAGACTGCGGACACAGTACAGGAGATGACCAGAGACTTCAGACAGTACAGGAGATGACCAGAGACTGCAGACAGTACAGGGGATGACCAGAGACTGCGGACACAGTACAGGGGATGACCAGAGACTGCGGACACAGTACAGGAGATGACCAGAGACTTCAGACAGTACAGGAGATGACCAGAGACTGCAGACAGTACAGGAGATGACCAGAGACTGCAGACATAGTACAGGAGATGACCAGAGACTGTGGACACAGTACAGGGGATGACCAGAGCCTGCAAACACAGTACAGTAGATGACCAGAGACTGCGGACACAGTACAGGAGATGACCAGAGACTGCGGACACAGTACAGGAGATGACCAGAGACTGCGGACACAGTACAAGGGTTGACCAGAGACTGCGGATACAGTACAGGGGAAGAACAGACTGCAGACAGTACAGAAGATGACCAGAGACTGCGGACAGTACAGGGGATGACCAGAGGCTGCGGACACAGTACAGGAGATGCCCAGAGACTGCGGACAGTACAGGAGATGATCAGAGACTACGGACAGTACAGGGGATGACCAGAGACTGCGGACACAGTACAGGAGATGACCAGAGACTGCGAACACAGTACAGGAGATGACCAGAGACTGCGTACAGTACAGGCGATGACCGGAGACTGCAGACAGTACAGGAGATGACCGGAGACTGCAGACAGTACAGGAGATGACCAGAGACTGCGGACAGTACAGGAGATGACCAGAGACTGCGGACAGTACAGGGGATGACCAGAGACTGCGGACAGTACAGGGGATGACCAGAGACTGCGGACAGTACAGGGGATGACCAGAGACTGCGGACCTTTGGGGAGGGAGGGGGAATTTGACAGGTACCTGCTCCCACTTCCACAGAGTTGTCCTCCCTTTAGTGTGGGCACCCGGTTGTGCCAGGTGTCCACTGCGCATGCGCGAGAAGCGCTGCACTTTGTGAATGGCCCAGCGTCTTCTGGGACCTGTTATGTGTCCCAGAAGACGCTGGACCATTCACAAAGTGCAGCGCTTCTCTCGCATGCGCAGTGGGCACCCGGCTGTCACAGATGCCGGTGCGTGAACACTGTACAGAGCTGGACTGAGGAACAGGTAAGGTCCTGCAGCAGAGAACAGCTGAGCAGCCGGCCCAGTATACTGATACGGTGGCGGCGGAAATACCGGACCGGCAGCTTTATATTCGCTCCATAAGACGCAAAGACATTTCCCCCCCCCTTTTTTTTGGGGAAAAAAGTGCATCTTATGGAGCGAAAAATACGGTATATGTAAAAATATATGTTAACCTCTTCCCGACTGCCCTATAGCAGAAATACCGCTACAGGATGGCACGGGTGCGCAAAATCACATATGTATACGTGATTTCGCATTTTCCAGGGAGAGGAAGCGCCTACCTGCGCCGCCATTCGCTGCCATGGCTGTCAATTACCGGGTCCTGGCCTTTTTTTTGGGGAAAAAAGTGCATCTTATGGAGCGAAAAATACGGTATATGTAAAAATATATGTTAACCTCTTCCCGACTGCCCTATAGCAGAAATACCGCTACAGGATGGCACGGGTGCGCAAAATCACATATGTATACGTGATTTCGCATTTTCCAGGGAGAGGAAGCGCCTACCTGCGCCGCCATTCGCTGCCATGGCTGTCAATTACCGGGTCCTGGCCGATGATTACTCGACGGCGTCCGGTGATTTCTGAGAATCTCTGATGGGGAGAACTGTTTTGTTCACTAACAATCTTCCTCCCTGTCAGCTCAGGCACACTGCACAGCACAGCCATCCAGAGCAGTGTGATTACAGTGAAGAACACACACACTGCCCCGCCCCCTAGTAAACCACTCCCAGCACACAGTTAACCTTTTGATCGCCCCTCATGTTAACCCCTTCCTGCTTAGTGCCATTAGTACAGTGTTAGTGGTTTTTATTAGCACCGATCACTGTATTGGTGTCACTGGGAATGTCAGTGGCCGTTAGTCAGTTCCCCCCAGTGGCAGAATGTCCGCCGCAGTCCCGCTATAAGTCGCTGATCACCGCCATTACTAGTAGAAAAAAAATCCCAGTATCTATACCGCCATTTGTAAACGCTATAGCTTTCACGTAAACCAATTAATTTACACGTATTGGGATTTTTTTCTAACAAAGACATGGAGCAGAATACATTTGGGCCTAAATTTATGACGGACTTAGATTTTTCAAAACTTTTTACTGGATATGTTTAATAGCAAAAAGTCAAAACTATTGTTTTTTTTTCTCTAAATTGTCGGCCTATTTTTTTTTTCTAGTGCCAAAAATTAAAACCGCACAGGCGATCAAGTACCACCAAAAGAAAACATCATTTCTTGGAAAAAACGACGTAAATTTCATTTGGGTGCAGCGTTGCATGACCGCACAATTGTCAGTTAAAGTAACGCAGTGCCATATCGCAAAATATGGCCTGGTCAGGAAGGGGGGGGGGGGGGGGAGCCCTCTGGAGGGCAAGTGGTTACCCACATGGAAGCAAAAAATATATTTTAAAGATATTCTTCCCAAATATGTTGACATATATTTGAAATAGTACAATTTTGACCATATTCAATATGGGTCTTTGAAAATACATTTAATCTACATTTTGGGAATGCATTTACAAATATATGTAAAAATATGTTAAAATTACTTTTTTAATGTTAAACAAAATCTGAAGAATATATTTTAAACATATACATATTTTTAAATACTGTATATGCCTTTAGAAAATATATTTTAAATTTACAATTTTTAGAATACATGTTAAAATATATTAATGTAGGCCAATATATTGTAAATATATGTAACATATATATATATTTTTTCTAAATATATTGGAAATATTTTTCTCTTCCATGTGGGTAAGATTGGCCACCCCTGGTTTAGAGCAAACAAACATTGGACCTTTTATTGTATTGGAGCCATTTTATGTGTGTCTAACACTAGGGGGCCTCGTGTTATTTGAGTCATAGTTTCACATTTTGTCTTCTTTTTCTTCGCATGAATCTAAATGATCCAGAGAGCTCAAAGATGCTCACTTTGAAGAAATGCCTGTTACTCCTCTTCTTTCTTGGGACCATCAACTTATCTCTCTGTGAGCAAGAGTAAGTATGTAGAAGACTGTTACAATAATACTACAGACTTTTAAAGGTTCTAAAGTCAAAGTGACCCTGTAAGGGATTTCCGGCAAGACGAATCGTGACCGGAAATACGCGATCGCACACACGCACGGCAAAGATTGGCACCAGACGGCCTATTTAAGGAGTGTCTCTGCTCATGTTCAGTGCTGACTGGTCTTCAGCTCCCCCGTGTTTTGCTGGTTCCTGTATGATTTCTCTGTTGCTGACCCATGCTTGTTCCTCACCTGACTCTGATTGCTCTCCTGGTACTGGTTCCTGACTTCGCCTCTGCTCCTGACCTTGGCTTTTCCTTCTGATTCTGTACCGTGCTGCCCGACTGTTGATGACCCTGGCTATTCCATGACATTGCTCCTGTCTCTTCTCACTACCTGCCTTGCTCTTGTGCACGCATGGCAATCTGCAAAACCTGCTCTGCCTACTACTACTGTGCCAAGATCAGAGAATCATCAGCCTTCCAAGGTTTTCATCAGCAAGAGCTGCAAACAACAACTACTGGCACTCTTGTTCCCCTAGGTCCTAGACTCCCTCTGTTCCTACTCCAGCAGGGTCAGGACTAGTGACACAAGTGAGGCCGACCTCATCATTTTAGTCTCCCATCAGGTACATGACAGACCCATATGGAAGAAAAATATATTTGAAATATATTTTAAAAATATTCTTCCCAAATATATTGCTATATATTTGAAATGCTATGTTGAAATGCGTTTTTATTACAAAATATCTGAAAATATTCTTAAAAATACATTTCAAATATACTGTATGTTTTTAAAAATACAAATCTACATTTTTGTAATGCATTTACAAATATATATAAAAATTATGTTAAAATTACTTTTTTATGTGTGGGCAAGTCCACCATATGTGGAGAAAAGTTTCTAGTAAAGTAAAGATATCTTGAAATCCCCTCTACATGCTTAATTTTAAGCTGGCCATACACTGGAAAAATGTCCATAGAAGATTTTCAATTTTAGAGGGTTGGTTTGATTTCTGAATTATTAGTGGGGTTATATCGATGATTGTTTTTGACCTTAATTGGATTTCCAATTTTGGAAGGTTGGTTTGATTTCCTAAAGGTTAGTAGGATTATCGATGATTGTTTTTGACCGTAATTGGATTTCCAATTTCAGAAGGTTGGTTTGACTTCCTTATGGTTAGGGGGGTTATATCGATGATTGTTTTTGACCGTAATTGGATTTCCAATTTTAGAAGGTTGGTTTGATTTCCTAATGGTTAGTGGGGTTATATCGATGATTGTTTTTGACTGTAATTGGATTTCAAATTTTAGAAGGTTGGTTTGATTTCCTAAAGGTTAGTGGGGTTATATTGATGATTGTTTTTGACCATATTTGGATTTCCAATTTCAGAAGTTTGGTTTGATATCCTAATGGTTAGTGGGGTTATATCGATGATTGTTTTTGACCGTAATTGGATTTCCAATATTAGAAGGTTGGTTCGATTTTCTAAAGGTTAGTGGGGTTATATCGATGATTGTTTTTGACCGTAATTGGATTTCCAATTTTAGAAGGTTGGTTTGATTTCCTAAAGGTTAGGGGGGTTATATCGATGATTGTTTTTGACCGTAATTGGATTTCCAATATTAGAAGGTTGATTCGATTTCCTACAGGTTAGTGGGGTTATATTGATGATTGTTTTTGACTGTAATTGGATTTCCAATTTCAGAAGGTTGGTTTGATTTCCTAAAGGTTAGTGGGGTTATATCGATTGTTTTTGACCGTAATTGGATTTCTAATTTTAGAAGGTTGGTTTGATTTGCTAATGGTTAGTGGGTGTCAGCAGTCACGGTGGCGCACAGGTCTGCGCATGCGCAGAACGACAATGCGCTCTAATCAGCAGGTGCAAGGAACTAGGCAGCTGCGGCAGCGGCCGCGCATGCACACTCACAATCGTGGACGCGCGCCTGGCACCAATGACAAAGTAGGGTGCACTATTTAAACCAGCCCTGCACAGATACTAGCTGCCGTATGGTCTTATTACCCTGTTCCTGCTCGTGTGTTCCTGCTGATTGATTTGTTGCCGACCCTGCTTGATCCTGACCTGTGCTGACTATCTCCTGCTCTGACCCCTGGCTCGTTTGAGTTAGCCAGAGTGGGCCTACCTGAATCCCTAGAAAATCTCATCACTCTGGCCATCCAGATCGACCACAGACTGCGGGAACGCAGACTAGAGAGGTCCAGCCAGGTTCAGAGACCAACATGGGTACTCCCTCGTGCTCCAGTCCAGTACTCACCAGGTGGAAACCGGAACTCGGAAAATGATGACGTACCTGAACCCATGCAGTTAGGATTGGCACGACCATCATTGTCGTTCGAGGAACGCCAGAGACGACGGGTTAACAACCTCTGTCTCTACTGCGGAGAAGTAGGTCATGTGGTAAGTTCTTGCCCGGCAAAACTGAGTAAGTGTGCTTCTGTTTTTTTCTACTGTGTCCCCCAACTGTTCTAATAATTCAAACTACTTAGCTTGTTTCTTTCCAGCTCCCAGGAAGGACTGTGTCAGCGACGGCAATCGTTGATTCTGGAGCATGTAGTTTTATTGACATAGACTTTGCAACTCAACAGAAGATCCCCCTACAGACAAGGGAATGTGGGTTGAACATCTTTCTAGCCGATGGGTCGCGCATTAAATCAGGGTTAGTAGACCGGGAGACCCCGCCTATCTGTGCTATGGTTGCTGGCCACCATCTGGAGTTCCCTCGTCTGGATGCCATCGCATCCCCTCTATTTCCAATTATTCTGGAGTTTCCCTGGTTGCGTGCACATAATCCCCAGATTAATTGGAAGACTGGGTCTATTCAGTTTCGATCTCCTTATTGCCAGGAGCATTGCTACGCCCAGGCCTTCTTGGCTCCACAGTCCCTCCTATGTGTAGACGGAGACGCAGAATTAATCCAAGCCATTCCCCCGGCCTTCCACAGCTACCTTGACGTGTTTAGTATTTTTCCCCCACATCGAACTTATGACTGTCCAATCGACCTCCTACCAGGATCTGAGATCCCTTTCGGGCGGATATTTCCTTTATCTGAGCGGGAACTGGGGATACTGAAAGATTATATTGACGAAAACCTCCAAAAAGGCCCCTCCACGTCACTAGCCTGAGCTGGAATCTTTTTCGTTAAAAAAAAGATAAATCCCTAAGGCCCTGTGTAGACTATCGGGAGTTAAACAAAATCACAGTAAAGAATCGCTACCCACTCCCTTTGGTTCCCGAGCTGTTCCAAAGGTTGAAGTCAGCCATAGTGTTCACCAAGTTAGATTTGAGGGGCGCTTATAATCTGGTCCGCATAAGAGAGGGGGATGAGTGGAAAACCGCATTTCATATGAGGTTTGGACACTTTGAGTACCTGGTCATACCTTTCGGATTATGCAATGCACCAGCCACATTCCAGCACTTCATAAACGACGTATTTAGAGATTATCTAGAGATCTTTGTGGTCATCTACTTAGATGATATCCTGATCTTCTCCTCTTCCCTGGAAACCCGTAGGGATCATGTCAGAACCGTGTTGGAGCGTCTACGGCAACATTGTATGCCAAGGCAGACAAATGCAGCTTTGAGCAGTACAGCATTGTCTTCTTGGGGCTGATTATCTCCACCACAGGGGTTGAAATGGACCCCCAGAAAATCTCCGCAATTTTGGAGTGGCCAGTACCTACCGACAAGAAAGGCATAAGTTTCATAGGCTTCGCTAACTTCTACAGGAAGTTCATTAGGAAATTTTTGGGGCTCGTGTCTCCCATTACCCAGCTCACCAAGCAGGGGGTTTGTTTCCGGTGGACACCTGAAGCACAGGCGGCATTTGAAGCCCTGAAGGAATTATTTACCACAGCCCCTATCCTAAGCCACCCAGATTCCTCTCTACCCTAGATATTGGAGGTAGATGCTTCTGAAAACGCAGTGGGGGCCATCCTGTCCCAGAGAAGGGGTACCAAGGAACTTATGCATCCAGTAGCGTTCTTTTCAAGGAAACTTACATCAGCAGAGAGGAACTACGACATAGGGGATTGAGAACTCTTGGCTATCAAGACGGCGCTGGAAGAGTGGCGGTACCTGCTGGAGGGGGCAACGCATCCAATTTTGATCTTCACAGATCACAAAAACTTAGATAACTTGAGGACAGCCAAGTGCCTGAGACCACGCCAGGCTATATGGGCACTTTTCTTTTCAAGATTTGTGTTCCATATAACTTACAGACCTGGATCCAAAAATACAAAACCCGATGCTCTCTCGCGCATGTTCGAGGATCCAGAAGAGGTCCCTAAACCAGACACCATTCTGTCTACTGTCTACTCCAAACTGAGCTACGTTCCAAGCTACAGACCGCATCCGTAGGGATGTCAAACCCACCCGGGGTTCCCCTGCAGAGCAAGGAGGGTCTTTTTTGGAAAGAGGGACAGATCGTGGTATCCGAGGAGGTCCGTACCTTAGTTCTGGGCTACTGCCATGACCACCCATTGGCAGGTCATTTTGGAGCATATAAAACTCTAGAATTACTATGGCGTACATTCTGGTGGCCGAATATGGCCAAGGATTGCGAACTGTACGTGAAGACCTGCGCCATTTGTCAGAGGAACAAGTCCACCAGAAGCAAGGCCTGGGGTTTACTACGACCATTGCCCATACCTGACCGGCCATGGCAAATGATCTCCATAGATTTTGTAGTGGAGCTCCCACCTTCTCAGAATCACACTGCAATTTTTGTGATCGTGGATTGCCTGTCAAAGATGGCCCATTTCCTACCATTGAGAAACATGCCCTCGGCTCTGGAAACGGCACAAATCTTTGTAAAGGAAGTTGTAAGACTCCATGGGATTCCAGAAAACATTGTCTCAGACCGGGGGTCCAGTTTACATTGAAATTCTGGAGAGCTCTATGTGAAGTCTTGGGGATCAGACTTTCATTTTCATCCGCATACCACCCACAGACAAATGGGCAAACTGAAAAGACGAATCAGACGTTGGAGCAGTATCTCAGATGCTATACTTTTTTTCTCCAGGACGATAACAATAACGCAAATCATTCTGCTCTTGGGCAATCCCCATTTTTTGCCAATTACGGGTTCATCCCACGTTTTTGCCTGATCTGATTCCAGAAAGCCTAGTTCCCGCTACACAGGATGAATTTCTTTTCTGTCAACAACAAGGTGTTACAAGAAGCAATTGCGAAGGCCCAGGAAGACAATAAAAGGGCTTTTGACAGAAGAAGAAGAAGCGAACTAATCCTGCAACCAGGGGATCAGGTCTGGTTAGCTATGCCTAATTTAAAGATGTCATGCCCTTCTAGGAAATTGGGACCAAAGTTTATGGGTCCATTTCGGGTGAAATGGAAAATCAATGAAGTGGCTTACGAACTCACACTTCCTGAAACCTTTAAAATACACCCGGTCTTCCATGTGTCATTACTAAAGCCAGCAACACCAGATCCCTTTCCAGATCGGAGGTCCAGACCCCCAGAGGTTGTGACCATTGACGAGGAAGAAGAATTTGAAGTAGAAGCAATCATAGATTGTAGGAAAAGGGGCGGCCAGACACAATTCCTTATTAAGTGGAAGGGTTATGGCCCAGAGAAGAATTCATGGGAGCCAGCCCAAAACATTCACGCCCCTAGACTTGTCCAAGAGTTTTGTCGCAACCACCCACAGAGGAGAGATCAGTTGGGCATCCAGAGGATGCCCCTGGGGGGGCAATGTCAGCAGTCATGGCAGCGCACGGGTCTGCGCCTGCGCAGAGCGACAATACGCTCTAATCAGCAGGCGCAAGGACCTAGGCGGCGTCCGCGCATGCGCACTCACGATCGCAGATGTGCGCCTGGCACCAATGACAGTGCAGGGTGCACTATTTAAAGCAGCCCTGCTTAGATACTAGTTGCCATATGGTCTTATTACCCTGTTCCTGGTGTGTTCCTGCTGATTGATTTGTTGCCGACCCTGCTTGATCCTGACCTGTGCTGACTATCTCCTGCTCTGACTCCTGGCTCATTTGACTACTCTCCTGGATATCCCTATTTATCTGACCTCCTGTTACTGAACCCGGCGTGTGACCTGACTACTCTTTGTCCGCTGCTTTGTACCGTGCTGTCCCCACTGTTACCGACCCGGCCTGTCTGACTACGCTACACTACCCTGCCATCCATCCATCCATCCATCCTGTACAGATCCAGTCCCTGCCGCTCAGGCCTATCTGCCTCTTCACGTCAGGCTTTCTACCAGTATATACCTCTAGCGGATCCCTCTACCACAGGCGGGTGTACTCAGGGGCCGCGACCTGGTCACTGTCTGCTCCAAGCATATCCCCACCATCAGGGGCCCTGGTGAACAAGCAGACTAGGACTTAGACCCCGCGCCCTGGGGAGCCCTGTCCTGTGGATTGCTAGAGGTACGACCCGGTGGTGTTGACAGCGGGGTTATAGCGATGATTGTTTTTGACCGTAATTGGATTTCCAATTTTAGAAGGTTGGTTTGATTTCCTAATGGTTAGGGGGGTTATATCGATGATTGTTTTTGACCATAATTGGATTTCCAATTTCAGAAGGTTGGTTTGATTTTGTAATGGTTAGTGCGGTTATATCAATAGTTTTTGACCGTAATTGGATTTCCTATTTTAGAAGTTTGGTTTGATTTCCTAATGGTTAGTGGGGTTATATCGATTGTTTTTGACCGTAATTGGATTTCCAATTTCAGAAGGTTGGTTTGATTTCCTAATGGTTAGTGGGGTTATATCAATGATTGTTTTTGACCATAATTGGATTTCCAATTTTAGACATTTGGTTTGATTTCCTAATGGTTAGTGGGGTTATATCGATGATTGTTTCTGACCGTAATTGGATTTCCAATTTTAGAAGTTTGGTTTGATTTCCTAAAGGTTAGTGGGGTTATATCGACGATTGTTTTTGACCGTAATTGGATTTCCAATTTCAGAAAGTTGGTTTGATTTCCTAAAGGTTAGTGGGGTTATATCGATTGTTTTTGACCGTAATTGGATTTCTAATTTTAGAAGGTTGGTTTGATTTGCTAATGGTTAGTGGGTGTCAGCAGTCACGGTGGCGCACAGGTCTGCGCATGCGCAGAACGACAATGCGCTATAATCAGCAGGTGCAAGGAACTAGGCAGCTGCGGCAGCGGCCGCGCATGCACACTCACAATCGTGGACGCGCGCCTGGCACCAATGACAAAGTAGGGCGCACTATTTAAACCAGCCCTGCACAGATACTAGCTGCCGTATGGTCTTATTACCCTGTTCCTGCTCGTGTGTTCCTGCTGATTGATTTGTTGCCGCAATGGTGAGAAAATTTGAAGGAACAGAATGGAAAATTTTGTTTGAAATTCCAACAATGAATGTGATTTTCATTTGGCAAAAATCACACATTGTATGGTAAAATTTTTTTATTTTTTATAAATCTGGGAATCCATTCAAGAAGAAGGTCTGGATACACTTTTAGGGTATTTTGAAGAAAACTAGTTGATCCCATGGGATTGATTTGCTAAAGGCAAATTGACTGTGCATTTTGAAAAGTTGTTTTATCATGGTTACGTAATAATTTATACTTTTTCGGCTTTATTTGACATGTGCAGAGAGAGATCACACAAACACTTGTAGGTATAAAATTTAGTTAAGAAATGGCAGATGCAGATAACACATCTAATAATATTACAAAATGTAACTAAAATACTTAGCTATAGATGACTTTTTCACCACGGATCCCCCGTCTTATTCGGTGTGGCACAGATGATCAGATCAGATGCTTGCATAATAGCAGCTTTGAGATGAGACTCCTTAGTAGAAGTTTTGGCTGTGGTATATACAGACTGTGGTATATACAGACTAGTGAGTAGAATGTGGCCAATCACAAACTCTGAATAATAGGAGATATCTCATGGGCTTGGCCGGTCTGATGTGGGGGTGCAATAAAAATTGTCAGGGGACAGCATGCAGAAACAGGAATCAGTAGCGCAGTGTACAGGGGGTCAGCAGGGCAGAGGATAGGGGTCAGCAGTTTGTAGGGCAGTGTATAGTGGATTAGCAGGGCAGTGTATAGGGGTCAGTAGGGCAGAGGACAGGGGCAGCAGGGCAGTGTGTATTGGGTTAGTAGGGCAGAGGATGGGCGTTGAGCAGCTGAGTGCGCAGGAGTCAGCAGGCCAGTGTACGGGGGTCATCAGGGCAGAGGACAGGGGGCATCAGGGCAGTGTTCAGTGGGTCAGCAGGGCAAACTATGGGAGGTCAGCAGATGAGTTTACAGGAGTCAGCAAGGCAAAGGACAGGGGGTCAGCAGGAGAGTGTACAGGAGTTAGCAGGGCAGAGGACAGGGGGTCAGAAGGCTGTGTACAGGGGACAACAGGGCAGAGGACAGGGGGTCAGCAGGGGAAAGGACAGGGGGTCAGCAGGCGAGTGTACAGGGGTAAGCAGGGCAGAGGACAGGGGGTCAGCAGGGCAGAGTTTAAAAGAGCAGTATACAGGGGGTTTAGCAGGGCAGAGGACAGGGGGTCAGGAGGCAAGAGTGCAGGGGTAAGTAGGCCAGAGGACAGGGGGTCAGGAGGCGAGTGTACAGGGGTAAGTAGGGCAGAGGACAGGGGGTCAGGAGGCTAGTGTACAGGGGTAAGTAGGGCAGAGGACAGGGGGGCAGCTGGACAGTATACAGGGGGGCAGCAGGGCAGAAGATGAGTTAGCAGAGAAAAGAACAGTGGCAGTGTTTTGTGGCAGAAATGATATCCTCTGTTGCTTTCTGTGGACACAGCTCCTGTGGAACGTGACCCATTCAAGTGAAAGAGGCTTCTCTGCAGGGACCCCACAACTGTGTGCAATGCATGAGGTTGTGGTACACTAGTGGGGGTTCTAGGGGTTCAAGCAGGCAGTGAGGAGGTGGTTTTTTAATGTGACTTAGTGGTTAGCATGTCTGCCTTGCAGTAAATGGGTCATGGGTTCAATTCCCGACCATGGCGCCTCCTGCATGGAGTTTGCATGTTCTCCCTGTGCTTGCGTGGGTTTCCTCCGAGTACTCCGGTTTCCTCCCACACTCCAAAGACATGCTGGTAGGCTAATTGGCTCCTGTCTAAATTGTCCCTAGTACGTGTATGTATGAATGTGAGTTAGGGACCTTAGATTGTACGTCCCTTGAGGGTTAGGGACTGATATGAATGTACAATATATATGTAAAGCGCTGCGTAAATTGATGGCGTTATATAAGTACCTGTAACAAATAAATAAATGCACTCCGAAAATTTAGACATGTACTTTAAAGACATACAGTACAGTATATTTGAAATGCATTTTTAAAAGTTTTTCATATATCTTGTAACAAAAACGCATTTCAACATGTAGTGTATACATATATTTATTTATTGAAATATATTTTGAAATATGTTGAATCTGGCCAAAATTGTAGCATTTCAAATATATGTCAATATATTTGAGAAGAATATTTTTAAAATATATTTCAAATATATTTTTCTTCCACGTGGGTATACAAAATACACATTTGTGGTCCTGGGGAAACAGTTTTTGTGTAATAATCGATGTTGCTTTATTGACCGATAATAATTGTGTCTCCTCCCAGGAGAGAAGCCAATGAAGAGAGAAGAGGTGATGACGATGAAATGAATGCTGAAACAGAAGAGATAAAAAGAGGCTTGATCGGTACTGTCTTCAAAGTGGGGAAAAACATAGCATGTGGACTCATTAAGCTTTGTTGAAACCTGAATTGGAAATCATCTGACGTGGAAATCATCTGACGTGGATTATCATCGCGCTAAAATCACAACAGATGTCTTATAAATAATAAACACATTTCATACACTGACTTCTGGCATCATTATTTGGTGTGAGGAACCATCCTTGTTGCGGGAAGTGATGTCATTAGCAAATTTTCTAGGGAATGTAGATCCAGGAAGTCCAGATTGGTACACACATATATATATATAAATAAATACACACATATATATACTGCACGTTGAAATGCTTTTATTTTTATATATTACAAAATATATGGACAATATTTTTAAAAATATATTTTTTAAATATATTCTTCAGATTTTTTTATGTTAAAAAAATCTGAAGAATATATATATAAATATATTTAAATATATTTAATTTTTTTTTTTAATATATTCTTCAGATTTTTTGTTTTTAACATATAAAAAAGTTTAGCATATATTTCTACATATGTTTGTAAATGCATTCCAAAAAACATGTAGATTTGTATTTTTAAAGACGTACAGTATATTTGAAGTGTATTTTTAAAAATATTTTTCATATAGTGTGTAATAAAAACGCATTTCAACATGCAGTGTGTGTGTATATACACATATATATATATACATATATATATATATATATATATATATATATATATATATATATATTGTAAATGCATTCCAAACATGTAGATATGTTTTTTTAAAGACATACAGTATATTTGAATATATATATATATTAAAAAAAAAAAAATCAAATATGCTGTATGTCTTTAAAAATACATATCTACATTTTTGGGATGCATTTACAAATATAAGTAAAAATATATGTTAAAGTGACTTTTTTTTGTATGTTAAAAGAATATATTTACAAAATATATAAAAATATTTTTATTTTTTTTAAAATATATTCTTCTGTTTTTTTAACATATAAAAAAGTCATTTTAGCATATATTTTTACATATGTTTGTAAATGCATTAAAAAAAATGTAGATTTATATTTTTAAAGACATACAGTATATTTGAAATGTATTTTTAAAAATATTTTTCATATAGTTTGTAATGAAAATGCATTTCAATATGCAGTGTGTGTATATATATATATATATATATATATATATATATATATATTTTAAAAACTATTTCAAATATACTGTATGTCTTTAAAAATACATATCTACATTTTTAGACTGCATTTACAAATATAAGTAAAAATATATGTTAAAGTGACTTTTTTATATGTTAAAAAAATCTGAAGAATATATTTACAAAATATATATTTTTAATTTTTTTAAAATATATTCAGATTTTTTTAACATATAAAAAAGTCATTTTAGCATATATATTACAAATGTTTGTAAATGCATTCCAAAAAAAATTAGATTTGTATTTTTAAAGACATGTATTTACAAACAATTTTCATGGAGAAAAACAGAAATAATTAGAAAAATTGAAGATAAGGTAAGGAGAAAAATGAAAAAAGGGCAAAATATATGGAAAAAGTTAAAAATATGTGGAAAAAATAAAAAAGAGAAGACTTAATGGTGAAAAAAAGACTAAATTGAGAAAATCGGAAACAAATTGAAAAATTGAAGATAAGGTAAGGAGAAAAATTAAAAAAATGAGCAAAATATCTCTTAAGTAAGGGGGGTTTTGGTGGACAGAGACCCCCTTCCATCAGAGATCCCCTTTACTCTGATGTATGGGGGAACAATGCAGACTCAGACTAAAAAGGGGAACTCTGTTATAAGGGGGTCTGTGGTAACCAGTAAAAAAAGAAATTAGTAAAATATATGGATAAAGATAAAAATATGTAGAAAAAAATAAAATGGTAAAAAAAAGACTAAATGGAAAAAATCTGAAAAAAATAGAAAATTGAAGATAAGGTAAAGAGAAAAATTTAAAAAAATGAGCAAATTATATGGATAAATATAAAAATATGTGGAAAAAATAAAAAAGAGAAGACTTAATAGTGATAAAAAAGACTAAATGGAGAAAATCAGAAATAATTAAAATATTAGCAAAATATATGGATAAAGATATCTAAAAAAAATAAAAATAAAAAAAGAGAATACTAAATGGTGAAACATCAGAAGGAAAAAGAAAAATTGAAGATAAGATAAGGAAAAAAAAATGGAAAAGTGACTAGGAGGAAAAAAAATAATTATACTAATGATAATGGAAATAACAACATGAGAGAAGAACATGGATATAAAATGAATAAGGGTAAAAAATGAAAATGGAAAATAAAAACGAATTGTAAAAAATGAAGAGCATAAATGATAAATAAAGATAAAAATATGTTAAAAAATAAAAAAGAGAAGACTAAATGGTGAAAATCAGAAAGAATAACAACAATTGAAAGCAAGGTAAAGAGAAAAATGAAAAAAAAAAAAGAGTAAAATATATATAAAAAGATAAAAATATGTGGAAAAAAATCAAAAAGAGAAGACTAAATGGTGAAAATCAGAAAGAATAAGAAACATTTAAGATATGGTAAGGAGAAAAATGAAAAAAAATGTAAAATATATGGATAAATATAAAGATTAAGATATATAAAATAAGAAGACCAAATGGTGAAAATCAGTAAGAAAAAGAAAAATTGAAGATAAGGAGAAAAACTGAAAAATTTGTAAAATATATGGAAAAAGGAGAAAAAAAATGTATACTGGAAATGGAAATAATAACATGAAAGAAAAAAGTGAAAAGAAAATGAATAAAGATAAAAAATGAAAATGGAAAATAAAAATGAAATTTGAAAAATGAAGAGAATAAATGATAAAGTTAAAAATATGTGAAAAAAATAAAAAAGAGAAGACTAAATGGTGAAATACAGAAATAATAAGAAAAATTGAAGATAAGGTAAGGAGAAAAATGAACAAGATGATTAAATATATGGAAAAATGAGAAAAAAATAATTATACTAATGATATAGGAAATAACACGAGAGAACAAAGTGAATAGAAAATGAATAAAGACAAAAACATTAAATGGAAAATAAAAATTAAATGTAATAAATAAAGAGAATAAATGATAAAGATAAAAATATGTGAAAAAAAATAAAGAGAAGACTAAATGGTGAAATACAGAAATAATAAGAAAAATTGAAGATAAGGTAAGGAGAAAAATGAAAAAGATGTCTAAAATATATGGAAAAAGGAGAAAACTATAAGTATACTAATGATAATGGAAATAGCAACATGAGAGAAAAAAGTGAATAGAAAATGAATAAAAATAAAACATGAAAATAGAAAAAAAATTAAAAAAAGATAAATAAAAATATGTGAAAAAAAACAACATATACCTACAGACTAAATAATAAATACTGATTTGGGTTATTTTCACCAAAGATATAATGTAACAGAATACATCTTGGCCTAAATTTATGAAGAACAATTATTTATTTGCAAAATGTTACAACAGAAACAAAGAGAAACTTTTTTTTTTCAACATTTTCGGTATTTTGTCTTTAATTTAGCCAAAAAATAAAAACCCCAGTGGTGATTAAAAACCACCAAAAACAAAGCTCTAGTTGTGTGAACAAAATGATGCAAATTTAGTTTAGGTACAGCGTTGCATGACAGGGCAATTGTCATTCAAAGTGTGAGAGTGGGGGGGGGGGGGGGAAGGATGCCCAGTATTGTAGTGGTTAAGGAGGTGAAAAATAAAATAAAGTATGGAAAAAAGGGGACAAATAAAATGAAGAAAGTAATTTCAAATAAAAGTGACAAATGGGAAAAAAATAAATAAAAATAGAGGTGACAAACACAAGAACAAATAAAGAAAACAAATTTTAAAAAGGGATTTTATTGTGAAAAATCAAGAAGTGATGTGAAATGTGTAAGGAAATAATGTACAAACATTGAAGAATATATAAAAATACAGATCATGCTAACTAGACTCTATGGCCCTGATTCACTAAGATGTGAGTCTATCAGCAGAGTCTGACCATTCAGGCAGACTCTGGTCAATCAATCAGTCATCTGACCAGCGTCTAGCAAGCTCATTAACGAGCGTCTACTGACTACTTTGCTATTACTAAATGTGGTATCCCGTCTGGCACATGTTTAGGTGCAATACCGGATATGTTCGCTAGATGGCGCACAAGCGCGGGCTTTATTAATATTGGCGTTTTTATGATGGCAAAAGAGAATTCTTAGAATGTAATAAATAGTACACCTGTGTTAGAATTTTCTATTTTCTTCTTTCTTTTTTTTTGCTGTGTCTCCAAAATGATCAGGAAACTAATGCATTTACTAATGAATGTCATACATTCTGTATTCAAATGTTAAACATTTTCACACTTATATCTCAAATAATTTATATACTTCTAATTTCCCAATATAATTACCGTATTTGCCGGCGTATAAGACGACTTTTCAATCCGTGAAAATCTTTTGAAAAGTCGGGGGTCGTCTTATACGCCGGTATACGGCGAGCCGGTGTCAGGGCGGCACTTTTTCGAGGGGCAGCACCGCCCCCCCCTCCTCCTCCAACGGACACCAAGTACAGGGGTGGGCAGAGGGGCTGCTGTACCTTACCTGGCTCCGGTCCCGGTCCCACGACGATCCGGTCCAGGAAGCGCGGCTGCTCCTTCTTTCAGTTCGGCCGCTCGATGGTCCCGCCGCCCGCTCGGCTCCGCCTCCTCACCGGTGATTGGGCGCCAGCACTGGAAAGGCACACAGGCGACCAATCACCGGCGAGGAGGCGGAGCCGAACGGCCCCGCGAAAATCAAGCGGCAGAACTGAAAAAAGGAGCAGCCGCTCCTCTCCCCCACTGACACTAACGATGGGGCACTATTCCTCCTCCACACTGACACCAACGATGAGGTACTGTTCCTCCCCCACTGACACCAACGATGGGGCACTATTCCTCCCCCACTGACACCAACGATGGGGCACTTTTCTCCCCACTGATACCAATGATGGGGCACTATTCCTCCCCCACTGACACCAATGATGGGGCACTATTCCTCCCCCACTGACACCAACGATGGGGCACTATTCCTCCTCCCCACTGACACCAACGATGGGGCACTATTCCTCCTCCCCACTGACACCAATGATGGGGCACTATTCCTCCCCCCACTGACACCAATGATGGGGCACTATTCCTCCTCCCCACTGACACCAATGATGGGGTGCGTTGGAAGAGGGGTAGTCTTATACGGCGAGTATAGCTCAAACCCTATATTTTAACAGGAAAAGTAGGGGGTCGTCTTATACGCCGGCAAATACGGTATATATCTTCATTCTCTTTAATCACGTAACTATTCTATGTTAAAGACAAGTGCAGCGCTATAAATGCATGTGATCAATAATGAACGCATGTAAAAACCAAAAAGTGCAAAGAATTGCAACAATGATGTAATATTGTAAATGGTGCTAAAATAAGTTCCTCTAATCATTCCTGAATAATGGAATGTCCTTGGTATGAGAGTACAAACTCAGAGAGTGCCTATGAATGGCACGTGTGGTCTCTCCGTGAGGGACAGTAGTGCATGAACTCGTGAAAGGTAAACCACCCTTGGGACTGGTCTACACTCACCAGAACAAAAGTATTAATGTGCATGGGTTATACACATCACACATCTGGGGGTGCAGCGGTATGCTGGCAGCTATGGGTTAGTCATCCAGCTCCATCCATCCATCAGGGTGGGTGCCCAAATGGTCCTGGGGAGGAATTAGCTCAGCCACAGGAGCCAGAAAGGTGCTCAATAGTGTAGTACTGTCACAGGGGTGGATGACCTTTCACGAGTTCATGCACTACTGTTCGTGGTTATATTTATCTTGTGTAATATCATTTTACTAGTCTATATCATGTGACCAGCGCTCGCGCTATCATTTTTAAACAATGTAACTATTCTACATTATAGCTCAAACTGTGTCTCCCACAGTGGTTTAGTGGTTAGAGCTCAGAACTTACAGCACTTGGGTCATGGGTTCTAATCCCAGTCATGGCTGCATCCTAAAAAATGGAGATCAATTTTCTGGGTTGTGTCAGTGCCAGGAATATTGATCAATCAATTATGATTTTGCCTAATGACTAGAAAGTGGATGAATGTTACCTATGTATTGTTCTTCTGCCAGTTAGGAAATGTGCAAGTTTCATGCCGTGTATATTTCATTGTAATATTTTTCTCTTTTAAATCTGTCTCCTTATACAACTTGACCCCCTCCCCCACCCCGTCATCACCTGTCCCATATGCAAATCTATGGATTACCGCCCCACTCTTTAACTATCTATTTACTGATCAAGTGAATGTGTCTCATTTTCTATCAGCTACAGCTCAGATCTCACATTATTATACGATTGCTGATTGTATCTCACCACTAGTCTGATTGAATTCACAATTCCTGGTCAGTCCCGTTCCCTGACCTCTAATAACCTTTAGGGCCAGTTCACACTACATGTGTTTCACTTGCTTTTTCGGCATCACAAACGCACAGAAAGAAGGTTATGTGGTTGTCAATGTCATAGTTCACATCAGCGCTTGCATTTTCAGTGCATTGCAGGTGCTGTAAACAAAGCTGACCACGCTGCATTGTTTCTGCACAGAACTGTACTGGAACACATTGAAATGTCCTTGAATGTACTAAAACGCACATGTCCCTAACTACATTGAATACAAAGAAAATAGAAAAAAATAAGCGGAAGGGATACAAAAATGCAATGTAAACATGTCCAAAACGCATCCAAAATGTACTGGAACACACTAAACATGCATGCCAAAAGGGCATGAAAAAAACCCATCAGGAACACATCTAGACTGTTTCTATAGTGTGAACCGGCCCTTAGGACTTGTTCACACCATTGGTGGTGCAGAAACGCATGCAAGAACACACATTTTCCAGCACAGCAAAGAAATGCAATGCCCTATGTAGATGTGCGCAGGTACCATGATGAAAACGTTGTTGCACCTACACACGTCTATTAAAAACAGCCCCATTCACAGCCACAAATACGCATGGCACCACACTACTGTGCGGTTAGGTGCGACACACTTGGAAAATAACATAAAAATAAGCCAACATGGCTAAAACATATCTTGAAATTATGGGGACTCTGATATCCGGCGACAGTCCGTTCACGAACGAGAAGCATTTCTGCACCCCTAAAACCAACATAGAGGAAAGGGATGGTCAAATTGCTGTGCTGCTTCCAAACCACCTCTGGCATGCCAGGGTCATTATGCAGGTCCTCGATGCCAGTTCTTGCCTGCGGCCACAAAATATCCACTGGCCACAAGTGAAGGTGAGTGGAGGACGTGAAGGTGGATTTCTACCAGCTTCAACCGCAAGCAGTACCACTCCTGAAAAATGAGAGCAAATAATCATTGACACGTCATCATGACAGTCAATTCTCAGTGCAGGCTATCTAAAGTGTCTTTCCTTTTTAACCATTTCAAGAGTTCAAGGAAACATTCTTGGAGCATCTACTGTGTTTGGAAAGGCCAAAGGTCCCCCCCTCCCCCAGGCACACTAATGCTTATGCAGGCCATAGACGGGGAGAAAAACGATTTTAAAAAATGAAAAATCGGTTGTTCAAGCGGCCGACGTTACCAGCAATGGTAAAAAAAATCGGCCGATTTTCATCCCGTCTACAGCCAGCAAAAAGTGTCCCTGCAGAGAGCTCCGCTATTTCTTTGACAGTTCTTTGACATTTATAGCGGTTGCAACAATGTATTTGTATCCATTTAGGATACAGATGTTTTTATTCGGAAACAAATAGATACAATGTTGCAACCGCTGTAAATGTCAAAGAACTGTCAAAGAAATAGCGGAGCTCTCTGCAGGGACACTTTTTGCCATACTGGAATTCCTCTCATTTTTCATCCTTCTTCTTCATCATCATCCTCTTCTTCTTCATCCTCATCCTCTTCTTCATCATCCTCATCCTCTTCTTCTTCATCATCATCCTCTTCTTCTTCATCATCATCCTCTTCTTCTTCATCCTCATCTTCTTCTTCACCATCATCATCCTCTTCTTCTTTTTCTTTTTGTCTTCCTCTTGCAGGTCACTGCTCATGTGCAGATTTTTTATCAGTAAAAAATCAGCTGATTTTCCCATCATTGCCGCGAAAATCGGCCGATCGGCAAATTCGTCCGTTTTTTTTTCCAACTTTACCGAAAAAAAAAATCTGCCAAAATACCGAAAAATGGCCGAACAAATAGCCCACTAACGATCCGAAAATCGGCCGATTTTATTTTCGGCCGAAAAATCGGCCGATTTTCGACCTTTGGCCTGCATAAGATATGGTGTGGCCCTAGGGTCAATGTGTGTTTAGAATACTTCCAAAATGCACATACAAAAACACTACATCCAAATGCATGTTCCATTTCTATAGCATGTTAAACAGAAGAGTAACGCACTTCCATAATGTTAACATGCGCAAGTAAAAGTAGACAAAATACACATCCTTTTATTCTGGCTTCACATACATGCATTGTGGTCTAACACCGCACTCCTGGGCAAATCACATGCAATTTGTGTGCATTGCAATTAGAGACAAACATTTTGCACACCTCAAATTGCACCGCATCCGGGCCAAAAATGTGCAGGACCCTTTTTCAGGGTATGCACATGGGTGTGAATAGGCATGCCATCCAATTTGGCAAATCGCAATACGCTTTGTGTACCAATATTGGTGTGTTGGTAACTTCACCTAGAAAGCCGCAGCAGGTGGCATGAAGGGGTTGCGGTTGTGATGCGGTGCAGCGCTTGCACAGAAAACACTGCAAATTTCACATTGCATCTGTGTGACACCAGAATGTGCCAATATGTGGCTTGACAAAGCACAGTGGTCAGTGCAGATTATTTTCAATCCATGTTTTTTGACACTTTTCATTCACTGGTTTAACTCAGGTGATCGTTAATCACAATTATCTCCGGAGATCACATGCAGCCCCTCAACCATCTACAAAACAGTCCAACATTTATTAATCAAATATATCTTCATTTATTTGGTCAGCAGGAACAAGTAGGTATAGTCAATATCTTGGTGAGTCACAAAAAGAATAGCATTGATGTGGCAAAAATAAAACACTCCTGCTCATAAGAGCTTACAATCCAAAGATACTTCTAGTGAACTGTGTGTGCTCAGGTTATAGCAGGAAACAAAGGGGAAGATGAATCAAGTAACATTTTTATGCACATAAGATTTACTTACACAATCACTTAGTATAAAGATCCATTCACAAAAAAAGTCTACACATCAAAATATAAAGAAAACAAAGCATGTGAAAAAAAACCCCTCCCACCTCTACAAACCCGCTCCCACCTCTACAAATCCCCTACACATACATTTGTCAGCAGGTTTGTCAGAAAAATGCATTGGAGTCTAAATAAGCAAGCAAAATTAAAACAAGAGCAGATTTTAAACAAAACGATTGACATGTGTGAGGCTTTCAATGCAAAGAGAAAAAACAATCATTGTGCAATAACACACAAACACACTTTACAAGGCCAAAAATATACAAACATTTCCAGCCCACTTCCAAACACAGCCTGAGTGGTGTCTGGGGCAATTCAGCACAAAATCTCTTCTTCCCCCAAACCACACCATGCAAGGACTAATGCAGGCCATAGATGGGTCGAAAATCGGCCGATTTTTCGGCTGAAAATAAAATCGGCCGATTTTCGGATCGTTAGTGGGCGATTTGGTCGGCCGTTTTTCGGTATTTTGGCGGTTTTTTTTTTTCGGTAAAGTTGGAAAAAAATCGGCCGATTTTGCCGATCGGCCGATTTTCGCGGCAATTAGTGGGCAAATCGGCCGATTTTTTACCGATAAAAAATCTGCGCATGAGCAGTGACCTGCAAGAGGAAGACAAAAAGAAGAAAAAGAAGAAGAGGAAGACGATAAAGAAGAGGATGAAGAAGAAGAAGAGGAAGAAGAAGAGGATGAGGATGATGAAGAAGAAGAGGATGAGGATGAAGAAGAAGAAGAGGATGAGGATGATGAAGAAGAAGAGAATGAGGATGATGAAGAAGAAGAGAATGAGGATGATGAAGAAGAAGAAGAATAGGATGAGGATGCAGAAGAAGAAGAGGATGAGGATGATGAAGAAGAAGAGGATGAGGATGAAGAAGAAGAAGAAGAAGTAGAAGAAGAGGATGAGGATGAAGAAGAAGAAGAGGATGAGGATGAAGAAGAGGATGAGGATGAAGAAGAAGATGAGGATGAAGAAGAAGAAGAAGAGGATGAGGATGAAGAAGAAGAAGAGGATGAGGATGAGGATGAAGAAGAAGAAGAAGAAGAAGAAGAAGAGGATGAGGATGAAGAAGAAGAAGAAGAAGAAGAAGAAGTGATGAAAATAAGAAGAATTCCAGTCCAGCAAAAAGTGTCTCTGCAGAGAGCTCCGCTATTTCTGACAGTTCTCTGACAGTTCCTTGACATTTACAGCGGTTGAAACATTGTATCTATTTGTTTCCGAATAAAAACATCTGTATCCTAAATGGAAACAAATAGATACATTGTTGCAACTTCTATAAATGTCAAGGAACTGTCAGAGAACTGTCAAAGAAATAGCAGAGCTCTCTGCAGGGACACTTTTTGCCGGCTCTAGACGGGTAGAAAATCGGCCGATTTTTTTTACCATTGATGGTAACGTCGGCCACTTGAACAACCGATTTTTCGTTTTTTAAAAGAAAAATCTGCAGTTTTTCTCCCCATCTATGGCCTGCATTAGTCACAAACCACCCGGCCTAGTAACAGGCCAAATCACTCACTACTGCACGTCTTTATATAAGCTAGGTTGTATTTGGAGCGCGCCAAACAAGGCCCCGCCCCCAATTAAGCCACACCCACCACTGACCTTAATTTGGTCAGTGAAAGTGTTTTCACCTGATGAATCCGCTTCCTACCTGCATTAACCCTTGGTATACAGGCCCCACAAATCAGAAAGATATATACAGTGAAATGTACGTGTGCAGCATACAACAGAACATTGAGCAGGGATGTGAAAGGGAACCCCAATTGGAACCTTTATTGCTACTATGGTCACAATTCCCTCCAGATTCTCGCATGAGTTAAGACAGTCACATGACCACATCTTGTATGCAATACTGAAAATGACAAATCGATTTGACTAGTATGGTGAATTTCCCATCAACTGGCGAAACACTCCAGAAATCAAACATCACCAAACATTACACTCTGGGCAAAGCTGATTTACAAATCATGCGACTTACAGTAATGTTGACCATTTCAATGCAATTTTCAAAGACATCTGACACAGATCTCTATGCAAATTGCCACTAAAGTAGAACATGTACTACTATAGAAATCAGTGTTTGAAACACACCCATATGGTCGCTCTAATACAGTGTTTCTCAACTCCAGTCCTCATGGACCCCCAACAGGTCATGTTTTCAGGATTTCCCTCAGATGAAACAGCTGTGGTAATTACTAAGGCAGTGAAACTGATCAAATCAGCTGTGCAAAATAATGGAAATCCTGAAAACATGACCTGTTGGGGGTCCATGAGGACTGGAGTTGAGAAACACTGCTCTAATAGCAGACAATAGGGTGCGACTTTGCAGACGATTTACAACTTGCATGTTGTGCAAATCACATGCCAACTCCCACTCAATGTGCACGCTATTGTAGCGTTCATATTGTTGTGGTTCAAACTTGGTTGGAGCCGCAAGTAATAATGGAGTAATGAATACACTACTTTATATGCAATTTGCTGAGAGATCGGTGTCGGATGTCTTGCAAATTGCACTTGAAATCACCATGTACCCCGACTTTGAAATCATGCAACTTCTATGCAAGTCACATGATGTGACTGTGGTGTCAATAACACCACTTAGAAATCTGCTTTAATGTGACCGGGTAGCCCCCAGTAACATTGTTTGGGATTGCCATGCAATTGGCATGACAGGCGACTTGCAAATCGTAGACCAAGTCGCACCCTATTGGCCACTGTAGGCTCTGTTCACATCCAATTGGATTGTGAACTCGTGCAACTTCACTGTAAGTTGGGCAATTGCCGCATCGGATTAGATGTGACAGTGGTGTTGGCCCCCAGTAACATTGTGTGCAATTTGCCATGCAAAGAGCAAGCTGCTGGCCATGCCAATCACATGACAAGTCACATCCAGGGTGTGCAATTTTAGGTGCGATTTGTGCATTGACATCGTACCTGATATTGGATATAATGAATGTGAATGTGAGTGTATTAACGTACGCCATTTTTTGCAGCGAGAGTTCAAAGGTATTTGAGAATTGTGGCCATTTATTAGCAATTTAACATCTAGACTCAAATAGAAATCGCAATGCTACACACAATTGAAAACACAACTAGTTAGTAATTCTCTAGAAAACACAGTAAAATTGGCAACTTAAAGAGTAATTTTCAATTGCATATAGTGTGAGCGAAGCAGGAAAATCAACAAAGGAAATAAATCTTTGAAGGCGTGCGGTACCTGCCTGCTGGGATAAGGGTCTGCTTTGCATTTGGGGGAAAAATGCACGCCAGGATTTGTGACAAGTTTGATGTGTGGATTCACCAACCAAGTCTTTTCTCTCTCGCTCACTCTTCTGAATGTCTCTCTTTATCACTCTTCAGTATGTATATCTTGCTCACTCTTCTTCGTCTCACTGGCTCGCTCTTCTCTCTCTCTGTCAGCTCTTTGCTTGCCAAATCCTTCACAAAAGTGGGTGGAGTGTAAACCATCATTATCAAATCTATTAGTGCTCCAGGCCCTTACCTTATCCCATTGTATGACATTCACATAAGGTGCAGCTTTGAAGGTGTTTCAACAGACAAGGCCTCATTCTAATTCACATTTTAGGGATCATTTAGACAGAAAGCAAAGATGTTGCCAGAACATCTATTTGAAGACAGCCACACATGGAGATCATGCTACTTCCTTGCCGTGGTTGGGATTCAAACCGACAACCCTAGAGTTGTGAGACAGTAGTGCTAACCACTAATCCACGGAGCTACATTGCTAACCCAGCCTGTATTTCTGTGCTGTGAATCAACCCTAAATCCCTGGGCAAGGTCAGTGTAACTACCAGAGATCTCCAATGTGACACAAATGTTGTGCTATGTTGCCAATTCACATGTATGTTGGTTCTATGTATCCCAATACCAAGGATTGCAATACTAATACAGGCGTACCTCGGTTTACCAATGCCTCAGGGAACGTCATATTTGGGGTACAAATGCCAAACCATTTCAGTTCATTGTTCTGTTTACAAATGTTTGAATAATTTGGTATGGGCATGTGGCCTGGTATGGTTCAGGAGGGGGGGGGCGCTCGCTCGTATCCCCCCCCCCTTTCCTGACCTGCCGGGCTGCATGCTCGGATAAGTATGTGTTATGGATTTTGGGGGGTACCCCATGCTGTTTTTTATTTAATTTCAGCGTGGAGTTACCCCTACGACACCCGAAGGGCTTAGTATGGATGGGAGGGAATACCCCACGCCGGTTATTTAAAACACTGTTTATAATTCCCTGCAATACTTTGACATTCAACTGTCAGTGGGAACTCCGCCGACAGCTGAAACATGAGCGCTGCATTGGTTTTCATTACTAAAATGCTGCATGAGTTGATAACATAACTCATGCGGGATTGTAGGAGCGACAGCCATGTGTTAATGTTTCAGCTGTCAGCGGGGTTCCCCACTGACAGCTGAATGTAAAATAATTCCCTTTATTGCAGAAATAATAAAAAAAAAGCGTGGGGTCCCCCCTCCCATCTGTACCAAGCCCTTCGGATCTGGTATGGATATTAAGGGGGAACTCCACGCTGAAATTAAAAAAAAACAGCGTGGGTCCCCCTCAATATCCATACCAGACCCTTATCCGAGCATGCAGCCCGGCAGGTCAGAAAAGGGGGGGGGGGACCCTGTACTGTGTTTTTTTTACACCACACTTTTTTTTTTTCTGAAGGAGTCTGCGGGAGCATGTACCGCAGACTCCTTCACGTAGGGGGGGGCGGGATCTGGGGGCCCCCTTGTTAAAGGGGGCTTCCAGATTCTGATAAGCCCCCTGCCCGCAGACCCCCACAACCACCGGCCAGGGTTGTGGGGAAGAGGCCCTTGTCCTCATCAACATGGGGACAAGGTGCTTTGGGGGGGAGCCCCCCTGCCCCAAAGCACCCCCCCATGTTGAGGGCATGTGGCCTGGTATGGTTCAGGTTTTCTGACCTGCCGGGCTGCATGCTCGGATAAGGGTCTGGTATGGATATTGAGGGGGACCCACGCTGTTTTTTTTTTAAATTTCAGCGTGGAGTTCCCCCTTAATATCCATACCAGACCTGAAGGGCTTGGTAAGGATGAGAGGGGGGACCCACGCTGTTTTTTTTTCTTTATTTTTTTTTATTGCGGACCTTTATTTTTACATTCAGCTGTCAAAATAAATATTAGATCTTTGAAATATGTAAAATCATTACAGAAATAATTATAAAGTATAAGAAACAAAAATAGAATCACTAGAACTAAGGAAATCTAGTTAGGTTACATGAAGATATGCTTAGCGCTGTTTATTAAACACAGTAGTCACGACCGAGTGTCGGCTGTCAGAGGACTCCACAGTAATGCAGGCCATAGATGGGAAGAAAAACGGCCGATTTTTCGTCCGAAAATAAAACCGGCCGATTATCTTATCGTTAGTGGACGATTTTGTCGGCCGTTTTTCGTGTATTTTGGACTTTCAGATTATCGGTGATGTTGGAAAATTTTCGAAAAACGCCCGACTTTATCCTCATTGATGGTCAAAAACGAACGATCGTTTTCCGAAAAATTTTATGCGCATGTGCAGTGACCTGGAAAGATAAGTTTGCAGCGTACGAAGTTTCGTTTCCGGTACAAGTTCTAAAATGTAAACATCACATCATTGTATGCACTAGTGTGTAAATAAATAGTTGTGTGTGATCTGTAATATATTTATTTAACTGTGCTGAAGTACCCCACATATTAAAATCGTTTATGTTCAATCTCACCATATATATTAACTTTTATAAAAATAACAAGTCAGATTTTTAAAGCAGAAGTGCTTTATTGAACAATTTTGTAAGTATCCAAAATAACATTATCCAAAATAAAATATTTTTTATTATTTTAGAAGCATTATGTTTTTTGTTCATAAAAAACAATTTACTGTCTATTCTCAATATAAAATGTGACAATATAGATAAATATGGTTTAATGGCAGAGACCTTCAATAAAGAAGACATAACAGCATCCTCAATGTGTGCAATCACATTGTAATTTCAAGTTTGCTAATTGCTGACATGACTGTAATCAGTTTGTAAAAATATGTATATATAAGCATAATTCCAGTGCTGACATGAATGAAAGCAGTTGAAAAAATTAGTCAGAAAAAAGCATAATGTATGTATAGGACATCCTTTAGCAAAACCTGTGTGCAGGCAAGACTGTAATCAGTTTTTTAGAATATCAGGTAAAAGGATATGCAATGCTCAAATCAACAAGCATAGCATAACCCCAGTGCTGACATTCATAACAGCAGTTCTAAAAATGTGTCTGAGAAAAGGTTAAAATGTGCAAAACATCCATTGACAAAACATAATTGCTAACATGAATCAAGTGTAATATTCAGAGAAAAAGGGTTAGACATTTAACAGTGGAACATTTTTAAAACAATGGTAAGGGATATACAATACGCCAATCATATCAGTTTGCAGAGTGTATCCAAAACTGTATTGATCCTGCATTGCATGGTGTTCAAAGTTTCCCTCATGTCCTCAATCTGGACGTTACAAGCCATCAATTCTGCCGTAAGTTTTTGGGTGGTATAACTGTTTAGTGCTGGTGACTCTGGATTTCCTGTTAATACAAATCAGAATTATTAATGTATGTTTTCAGACAGATGAATGCATGTATAGATAACTGTATATAGATGAATACTTGCCCCAACTTGTGCTATTGACTGCATCCTCCTCAACAGGCATGAGGTTCAGTATTACTTCCTCAGAAACCTCCACAGGGTCATCCATAACATTTTTTGCCAAGTCCTTATGGACAGATTCATGTTTCTCAGATTTATCTTCATCAATATTCTTGCGTTCTCCTGTGTGAATTAATGTGAAAGTAATCAATACAGCACTGAAGTTCTATTGACTGATGACTGTAACATTATTGATCATAATAAAATATGTCACATTAAAACAGCATATTACATCAAGAAAGAGGCATAACACTTTTATCATACATATAGGGAAAACATTATACAACCTATACAAAATATTTTTTTATTGAAGACAATACTCACTTTTTTTGAGAATTTTTCTTATTCTCTTGAACTGATCAGCTTCCCTCAACTTCAGATCAGACCATCGTTTTCTCAGTTGGTCCTTTGTGCGTTTTACCCCAAATTTTTTCCAAAGCATTTTAAGTATTTTGCCCATTATTGCATCCTTCCTTTGATTGGTGTTGTTGTAAACTTGCAGCTTGCAGTCATAATCCTTTCTGAGCAGGATTCTAACCATCTCCACCATTTCCTCCAAAGACATGTTGGTTGCCTTTCTTTTTGTATCTTTCCCAGTTTGTAGAAGCTGCTGCTGTGATCCTTCTTGCTCACTAGGTTTGTTGAACTCCTTCTGCTCCGCCATCTTGTTCCCAGCAAAAGAGGGAGGAGGAAGGGGCGGTGTTTATAGTGTGAAAGAGCGCCAAAAAGCACGTACGTTCGGACGTTCGCGGACAGAACGTTCATTCGACCGCGCGATCGTATCTGCTGAGGAGGGCTGCTGTTCGGAACGATAATTCGTGCATAATTCGGCAGGAAAACGAATTTTCTGTGTCAAAACGACATCAAGTCATCTTTACCAGTAGGTACCTTGCAGAATTCGATACATGTTTATAGTTATGCAACATGTTGCAAGGCTTTCCTGTCTCATGTGCTGGGTGCTGTGTACAATTTAACCCATTGTGACAGCATAAGCATATTGTATTATTATCATTATTTCTTATAATATATATTTGGGCCTCATTGTAAACCTTTTTTTTTTTTCTTCTTTCAGCTATGGCACAGAAATTCACATCTGTGGCGTTTTTGCCAGAGTTTATTGACATGTACAGGGAGATGCCCTGTATGTGGAAAGTGAAATCCAAAGACTATTCGAATCGTTTGATGCGTGATGAGGCAATGAAAAAACTCATAGACTTGTGCAAAACTGTGTGCGTACATGCAGATGAGACCTATGTAAAGAACAAGATTTCAAATCTGCGTACTGCATTTAAAAAAGAGTTAAAAAAAATTGAAAACTCCAAAAAATCTGGTGCTGGCACAGATGAGGTGTATGTGCCACGGCTGTGGTATTTTAACAGCCTCAGGTTCCTGCATGACTCAGATGTGCCAAGGGAGTCTCAATGTACTTTGCTGCCTGGTCCCTCTGATGAACCATCCTTTACACCTCTGCCTGAATTCGAGGTACCAGAGACACAGGTAATTGAAGTCAAACATATACAGTTGTGGCCAAAATTATTCAACCCCCACTGAAATTGAGTGTTTTGGCCAGTTTGACATTGCTTTTGATCATTCAGTCATCTTGCTTACATTTACATTAAAGAGGCACTTGTAGGTCAGACAAATATAACATAACAGTTATAATGAAATAACCACAAATGTCTTTTCTGTGCTCACAGCATTATCAGTTTTATTCAACCCCCAAGTGACATTCAATCTTAGTACTTAGTACAGCATCCTTTTACAGTTATAACAGCTTTTAAACGTGAAGCATAGCTTGACACAAGTGTCTTGCAGCGATCTACGGGTATCTTCGCCCATTCTTCATGGGCAAAGGCCTCCAGTTCAGTCACATTCTTAGGCTTGCGCACTGCAACTGCTTTCTTTAAGTCCCACCAGAGGTTCTCAATCGGATTTAAGTCTGGTGACTGCGATGGCCACTCCAAAATGTTCCAGCCTTTCCTCTGCAACCATGCTCTAGTGGACTTGGAGGTATGCTTGGGATCATTGTCCTGTTGAAAGGTCCAACGTCTCCCAAGCCTCAGGTGTGTGACGGACTGCATCACGTTTCCATCCAATATCTCCTGGTACTGAAGAGAATTCATGGTACCTTGCACACGCTGAAGCTTCCCTGTACCTGCAGAAGCAAAACAGCCCCAAAGCATGATTGACCCTCCACCATGCTTCACAGTAGGCAAGGTGTTCTTTTCATCATAGGCCTTGTTCTTCCTCCTCCAAACATAGCGTTGATCCATGGGCCCAAACAGTTCTAATTTTGTTTCATCAGTCCACAGAACACTATCCCACAACTTTTGTGGTTTGTCCACATGGCTTTTGGCATACTGCAGTCGACTCTTCTTATTCTTTGGAGACAGCAAGGGGGTACGCCTGGGAGTTCTGGCACGGAGGCCTTCATTACGCAGTGTGCGTCTTATTGTCTGGGCTGAAACTTCTGTACCCACATCTGACAAATCTTTTCTCAGTTCCTCAGCAGTCACACGGGGACTTCTCTCCACTCTACGCTTCAGGTAGCGCACAGCAGTCGAAGTCAGCATCTTCTTTCTGCCACGACCAGGTAGCGTTTCAACAGTGCCCTTTGCCTTGAATTTGCGAATGATGCTTCCTAAGGTGTCTCTTGGTATGTTTAACATCTTTGCAATCTTCTTATAGCCATTGCCCTTCCTGTGAAGAGAAATCACCTCTTCTCTTGTCTTCCTGGACCATTCTCTTGCCTTCACCATGTTTGTAACCACACCAGTAAATGTCTAGAAGGAGCTGAGTATCACAGTCATTTTAAAGCTGCCTAATTGGTGCTTATTATGCTTGATTGCTGCTCGGTGACATCCACAGGTGTTTTCAATACCTGATGGAAAGCACCTGTATGAACCTCTGTTCTTCAGAGTGGTAGTCTTTAAGGGGTTGAATAATTGTGGCAATGAAGAAACCACATAAGAACCATTTACTACTGTATTACATAAACAATTGATGTCATTTTAGTTGCATTTGGGTAGTTACAACGTCCTTGTAGGATTTGATTCTGAATACAATTCCAAATGTACACTATAGTCCCTAAACCCCTTTACAGCATTGGGGGTTGAATAATTTTGGCCACAACTGTACTTTACAATATATGATCATATGTAACCTCAGAATGTACAATTAAATCAATGAACACAAATTTTGCAATATATATTTATTATTTAAATGCACACATGCACCTTTTTTTGTACAACTAAAGTCAACTTTAATATATACATTAGACAAACTTTAATATATACTTTAGACAACATTATCCTGCCAAGATACTGCACCATGGCCCACAAAATATTGCATATAATTAACACGATTTTCACGCGCTGTCGCAGTTGACAAAACTGGACGCGCAGGAGCCAAATTTTCAAGGCCTCCATTATCGCTCCTCCATTCTCCTGGCAGAATTTCACCGCTTAACGGATCTTCTCTGTCCACTGATAGTGGTGACATATAAGTTGTGTTGGTCGACCTGAGAAAATTGTGGATTAGGCAGCAGCTCTCCACAATCACATCAATTGTGTCAACGCTCACATTGATGGGAGTGTGGAAAATCCTGAAGCGACTTGCCAGGATGCCAAAGGCATTTTCCACCACGCGTCGTGCCCTTGACAGCCTGTAATTGAACACTTTTTGATTGTGATTCATATTTAAAATATGTTCACTCAAAGGAAAAGCATCATCCGCTACAAAAACAAAATTAAGTCCTTCAACTGTATGCTCGGATGTTGGAAGATGTAGAAGTCCACCCTTCATTCTTCTGTGGAATTCAGTATTCTCCATCACTCCTCCATCGGAATTACGGCCATTTTTTCCAATATCCAGATACATAAACTCATATTTGGCGTTCACAATGGCCAATAGTATGATACTGTAGAAGCCTTTATAATTAAAGTAGTAGGACCCGGAGTGAGCCGGCAGTGTAATGCGCACATGTTTGCCATCTATGGCACCACCACAGTTAGGAAAGTTCCACAGGTCTTGGAAGTCTTTGGAAATCTGCATCCAGTCTTGAGGGCACATTGGAAACTGTAACAGATAAAAAGGTTTTTATTGCCTGTTTTTGTAACATTTAACATGTGTTCTACATTTCTGTTTGTTATAGGAAAGTGAGGCAACACAAGAGAAAAATACAAGATTACTGCACGTGAACAAAGGCAAAAAAAAAAGAAACCCAGATTCGGAAACAACATTATTTTTAAGGCAAGCATCTGCTGCCCTGGCCGAAAAAGAGGATGAATGTGACGCATTTGCAAAACATATTGCCCACAAGCTGAGAAATATGAGCCTGCAACAACGGGATATAATAGACCCACTGATGTACCAGCTATTGACCATTGGCCAAAGGGGACAGGGTACCTATGACACCCGAATTGTTGGATTCACTAGATATCCACCTCCACAGGGCACAGCACAACCACATAACATGCCACTAAACATGCCTCCAAACACACCAGCCAGAGAGCCTCTTAATTTGGCTGTCTCCCCAATTAATCCACAGTGGCCAGAACAATCCCACAGTACTTGGGATGTGAACTACCTCAACCTGTGAGATAGTGCAAAAAACGTGTTCTCATTAAAAATCTTAAAATGTTTTTTTTGATCTGTTTTTAGTTCAATAAACTTGTTAAAAGTTATATAATATAAGACTGGAATCTTATTTTTTCAGAATCGTTTCTCATTGTGGTTTTCCTCTTTATTGTGTGGGGGGGTGGGGGAAGTAAGAAGAATTTATTAAATTTTTTTGCTTTTGTTCTAAATGTTTGATAATTTCACTATGACCAAAGTAGAACAATATTACCATGGTAACATTGTACTACTTTGGTGAAGTGATAATAATTTATTTAACTATTTGCAAAGTATTACTTTGCTATTAACAAGCATTTACAGCAGGGGTCCTCAAACTACAGCCCGCGGGCCACATGCGGCCCGCAGAGCAGATTCATCCGGCCCGCCGGCAGGGGACATTAAGTACAGGGGCGGGCAGGGGGCTGCTGTCTCTTATCTGGCTCCGGTCCCAGTACCACGATGATCCAGTCCGGGATGCGCAGCTCCTTCTCTCCGGCCGCTCCCTCACTCGATGTCCGCGCTGCCGCTCGGCTCCGCCACCTCGCCGGTGATTGGGCACAAGTGCTGTAGCTTAGGAAAAGCACACAGGCAGCCAATCACCGGCGAGGAGGCGGAGCCGAGCGGACCCACGAAAATCAAGGGAGGGAGAGGCCGAAGTGCAGGAAGGAGGACAGCTGACCGCCCGGTAAGTGCCGTGCAGATGGTGCTGCTACAATCAGGTATGATGGCTGCAGCAGCACCATGCTGGAACAGGGGTCGGCTAGTTAAGTGTCATTGCTGTCAGTGGCAGGAATAGTGCTCCATCATTGGTGTCACTGATACTAATGATGGGGCACTATTCCTCCCACTGACACCAACGATGGGACACTATGCCTCCCACTGACACCAATGATGGGACACTATGCCTCCCACTGACACCAATGATGGGGCAGTATTTTGCTCCATAAGACACACTTGGGGGAAATGTCTGTGCGTCTTATAGAGTGGCCGGACCAGTATTCCCGTTGCCGTTGTATGTCCGCAGTCTCTGAACAAATGCGGACACAGTACAGGAGAGGACCATATTTTTTTTTTTTAAAAACTATAGTCCAGCCCTCCAATGGTCTGAGGGACAGTGAACTGGCCCCCTGTTTAAAATAGTTTGAGGACCCCTGATTTACAGGAATGACATCAATTCATTCAGGTTTTCTTTACTTAGCAGTGATTTGGACACGGCTAATCACATGACACAGCTGGCCTGTGCTTGCGATCGCTGTGACCATTGACAGCTAGGCACACTAGTACACAATGTATGGCATGAATGAAGCCATCCATTGTATACAACTGTCATGTGACCTGCTGTGACTGGTCACAGCAGGTCACATGGTACCGGCAACAGGGCCGGTACTCCGATCTCTCATGGGCCGTGACTGAGGTTAACATGTGGGTTGATGAAATGGTTAACTGTGTACTGTTTCACATTACATGCTGTCAGTGATTTGCACTGTATGCACATTGCTTTTTATGAGTAAGATAAGCAGAGTCATATAAACCAGTGTGCAGGAGCAGAAAGGGGAGAGAACTGTTAGATTTACAAAGACAAAACAATATAACAAAATAATATAATATTTCAGTTAAATATATATATATATATATACATATGTAATAACTACCTTCATATAGTCAGCTTTCAGCACGCTGGATATTGCACACGTTTCTGGGATTATCCGACCTAAGGACTGTGCGGATATACCCGTTGAAAACTTGAGGTCTTCATAGGATCTTCCTGTTGCTAGGTAACGTAGGGTTGCAATGAGTCTCTCCTCTGCGCTGATGGATTTGCGCATGCAAGAGTCTTTTTTCTTAATGTGGGGTCCAACCATGGATAGTAGGAGCTCAAAAGACTGCTGTGACATTCGCAAATAGTTTTTAAAGTCATCAGGATTGTGTACTTTTAAATTGGAAAGCAGGTTCATGTGTGAAAACATGGCACGTTGAAGAAGCCATTGTTTGGACCATACTCTGCTCTTCCTTGCTTTCTTACTTTTGTTTTTCTTCTCCACTGCTAACAGGCCAACCATTATTAAGGACAGTTTTTGTTTGGTGATATTTTGTGGCATTTTCGTCCAAGAAACAACGATACCTCGTTCGTACGACACGATTATTATTTCCCCTTTCGTCAGGTTCCGGTGAGAAGGATCACAAAGGTCACAAAATGACATCATTTCCCGTTATAGGTTACTCATTAATCGGCCGATTTTCGTAATAATTGGTGGTCAGGTAAGTTTTTTAGACCGACCGATAGTTCGTTAATCGGCCGAAAATCTGCCGTTTTTCTCCCCATCTATGGCCTGCATAAGTCCTTGCATGGTGTGGTTTGGGGGAAGAAGAGATTTTGTGCTGAATTGCCCCAGACACCACTCAGGCTGTGTTTGGAAGTGGGCTGGAAATGTTTGCATATTTTTGGCCTTGTAAAGTGTTTGTGTGTTATTGCACAATGATTGTGTTTTTTCTCTTTGCATTGAAAGCCTCACACATGTCAATCGTTTTGTTTAAAATCTGCTCTTGTTTTAATTTTGCTTGCTCATTTAGACTCCAATGCATTTTTCTGACAAACCTGCTGACAAATGTATGTGTAGGGGATTTGTAGAGGTGGGAGGGGGTTTGTAGAGGTGGGAGGGTTTTTTTTCACATGCTTTGTTTTCTTGATATTTTGATCTGTAGACTTTTTTTTGTGAATGGATCTTCATACTAAGTGATTGTGTAAGTAAATCCTATGTGCACGAAAATGTTACTTGATTCATCTTCCCCTTTGTTTCCTGCTATAACCTGAGCACACACAGTTCACTATAAGTATCTTTAGATTGTAAGCTCTTATGAGCAGGAGTGTTTTATTTTTGCCACGTGAATCCTATTTTTGTGACTCACCAAGATATTGACTGTACCTACTTGTTCCTGCTGACCAAATAAATGAAGATATATTTGATCAATAAATGTTTGACCGATGTTTTTGTGTTTATTTTATGTTCAATATATGAACAACCTTAATAATTACTTTGTATACTTATATAATCTGCTTAAATGTAGCTTGTAAGAGCGTGAATATGCAAGTGGGTGCAAACTGGCTTTTTCAAAACCAAAAAAAAAAAAAACCCACTTGCGCCACAATATTGTTATGTACTAATGAATGTCACATTCACTGTGCAGCCAGCTACAGGTTTTCTACAATTCGATTTACAGTAATAAAATAGTTCACACTTTGTTGATTTTTGGCCTTTGGCAACAAATATTAGCCAAGGTTAAAAAAAACAAATCAATAAGAAACACACATTTGCGAAAGCTATCATAGCCGTGCATAGAAATGCGCGATTGCAAACAAATAAGCACCAAACAGGTGTCCGCATGGCGCATGAACGGCTATCCTGGAAGTCCGTCATCACGTGCGCGCGCACCCGGAAGTGGTTGTGGGGAGTGTAAGTGGATGACAAGTGGTTGGAGGTTTTGTGTTGGTTGAAAATTTTGATAACTTTATTGGCATTTGGACATGGCGAGAGCACAGTTCTCAACTGAGGAGATGATCCTTATATGTAAAGTAAGTGTGGCCATTGCAAATATGTTTATAACATGTGAGGGACAGGTAATTGCAATTTTGTGGGTGGGGCCTAGCAGAATCTCACTTGGTGCACATGCTACTTATCTGTACATTAGCTCCTGGGTATTGATGGGTCAATGATATTAACCACTTGCCTACTGGGTACTCCTACCCCCTTCCTGTCCTGGCCAATTTTCATCTTTCTGCACTGTTACCCTTTGAATGACAATTGTGCGGTCATGCCACATTGTACCCATCTTAAATTTGTATCAGTTTTTTCAGACAAATAGAGCTTTGTTTGGGTGGTATTGACTTGCTGCTGTGTGTTTTACTTTTTGCTCGATAAACCACAAAATAGCTCATAATGAATAAAAGTCTGTTTATATTATAACATTTGGTAAACTGGTAATTTAGCAACACTGATGTGCGTTGATGAGGCAGCACTGGTGGGTGGCACTGCTGGCCACAGGTGGGCGGAACTGTTGGGTGGCACTGGTGGGCACTGATCATCGGGGCCGACCCCTGCTTTGATAACTGCTGGTTCTCGGCAGTACTTTCCACACATTCTGACAGCGTGATGAAAGTGCAGCCAAGACCCGGCAAATGCATTTCCCGGTGATCAGCGTGTCATTGGACATGGCTGATCACATGGTAAAAAGCCGCTGTGATTGGCCTTTACCACATCACGTGATCAGCTGCGTCCTTAGGACACAGCAATCACGGAGAGCGCGTTCTGCCAGGATGTCATATGACACCCTCCCAGAGCTGCCTGGATGCAGTGTAGCGTTATTCGGCTATCTGCGGTCGCCAAATAGGTAACCAGCTAGGCCTTCATGGCTAATCTTTGAATATCTGGACATGTATACTGCGTATAATGCATTACATTCTACAATGTGTTGGTGTACATGGTATAACAGTGTGCAATGCGTTGCTGGATTCTGCATGACAGTGGACAGCGTATCACAGTGTGCAATGCGTAGCTCCAGCCTGCATGACAGTGTACAGTGCATTACAGTCTACAATGTGTGGGTGTACACGGTATCACAGTGTGCAATGCGTAGCTCTATCCTGCATGACAGTGTACAGTGCATCACAGTCTACAATGTGTGGGTGTACACGGTATCACAGTGTGCAATGCGTAGCTCCAGCCTGCATGACAGTGTACAGTGCATTACAGTCTACAATGTGTGGGTGTACACGGTATTACATTGTACAGTGTATTACAGTGTGCAATGCGTTGTACACTGCAGTGTGCACTAAAGCATTTTACACTCATGCACTGTACACATTAATGCATTTGACATTTCTAGTGTGCAATGCGTTAGTGTGCAATGCCTTGGACAGTACAATGCATTTGCAGTATTGGTGTATGTTTATTAAGCACAGATAATTCATCTGATTTTAGTTATCAAGGAGAAGTCTTCTCTGTCCCCCTGTTTATGAGGTGGAGGACAATTGTTTTCTGAAGAAGAGAGGAGACATTTTTTCAAGGAGATCTGTATAGATTTCCAGAGATATGTGTAGATGGTTGAGGGGTTGCATGTGATCTCCGGAGATAATTGTGATTAACGATCACCTGAGTTAAACCAGTGAATGAAAAGTGTAAAAAAACATGGATTGAAAATAATCTGCACTGACCACTGTGCTTTGTCAAGCCACATATTGGCACATTCTGGTGTCACACAGATGCGATGTGAAATTTGCAGTGTTTTCTGTGCAAGCGCTGCACCGCATCACAACCGCAACCCCTTCATGCCACCTGCTGCGGCTTTCTAGGTGAAGTTACCAACACACCAATATTGGTACACAAAGCGTATTGCGATTTGCCAAATTGGATGGCATGCCTATTCACACCCATGTGCATACCCTGAAAAAGGGTCCTGCACATTTTTGGCCCGGATGCGGTGCAATTTGAGGTGTGCAAAATGTTTGTCTCTAATTGCAACGCACACAAATTGCATGTTATTTGCCCAGGAGTGCGGTGTTAGACCACAATGCATGTATGTGAAGCCAGAATAAAAGGATGTGGATTTTGTCTACTTTTACTTGCGCATGTTAACATTATGTAAGTGCATTTTTCTTCTGTTTAACATGCTATAGAAATGCAACATGCATTTGGATGGAGTGTTTTTGTATGTGCATTTTGGAAGTATTCTAAACACACATTGACCCTAGGGCCACACCATATCTTATGCGGGCCATAGATGGGTTGAAAATCGGCCGATTTTTCGGCCGAAAATAAAATCGGCCGATTTTCGGATCGTTAGTGGGCTATTTGTTCGGCCGTTTTTCGGTATTTTGGCAGATTTTTTTTTCCGGTAAAGTTGGAAAAAAAAACGGACGAATTTGCCGATCGGCCGATTTTCGCGGCAATGATGGGCAAATCGGCCGATTTTTTACTGATAAAAAATCTGCACATGAGCAGTGACCTGCAAGAGGAAGACAAAAAGAAGAAAAAGAAGAAGAGGATGATGATGAAGAAGAAGAAGAGGATGATGATGATGATGAAGATGATGAAGAAGAAGAGGATGATGAAGAAGAGGATGATGATGAGGAAGAAGAAGAGGATGATGATGATGATGAAGAAGAAGAGGATGATGATGATGAAGAAGAGGATGATGATGATGAAGAAGAGGATGATGATGAAGAGGATGATGATGATGATGAAGAGGATGATGATGATGATGAAGAAGAAGAGGATGATGAAGAAGAAGAAGAAGAAGAAGAAGAGGATGATGGTGAAGAAGAAGATGAGGATGAAGAAGAAGAAGAGGATGATGATGATGATGAAGAAGAAGAGCATGATGATAATGAAGAAGAAGAAGAGGATGATGAAGAAGAAGAAGAAGAAGAAGAAGAAGAGGATGATGAAGAAGAGGATGATGATGATGAAGAAGAAGAAGAAGAAGAAGATGATGAAGAGGAAGAAGAGGATGATGATGAAGAAGAAGAGGGTGATGATGAAGAAGAAGAGGATGAGGAAGAAGAAGAGGATGATGATGAAGAAGAAGAAGAGGATGATGATGAAGAAGAAGAAGAGGATGATGATGAAGAAGAAGAGGATGATGATGAAGAAGAAGTAGAAGAGGATGATGATGAAGAAGAAGAAGAAGAAGAAGAAGAGGAAGAAGAAGGATGAAAAATGAGAGGAATTCCAGTATGGCAAAAAGTGTCCCTGCAGAGAGCTCCGCTATTTCTTTGACAGTTCCTTGACATTTACAGCGGTTGCAACATTTGTTCTGTCCCCACATGAAGGCGAATGAAGGTATAACTGATAATAGCTGTGTAACTTCCTACCTTCGTATCCAAGCAGTGGAGCAGACCGGACCGGCAGATGTTCAGGTTAGATGGATCCAAACGTATACACGGGAATGAAATCAGCGTGGGTTTATTTGGTCCAAATACAGCGACAAACAGTGATACAATACTGTAAGGTAGTAGAGGTATTGATGCTGTCCTGTGATATCTTTCCTGAGGCTAACTGCTGGTCAAAAACTGATGCCTTCACAAGCCCAGGGTATTGAATGTCCTGTCACACAGCTATAAAGCACATAAAAATGGCTGCAGGAAGTGACCAGAACCAAGGCTTGCCTAAAACCACGCCCAGGAGAGGAAACACTTACTAGCTATAACAGAGGCATGCAGCATGCAAATTCTGGCCAGCAGATGGCAGCAACAGATCAAGACATAGAAACAAACATGGTAAAATAAGAATTGGTGATACAATGCACAGTTAAATAACAAATATGAGGGGAACAGCACACTCC
The DNA here is from genome assembly GCF_062004578.1 of Staurois parvus. NCBI lineage: Eukaryota > Metazoa > Chordata > Amphibia > Anura > Ranidae > Staurois > Staurois parvus. The sequence continues at coordinate 5,288,042 of NW_028317928.1, read as the reverse complement.
CCGTCTGAAATTCCATAAGGGATTTCACTAAGACGAATGTCCATAAAATATAAAACAACCTGTAACAAAGAACATGTTAGAATGCAATAAACATAACAATATAGTAGATTCCGAGTTGGAATAGAGAAGAACCACAAAGTTCAAGTTCAGGAGAGTTCACCCAGCAGGAATGTTCTCGATGGGTAGTATCAAAATGAGTTCGTTAATTGGCCTTGCGAACATTTTAAGCTCACCCTTTCTGAAGATCTTCAACTCCACTTTACGGACCTTGCCATCCTTGCTAGGAAGAACCTTTGTAATTAGTCCCATAGGCCAGTCAATCCGTACGGTATGTTGCTCCTTCATTAACACGAGGTCGCCTTCTTTTAGGTTTGGTTTGTGGTGTTGCCACTTTCTTCTTCCTTGAAGAATATTGAGATACTCCTTTCGCCACCTGTTCCAGAAGTAATCAGCTAGATATTGTACACGTTTCCAGTGTTTTTGGTAGATATTCGCATGAGTAAATTCTCCACTAGGCATTAGCGTAATTTCAGTTTTTTGGGTAAGTAGGATAGCTGGAGTCAGTACGGTTGGTGTTTCAGGATCCATAGATACTGGCACGAGGGGTCTAGAATTGATGATAGCTGAAACTTCAGCGAGAAGGGTGACTAGAGTCTCATGTGTGAGTCTTGAAGAGTTTACATCCATCAACATAGAATTCAAGATGTTGCGTGAGATCCCGATCATTCTCTCCCAGGAGCCCCCCATGTGGGAACTATGAGGAGGATTGAAAATCTAGGTGCAACCCTTTTCCGCCAAGTGATCTTGAATGGATTTGGTGTCTATGTTCAGTTCTCTACAGGCTCCAATGAAGTTGCTTCCACGGTCAGACCTCAACTGTTTCACTGGTCCTCTGATTGCGAAGAACCGTCTTAAGGCATTAATAAGGCTGGATGTGTCCATGGATTCTATTACCTCTAAGTGAACGGCTCGCACAGTCATGCAAGTAAATAGTACAGCCCAACGCTTACTGTTTGCGTGACCGCCACGGGTCCTGCGTGCGGACACCATCCATGGCCCGAAGACGTCTAGGCCAAAGTAGGTGAAAGGCGGCTCTGTACATAGTCTGTCCGCAGGCAAATCAGCCATTTGTTGGTGTAGTTGTTTTCCTCTAGCTTTGCGACAGTGAACACAGTCATGCAATACTTGGGCTACACGTCTTTTCATACCTATAATCCAAAGGCCAGCAGACCGTAACTTGCCCTCAGTGATTTGCCTGCCCTGGTGTTCAGTCTTTTTGTGGTAGTGTCGGATCAGCAAGACGGTGATATGGTGTTTGCTGGGAATGATGAGAGGATTTTGTTCTGCAACTCTTAGGTGGGCTTGATTCAAACGACCACCAACTCTGAGCAAGCCAAAACTGTCAATAACTGGATTTAAGTTGGCAAGAGGGCTTTTTATTGGAATCTGCTGTTTGTTATACAAGCACTTCCATTCTACATTGAATTCCCCTTGTTGGACGTGACGTATTATGAGGGACTCACTATGAGAGATGTTCTCCGCAGAGAAGGGTTTATGGCAGACGTGCCAACCGTGACAATCCTTATCTTCGTGAGTATTGTGATAACATTTTGCAATGTGCACTAACCTTGCGATAGTCCTGACGAGTCTCATCCAACTGGAGAAACGTTCAAAGAGCTGGCTACCGAGGCTGGAGGTTTGCTTTGTTCCAGTGACCAATACACTGACTTCAGGGCGGATTTCTGGATCATTATCCGGATCCTGGATGCTGAAAACTTCCTGTACACATTCATCCGCCTGTCTTAGCAGAAACTCCGGACCTGTAAGCCAAGTAGAGTTAGTAAAGGAACCTACAGACATAGGTCTAGTGGCATGATCTGCTGGATTAAGTTCGGATGGTACATAGTACCATTGTTCAGGTTTGGAGGACCTCCTGATTCTCTCTATGCGGTTACTGACGTACACATAAAATCGTCTCGTCTGATTGTAGATGTAACCTAAAACGACCTTACTGTCCGTGTAATACTGAACTTCATCTATGTTGACACCTAGTTCTTCTTGTATGAAGTCTGCAATCTCCACTGCTAACACAGTCCCACAGAGTTCAAGTCTCGGAATAGTATGATCAGGCTTGGGAGCTAACTTAGCCTTACCAAAGACGAATCCAACGTGATTTTGCTTGTTGGGTTCTGTGACTTTCAGATAGGCGACCGCTGCTATAGCCTCTGTGGAGGCGTCCGAGAACACGTGGAGTTCCTTCTTTACGCTAGAAGTAAGTGAGGTTTTAATATAGCATCTTGGGATGTGGATCTCATCCAAAGCACACAAGGATCGCTTCCAGGCTTCCCATTTTTGCTCTTTATCAGAGGGAAGTGGGGTATCCCAATCCTTGATGGTTTCAGAAAGCTGTCTCAGTAGGGATTTACCTTGTATGGCGATGGGCGCTACAAATCCCAGCGGATCAAATAGGCTGTTTACCACTGATAGTACACCACGTTTTGTGAATGGCTTGTCTGCACAACTTATTTGAAAACCAAAGGAGTCAGCCGAGAGATCCCATCTGAGGCCCAAGCTCCTCTGCACAGGTGGACTGTCCAGTCCCAGGTTAATGTCTTTGAATCCAGGTGCATGATCACCTCGATCGAAGGCTCTCATTACGGTTAGGCTGTTTGAAGCAATTTTGTGTAGTCTAAGTTTAGCTTGGTACAACATATTTTGAGTCCTTTTGAGCAGATCGATAGCCGCTTCTTCAGTTGGTAGCGATTTGAGCCCGTCATCCACGTAGAAGTCTTTTTCCACAAAGTCTTTGGCATCTGTACCGTATTCAGATTCCCCCTCTATTGCAGTTCTCCGAAGCCCGTACGTCGCTACGGCTGGTGAAGGGCTGTTTCCAAACACATGTACCCTCATACGATACTCCATCATCTCTGCGTTGATGTCATTGTCCTTGTACCACAGAAACCTGAGGAAATTCCGGTGGTCCTCACGGACTACAAAACAATGGAACATCTGTTCAATGTCAGCAGTGATGGCGACAAGCTCTTTCCTGAATCTCATCAGCACTCCGACTAGGTTATTAGTCAGATTAGGACCTGTGAGAAGAATATCGTTAAGAGATACACCTTGATGTTTGGCGCTTGAATCAAAGACAACCCTAATTTGATTAGGTTTTCGTGGATGATATACTCCGAATGAAGGCAAGTACCAGCACTTGTCGTTCTTCCTTAAGGATGGAGCTGGTTCTGCATGGTTGTTACGGAATATTTTATCCATAAAGGCAACAATGTGTTCTCTCATTTCAGGTTTGCTGTTCATGGTACGCTGAAGAGAGTTAAATCTAGACAGAGCTTGTTCCCGGTTGTTCGGGAGTCTTACCCTGTTAGCTCGGAAGGGTAATGGAGAAACCCAGTGATTGGTTTCGTCTTTAAAGAACTCACTGTCCATTATCTCGACAAATTCTCTGTCCTCTACTGACAAGGCTACTTTATCGTCGTCCTTGGTTGTATGAAAGACTGATCTCCCCAAGTTGTCGGCAAAGAGGGGAGTAATAACGTCAGGTAGTTGTACGAGGCTTGGAGACTTCTCTCTCACCTCATAGTGATGAGGACACGGCTTAATGCAAGTTGTGCGTCCATCTGCATGCACGTACGTTTTGAAGGAGTCGATTTTTGGTTGATTTAAGCATACATTTCCTATGATTACCCATCCCAAGTCCAGTCTCTGGGCATATGGCGCATAGTCAGGACTATTACACTGTTGACGCACCTTGTGTACCCTTAGATTGTCTCTGCCGAGCAGGAGTAGAATCTCGGCGTTGATGTCCATAGGTGGGATAACGTTGGCTAGGTACCTTAGGTGAGGTTGGTGAAATGCAGCTTCTGGGGTAGGAATCTCATCCCTATGGTTGGGTATTTGATCACATTCGATCAGCGTCGGTAAGGGTATTTCAGTATCCCCACTGACAGGAGAAGTGATGAATCCTTGTGCTCTTCTGCCGCTAGTCTCTATGCGGCCCGAGCAGGTGTTTAAGGTATAGGGTTCGGATAGTCCCTTTATTCCAAAGGCTTCAAAGAATTTAGGACCTGCTAGGGACCGGTTGCTTTGGTCGTCGATGATGGCATACATTTTTACTGCCTTTTCTGGTAGTCCCTCTGGGTAGACCTTGATTAGGCATATTCGGGAACAACATTTCTCACACTGGCCCTCCCCACATACATCCAAGCATGAGCAGGAAACAGCAGTCGCTGCATTAGCATAATTTTGGGGCTCCCCGCCATGACTTGGAGCAGGACTGGTGGTGATGGCAGTGGGTGAATCTCTGGAGAGTGGGACTGGGTGCATAGCTGAGGCATGTCTTTCACTATGACACTCCTCACATTCGATGACAGATTTACAGTCCTTAGCCATGTGCTCCAATGAAGCGCAGCATCTGAAACATACCCCAAGCTCGGTGAGGATTTTCTTGCGCTCCTGTATGGTTTTGGATCTAAACCTTCTACATTTGTTCAGAGAGTGTGGTTTTTTATGAATGGGGCATTCACGATTGAAGGTCTTATCTCCTGATGAGGTGGTGTACTGTTTACCCGTGGGTACTGCAGGAGATGGTAGGTTAGTCTTTCTAACATTCACGCTGCTCTTGAAGTCTCTGTGTTTATGCATGACGCTTTCATACCTTGGTGATGATGTCGCTGAAGCTGTAGTGTTGAACTCCAGGAAGTCGAGGCTGGGGTCATTCCTCATCTGGGACTGTTCATCGATAAATCTACAGAAGTGAATAAATGGGGAAAAGGTGATGTCATGCTCTCTTTTGTACCTTGAGACTGATGCCGCCCACTTTTCTTGCAGACTGTATGGTAGCTTCACGACAATTGGGTTCACTCCATGAGCTGTATCCAGGTAGCACAGCCTGGACAGACGAGGGTCACCCTTGGCAAGCTCCAGTTCCATGAGCAGATCACTTAAATCCTGAAGCTTCTGGACATCCTTGAGATTGATCCTTGGAACGTTCTGCAGTCTCTTGAATAGGGCCTTCTCTATTGCTTCTGCACTGCCGAAGGTACGTTCGAGTCTCTGCCAGGCGACAGCCAGACCTGCTTCTGCTTGTCCCACGTAGACAGTTCTGAGGCTCTTGACACGATTTGTGGAGCCTGGGCCCAGCCATTTGATCAAGAGGTCAAACTCCTGCTCTGCGGTTAGGTTGAGGTTAGCGATGGCGGCCTTGAAGGTTGCCTTCCAAGCTCTGTAGCTCTCTGCACGGGCATCAAATTTTGAGAGACTGGTGTTGATTAGCTCTCTGCTCACTAGAGATGAGCGAAGTATTCAAAAATTCGATTCGGCTGATTCGGCGAATTCGCGGAATAAATTCGATTCGAGTCGAATATATTCGCTGCGAATTTAACTTATAAAAAGGGTGTTTCTAGGCTTCAGAGAGCCTTTATATTAGTGCAGAACACTGTACCTTTAATTTAAATGCCCTTGGAGTCTGCTGGGGAAGAGAAATAATACAGTCAGTCAGTATGACATGCAGATGAGTGCCGTCGATCTTAGAATCACCGCACACTTCACTCATTTGGGCAGTCACGGGGCCAAAACCAGAGTGTGGAGCCACAGTGTGGCGGTGGAGGCAGCAGCAATGGGAGGCCATACAGCACCCTATGACAAAATGGAACCCACCAGCAGTGTGAGGAGACCTGAAAGTGGCACATGGCAGAGTGTGGCGATGGACACAGCAGCAATGGGAGGCCGTACAGGGACCCATGAGACACTCTGGACCTGGCAGCAGCATGAGGAGGCGGTACAGGGGCCCATGACAGATTACGGGCCTGGCAGTAGCATGAGGAGTCGGTACGGGGGCCCATGGCAGATTACGGGCCTGGCAGCAGCAATGGGAGGCCCGTAATCTGCCAGCACCCTATGACAAAATGAAACCCACCAGCAGTGTGAGGAGACCTGAAAGTGGCACATGGCAGAGTGTGGCGATGGAGACAGCAGCAATGGGAGGCCGTACAGGGACCCATGAGACACTCTGGACCTGGCAGCAGCATGAGGAGGCGGTACAGGGGCCCATGACAGATTACGGGCCTGGCAGCAGCATGAGGAGTCGGTACGGGGGCCCATGGCAGATTACGAGCCTGGCAGCAGCAATGGGAGGCCCGTAATCTGCCAGCACCCTATGACAAAATGGAACCCACCAGCAGTGTGAGGAGACCTGAAAGTGGCACATGGCAGAGTGTGGCGATGGACACAGCAGCAATGGGAGGCCGTACAGGGACCCATGAGACACTCTGGACCTGGCAGCAGCATGAGGAGGCGGTACAGGGGCCCATGACAGATTACGGGCCTGGCAGCAGCATGAGGAGTCGGTGCGGGAGCCCATGGCAGATTACGGGCCTGGCAGCAGCAATGGGAGGCCCGTAATCTGCCAGCACCCTATGACAAAATGGAACCCACCAGCAATGTGAGGAGACCTGAAAGTGGCACATGGCAGAGTGTGGCGATGGAAACAGCAGCAATGGGAGGCCGTACAGGGACCCATGAGAGACTCTGGACCTGGCAGCAGCATGAGGAGGCGGTACGGGGGCCCATGGCAGATTACGGGCCTGGCAGCAGCAATGGGAGGCCCGTAATCTGCCAGCACCCTATGACAAAATGGAACCCACCAGCAGTGTGAGGAGACCTGAAAGTGGCACATGGCAGAGTGTGGCGATGGAGACAGCAGCAATGGGAGGCCGTACAGGGACCCATGAGACACTCTGGACCTGGCAGCAGCATGAGGAGGCGGTACGGGGGCCCATGGCAGATTACGGGCCTGGCAGCAGCAATGGGAGGCCCGTAATCTGCCAGCACCCTATGACAAAATGGAACCCACCAGCAGTGTGAGGAGACCTGAAAGTGGCACATGGCAGAGTGTGGCGATGGAGACAGCAGCAATGGGAGGCCGTACAGGGACCCATGAGACACTCTGGACCTGGCAGCAGCATGAGGAGGCGGTACAGGGGCCCATGACAGATTACGGGCCTGGCAGCAGCATGAGGAGTCGGTACGGGGGCCCATGGCAGATTACGGGCCTGGCAGCAGCAATGGGAGGCCCGTAATCTGCCAGCACCCTATGACAAAATGGAACCCACCAGCAGTGTGAGGAGACCTGAAAGTGGCACATGGCAGAGTGTGGCGATGGACACAGCAGCAATGGGAGGCCGTACAGGGACCCATGAGACACTCTGGACCTGGCAGCAGCATGAGGAGGCGGTACAGGGGCCCATGACAGATTACGGGCCTGGCAGCAGCATGAGGAGTCGGTGCGGGAGCCCATGGCAGATTACGGGCCTGGCAGCAGCAATGGGAGGCCCGTAATCTGCCAGCACCCTATGACAAAATGGAACCCACCAGCAATGTGAGGAGACCTGAAAGTGGCACATGGCAGAGTGTGGCGATGGAGACAGCAGCAATGGGAGGCAGTACAGGGACCCATGAGAGACTCTGGACCTGGCAGCAGCATGAGGAGGCGGTACGGGGGCCCATGGCAGATTACGGGCCTGGCAGCAGCAATGGGAGGCCCGTAATCTGCCAGCACCCTATGACAAAATGCAACCCACCAGCAGTGTGAGGAGACCTGAAAGTGGCACATGGCAGAGTGTGGCGATGGAGACAGCAGCAATGGGAGGCCGTACAGGGACCCATGACAGATTACGGGCCTGGCAGCAGCATGAGGAGGCAGTACAGGGGCCCATGGCAGATTACGGCCTGGCAGCAGCAATGGGAGGCCCGTAATCTGTCAGCACCCTATGACAAAATGGAACCCACCAGCAGTGTGAGGAGACCTGAAAGTGGCACATGGCAGAGTGTGGCGATGGAGACAGCAGCAATGGGAGGCCGTACAGGGACCCATGACACACTCTGGACCTGGCAGCAGCAAGAGGAGGCGGTACAGGGGCCCATGGCAGAGTGGCGAAGCGTAAGCAGCTAAAATTGAAGGCCATACAGAGGCCTATGTTAAAAATAATAACATGTTTGGGGCATGATTCATGGCGGATTTAGTCAGTTGTGTCAGGAACTGGTGGTTTGAAATCCAGACTAATCCACGCCTGATTCATTTTCACAAACGTGAGTCTCTCCACACTTTGGGTGGACAGTCGTGTCCTCCGCGGAGTTACAATACCTCCTGCCGCACTAAACACGCGCTCCGATGCCACGCTACTGGCCGGGCATGACAGCCTTTCAAGGGCAAATTCAGCTAGTTGGGGCCAAAGGTCAAGTTTCGTTGCCCAGTAGTCAAGGGGATTGTCTACCTCGGTTGGCAGGGTGCTGTCCAAGTAGGCCCAAGCCTGTTGTTTGAGGTCCTGCTCCAGGTCCACCTGATGCTGCTGCTGCTGCGGCTGGTTAGTAGTTTCCTCACTGCGCTGGTGAAGAAAGCTACTCATCATCGACTGCAGACTGAGGCAGCCGCTGCTGGTGGAGCTGCCACTGCTCCTACCACCCCACCCCTCCCCTGCTGCCATGGCAGCGGAACGCGAGCGCACAGGGCCCACAGTGTCTGAGGATGGACGTTGGTGCAGAAAGGCAGAGACCAACTGACTACATAGGTGGTTTTTATAGTACGTTATTTTGGCCTCCCTCTCAGCAGGTGTGAAAAAGGCCACCATTTTTGAACGGTAGCGAGGGTCCAACAAGGTGGACAGCCAAAAGTCATCCCTCTGTCTGATGGTTATTATTCGGCTGTCGCTACGCAGGCAACCGAGCATGCTATGGGCCATTTGTGCCAAGGAATGCGAGGGACTCCCTGCCTCCATCTCCACAGCATACTGCCACGGTGCGTCTGGGTCCTCTGTCTCCTCCTCCTCCTCCTCTACCAGATGCTCCTGCTCCTCCACTCCTGTCCGCTGAGTGGAAAAACCACCCATTTCACTCAATAATTCCTGAGCACCAATGTCCTCCTCTACCTCCTCCTCTTCTTCCTGTCCTGCCCCCACAGGGGTCATGTGGCATTGAGATCTGTGCGCCACGTCTACCGCACCCTGACCAGCCATTGTTAACAGCATTTGTTCCAGGACGTGCAACAGAGGAATGACGTCGTTCATCCCATAGTCCTGCCGACTCATGAATAGCGTGGCCTCCTCAAAGGGCCTGAGCAAGCGGCAGGTGTCACGCATGAGCTGGCAAAGGCTGACATCAAAGTTACACAGGGGAGTACCTTTATCCGCTTGTAACATCAGGAAATCGGTGATGGCCTTTCGCTGTTCGTAAAGGCGGTCTAACATATGTAGGGTTGAATTCCACCTTGTTGCAACGTCGCAGATCAGGCGATGCTGTGGAATTCCGTTCTGCCGCTGCAGCTCAAGGAGGGTGTGCTTTGCGGTGTAGGAATGGCTGAAATGCATGCAAAGTTTACGTGACATTTTAAGGATGTCTTGCAGTGGGATGGTGGATTTTAGGAACCGCTTGACAACCAGATTGAACACGTGAGCCATGCATGGCGCATGGCACAACCTTCCTTGACGCAGAGCAGACACCATGTTCTTTCCGTTGTCGGTCAACATGGTTTCGATTTTCAGTTTGCGCGGAGACAGCCATCTGTCGATTTCTCTGTTCATTACACTGAGAAGTTCCTCCCCTGTGTGACTACGTTCGCCAAGGCATACCAGGTGCAGCACAGCGTGACACCGTTGCGCCCTGCACATGTGATATGCCGGTTGGGTAATGGGACTTGGCACAGGGGTGGCGGCTGAGGACACGAAGGAAGAAGAGGTGGTAGAGGCGGACATCTTTGCTGGACCAAGGACGTGCAAACGTGGAGGCAAAAGCGGCGTGACCTGTCAAAGTTGCTGGTGCGGCTGTGCCGGCACCACGTTCACCCAGTGGGCCGTAAATGACATGTACTGTCCCTGACCGTAGTTACAGCTCCACACGTCGGCGCTGCCGTGCACTTTGGCAGAGACCGACATGCTCAAAGACTGGCCCACCATCTCTTCTACATGTGAATGCAGGGCTGGCACTGCCTTTTTGGCGAAGAAATGCCGGCTTGGCACTCTCCACCGCGGCGCGGCACAAGCCATCATTTCTCGGAAAGGTGCTGAGTCCACCACTTGGAAAGGGAGGGACTGCAGCACCAGCAACTTGGACAGGAGGACGTTCAGCTTCTGCACCGTCGGGTGCGTGCTCGCAAACTGTTGTCTCTTGGAAACGGATTCCAAGAAAGACTGCTGCCGGAATCCGTGAAGAGGAGTAGCAGGAGAAGGAGCATCTGAACGAGCGGAAGATGCCAACGAGCGACAACTCCCCTCAGCAGAGGTGTTGGAGCCTTGACTGGCTGATAGAGGGCGATTGACGTCGGGTGACGGAGCAAGTAACGGAGCGGGTGATGGAGCGGGGGCTGGGGCAGGCAGAACCGCCGTATCTTTATCACGGTTTTCCCAGGCCACCGAATGGCGACGCTGCATATGCTGACGCAACGCTGTAGTCCCAACATGGGCCCCCTGGCCACGCTTGACTTTCTGGCCACATAGTCGACATACGGCTACGTTTACTTCCTCGGGCGGCTTGACGAAAAATTGCCACACCGCCGAGTAGGAAACTTTGCCCCCGCTACTCCTCACTGGCTGACTGCTACTTCCTCCGTGCACACCGGCACCACTACTGGCCGTGGTGGTAGGCTGCAGTGGAGCTGGTGCTCTACTCCGTGGCCGTTTGCCTCCACTGACACTGCTGCGACCCTGCTGCCTCCTGGGCAACCCACCGACTGTTTTGCTCGCTGGCAAGCTGGCACCCTCTTCTCCTGATGATGCAGAAGCAATAGCCTGATGACGACGAGGCTGCCAAGTGCGATCAGCCTCATCATCATCAATTAGGGTCTCCGCCTCACTACTAGCCCCCTCGGCTGCGTGTGGGTCAGGAGACAGACCTGTCTCTAGACCGGCTACCGAGCCACTCTCCTCGCCAGTACTTCTTCGCCTGGCTGCTGAAGAGGCGGATGTCTCCCCCCGTTCCCGACCGCCCTCTGTTAGCTCTTCCTCACTGTACAGTGGGGCTGAGCCCACAGCATGCGATACTTTGCTTGGTGAGGGAACACCAAAGGACAGGGGCAGGTAGAGGACACGTGATTTCAGTGGGCTTGCTCCCGGGCTATGCCAACTAACGGTTGTGTCTGACGTACCCACCGACCGTTGGCTGTAGGTGTCAGAGGTGACCAGGGAAGAGGAAGACGACCGAGTCAACCAATCGATGACGGCAGGGTTGTCGGTGGAGACACGACCGCTGGATGTCACCGGGAGCACTGGCCTCTGGCTGCGACTAGTGCTGCCTCGACCCCTTCCTCTGCTGCCACGTCTGCTCGCTCCTGAAACATTGCCTCCTCTGCCACTCCTCTGCGTGTTGTCTGACATACTCTTTAATTCAACGATTCTGTGTCCCTGAGTAACGATTCTGTGTCCCTGAGTAACAGTTCTGTGTCCCTGAGTAACAATTCTGTGTCCCTGAGTAACAGTTCTGTGTCCCTGAGTAACAATTCTGTGTCCCTGAGTAACAATTCTGTGTCCCTCAGTAACAATTCTGTGTCCCTCAGTAACAATTCTGTGTCTGTCCCTGAGTAACAATTCTGTGTCCCTGAGTAACAGTTCTGTGTCCCTGAGTAACAATTCTGTGTCCCTGAGTAACAGTTCTGTGTCCCTGAGTAACAATTCTGTGTCCCTGAGTAACAATTCTGTGTCCCTCAGTAACAATTCTGTGTCTGTCCCTGAGTAACAATTTTGTGTCCCTCAGTAACAATTCTGTGTCCCTCAGTAACAATTCTGTGTCCCTCAGTAACAATTCTGTGTCCCTCAGTAACAATTCTGTGTCCCTGAGTAACAGTTCTGTGTCCCTGAGTAACAATTCTGTGTCCCTGAGTAACAGTTCTGTGTCCCTGAGTAACAATTCTGTGTCCCTGAGTAACAATTCTGTGTCCCTCAGTAACAATTCTGTGTCTGTCCCTGAGTAACAATTCTGTGTCCCTGAGTAACAGTTCTGTGTCCCTGAGTAACAATTCTGTGTCCCTGAGTAACAATTCTGTGTCCCTCAGTAACAATTCTGTGTCCCTCAGTAACAATTCTGTGTCCCTCAGTAACAATTCTGTGTCTGTCCCTGAGTAACAATTCTGTGTCCCTCAGTAACAATTCTGTGTCCCTCAGTAACAATTCTGTGTCCCTCAGAAACAATTCTGTGTCTGTCCCTGAGTAACAATTCTGTGTCTGTCCCTGAGTAACAATTCTGTGTCTGTCCCTGAGTAACAATTCTGTGTCCCTGAGTAACAGTTTTGTGTCCCTGAGTAACAATTCTGTGTCCCTGAGTAACAGTTCTGTGTCCCTGAGTAACAATTTTGTGTCCCTGAGTAACAATTCTGTGTCCCTCAGTAACAATTCTGTGTCTGTCCCTCAGTAACAATTCTGTGTCCCTCAGTAACAATTCTGTGTCCCTCAGTAACAATTCTGTGTCCCTGAGTAACAGTTTTGTGTCCCTGAGTAACAATTCTGTGTCCCTGAGTAACAGTTCTGTGTCCCTGAGTAACAATTCTGTGTCCCTGAGTAACAATTCTGTGTCCCTGAGTAACAGTTCTGTGTCCCTGAGTAACAATTCTGTGTCCCTGAGTAACAATTCTGTGTCCCTGAGTAACAATTCTGTGTCCCTCAGTAACAATTCTGTGTCCCTCAGTAACAATTCTGTGTCTGTCCCTGAGTAACAATTCTGTTTCCCTCAGTAACAATTCTGTGTCCCTCAGTAACAATTCTGTGTCCCTCAGTAACAATTCTGTGTCTGTCCCTGAGTAACAATTCTGTGTCCCTGAGTAACAGTTCTGTTTCCCTGAGTAACAATTCTGTGTCCCTCAGTAACAATTCTGTGTCCCTCAGTAACAATTCTGTGTCCCTCAGTAACAATTCTTTGTTTGTCCCTGAGTAACAATTCAGTGTCCCTCAGTAACAATTCTGTGTCCCTCAGTAACAATTCTGTGTCTGTCCCTGAGTAACAATTCTGTGTCCCTGAGTAACAGTTCTGTGTCCCTAAGTAACAATTCTGTGTCCCTGAGTAACAATTCTGTGTCCCTGAGTAACAATTCTGTGTCCCTGAGTAACAATTCTGTGTCCCTCAGTAACAATTCTGTGTCCCTCAGTAACAATTCTGTGTCTGTCCCTGAGTAACAATTCTGTGTCCCTCAGTAACAATTCTGTGTCCCTCAGTAACAATTCTGTGTCCCTGAGTAACAATTCTGTGTCTGTCCCTGAGTAACAATTCTGTGTCCCTGAGTAACAGTTCTGTGTCCCTGAGTAACAATTCTGTGTCCCTGAGTAACATTTCTGTGTCCCTCAGTAACAATTCTGTGTCCCTCAGTAACAATTCTGTGTCCCTCAGTAACAATTCTGTGTCCCTCAGTAACAATTCTGTGTCTGTCCCTGAGTAACAATTCTGTGTCCCTCAGTAACAATTCTGTGTCTGTCCCTGAGTAACAATTCTGTGTCCCTGAGTAACAATTCTGTGTCCCTCAGTAACACTTCTGTGTCTGTCCCTGAGTAACAATTCTGTGTCTCTCAGTAACAATTCTGTGTCCCTCAGTAGCAATTCTGTGTCCCTCAGTAACAATTCTGTGTCCCTCAGTAACAATTCTGTGTCTGTCCCTGAGTAACAATTCTGTGTCCCTGAGTAACAGTTCTGTGTCCCTGAGTAACAATTCTGTGTCCCTGAGTAACAGTTCTGTGTCCCTGAGTAACAATTCTGTGTCCCTGAGTAACAATTCTGTGTCCCTCAGTAACAATTCTGTGTCCCTCAGTAACAATTCTGTGTCCCTCAGTAACAATTCTTTGTCTGTCCCTGAGTAACAATTCTGTGTCCCTCAGTAACAATTCTGTTTCCCTCAGTAACAATTCTGTGTCTGTCCCTGAGTAACAATTCTGTGTCCCTGAGTAACAGTTCTGTGTCCCTGAGTAACAATTCTGTGTCCCTGAGTAACAGTTCTGTGTCCCTGAGTAACAATTCTGTGTCCCTGAGTAACAATTCTGTGTCCCTCAGTAACAATTCTGTGTCCCTCAGTAACAATTCTGTGTCCCTCAATAACAATTCTGTGTCCCTCAGTAACAATTCTGTGTCTGTCCCTGAGTAACAATTCTGTGTCCCTCAGTAACAATTCTGTGTCCCTCAGTAACAATTCTGTGTCTGTCCCTGAGTAACAGTTCTGTGTCCCTGAGTAACAATTCTGTGTCCCTGAGTAACATTTCTGTGTCCCTCAGTAACAATTCTGTGTCCCTCAGTAACAATTCTGTGTCCCTCAGTAACAATTCTGTGTCTGTCCCTGAGTAACAATTCTGTGTCCCTCAGTAACAATTCTGTGTCCCTCAGTAACAATTCTGTGTCTGTCCCTGAGTAACAATTCTGTGTCCCTGAGTAACAATTCTGTGTCCCTGAGTAACAGTTCTGTGTCCCTGAGTAACAGTTCTGTGTCCCTGAGTAACAGTTCTGTGTCCCTGAGTAACAATTCTGTGTCCCTGAGTAACAATTCTGTGTCCCTCAGTAACAATTCTGTGTCCCTCAGTAACAATTCTGTGTCCCTCAGTAACATTTCTGTGTCTGTCCCTGAGTAACAATTCTGTGTCCCTCAGTAACAATTCTGTGTCCCTAAGTAACGATTCTGTGGCCCTAAAGTCTCTTTGGCCCTAACTCTGTCCCTAATACAGAGAGGTCTGTCTCTCTTGAATGACCGGAGGCTAATGGAGAATTCTAAGATGGCCGCAATTTATAGCTCGACCATTACACAGTGCTGGCTGGCTGGCTGCTGATTGGCTAATGCAATCACATGTCATGAATGAATGCATTATGGGTCAGCGCGCCTTGTCTGCGCACCTTCCCAGAGATCCCCGCTCCGTCGCCACACATGTCGCCGCCATTTTTGGAAAATTTCGATTCGCGCATCCGAAGTCTGCTAATTTTCAGATTCGGCGCGAATCGAATATTTCCCAATATTCGAAACGAATTCCACTTCGCCAAGTTCGATTCGCTCATCTCTACTGCTCACCATAAACCTGGCAAACTCAGACATATCTGATTTCTCACTGCTTGTTGCCATGACAACTTGTGATGCCCCTGGCGCGTATGGGCTGCCTGGCGTGAAAGGGTGAGATGCTTCCGGGTAGAATGATGTAGCTGCAGGGTTGAGCTGTCGTTTAGCCTCTGTATATTGTGATGACTGCTGCTTGAGCTGTGGAGGTAGGCCAGAAAATGCCTGATAGCGATCTTGCTGTAACAACCGTCCTTGAGAGGGCACATCCGGGTAACGGTTATTAGGTTGCTCGGGTGCTGTGGGTGGCACTGGTACCGCAGGCAGAGCTGACTTGGAGGTTTCAGTGTTGTTGGCTTGGACGGTACTGCAAACTGGGGGTGGCGCAGATACCTGATTCAGTACATAGTCACTGGTGCGATCAACTGGATCATCTATCTCCTGTGGTAGCGAGCAGACTGGATCAAGACCTTGGCTCAATGCTTGCTCAAGTAGTCTTACTTTAGCTATCGCAATTTCCTCCTGCATCTCTGATTCAAAAATCTTTATTCGAGCCTCTGCTTCTGCTTCTGCCTTCTTGGCCTCTGCCTCTGCTTCCGCCTCTGCCTTCTTGGCCTCTGCCCTCTTGGCCTCTGCTTCCGCCTTCTTGGCCTCGGCTTCTGCCTCTGCCCTCTGCTTCCGCTTCTGCCCTCTTGGCCTCTGCCACTGCCTCTGCCCTCTTGGCCTCTGCTTCTGCCCTCTTGGCCTCTGCCGCTGCCTCTGCCCTCTGCTTCTGCCCTCTTGGCCTCTGCCTCTGCTCTTGCAATAGCTTCTTTTACTGTGAAGGAGCGTCTCGCTTTGGATTGCTCTGCGTTTATGCGGGCCTCTAGTAATCTGTCGCTCAAGGCTGAGCATGACGATTTGTATGACCGAGAGGAATGTTTAGATGAATTTGATCTGTGTGATCTAGTTTCTTGCAAATGAGAGAGTTCCGCTTTACCTTTAACATCCAGCACCATGACATCTCTTTGTCTGGCTATTGATTCTGCCTTGCTCAGTTCTGATAGGGCTTCATCGATATTAGAGTCTTTTAGAAAGGTTATATACCTTGTGGACAGTCTCTTGTATCTTTCTTGAGCTGTGTCCAGCCGCCCGATGGCAACTTGTAAGCTTGTGGCATCACCTGAGGAGGATTTAAGTCCGGACATGAGGGTGGAAACCCGTTCCCATTGCTCCTCCAGGTTATCACATAGCTCATCCTTTGTGGTGTGATAATTTTCAATGACCTTTACTGTCGGTTTGAGAGAGCGTCTTGGTCGCACGACTTGTTCTGCTGGAAGTGTGGATTCTGTTCCCTGCCCTTCATAATGATCAGTATCAGGTTGCATTTGCTTTATTTCATCACTGGGGAACTGTGCAAGGTCCTTTTCGGCCATTTTGACTTAAGGTGCGCTGTCTCTTTAAGAAAATGAACTTTTGAATTGGACACTGAAAATCGCCGTACAGCTCCGATAGGGCACCTTGACAAAATTTCTAAGATATTTAGAATGAATTGCGGGGTTTTGCGGCGGCCACGGTAGAGTAAGGAACGTGCATAAACAGTACTTCTGTTATGCGAGGAAAAGTTAATATAAGACTTTAGGAATGGCTTGGCGAGTTGTGGAGGACTTCCAGGCGAGACTATAGATACTGCGTATGTGCAGTGCTTCCGCATAGGCTTGTGGAACATGCACTGTAGCCGGGCAGATTTGCTGCAAGTGGGCTTGTTGCTAGATAGATTCCTGAGTGTGGTACTGGACTCTGAGGGAATCTGTAGCAGGGTATGGACTTTAAGGCAGTTTTTGACTGTTCTGTCCCCACATGAAGGCGAATGAAGGTATAACTGATAATAGCTGTGTAACTTCCTACCTTCGTATCCAAGCAGTGGAGCAGACCGGACCGGCAGATGTTCAGGTTAGATGGATCCAAACGTATACACGGGAATGAAATCAGCGTGGGTTTATTTGGTCCAAAATACAGCGACAAACAGTGATACAATACTGTAAGGTAGTAGAGGTATTGATGCTGTCCTGTGATATCTTTCCTGAGGCTAACTGCTGGTCAAAAACTGATGCCTTCACAAGCCCAGGGTATTGAATGTCCTGTCACACAGCTATATAGCAGATAAAATGGCTGCAGGAAGTGACCAGAACCAAGGCTTGCCTAAAACCACGCCCAGGAGAGGAAACACTTACTAGCTATAACAGAGGCATGCAGCATGCAAATTCTGGCCAGCAGATGGCAGCAACAGATCAAGACATAGAAACAAACATGGTGAAATAAGAATTGGTGATACAATGCACAGTTAAATAACAAATATGAGGGGAACAGCACAACATTGTATCTATTTGTTTCCGAATAAAAACATCTGTATCCGAAATGGATACAAATACATTGTTGCAACCGCTATAAATGTCAAAGAACTGTCAAAGAAATAGCGGAGCTCTCTGCAGGGACACTTTTTGCCGGCTGTAGACGGGATGAAAATCGGCCGATTTTTTTTTTTTACCATTGCTGGTAACGTCAGCCGCTTGAACAACCGATTTTTCATTTTTTAAAAGAAAAATCGGCTGTTTTTCTCCCCGTCTATGGCCTGCATAAGCATTAGTGTGCCTGGGGGAGGGGGGGACCTTTGGCCTTTCCAAACACAGTAGATGCTCCAAGAATGTTTCCTTGAACTCTTGAAATGGTTAAAAAGGAAAGACACTCTAGATAGCCTGCACTGAGAATTGACTGTCATGATGACGTGTCAATGATTATTTGCTCTCATTTTTCAGGAGTGGTACTGCTTGCGGTTGAAGCTGGTAGAAATCCACCTTCACGTCCTCCACTCACCTTCACTTGTGGCCAGTGGATATTTTGTGGCTGCAGGCAAGAACTGGCATCGAGGACCTGCATAATGACCCTGGCATGCCAGAGGTGGTTTAGAAGCAGCACAGCAATTTGACCATCCCTTTCCTCTATGTTGGTTTTAGGGTGCAGAACTGCTTCTCGTTCGTGAACGGACTGTCGCCGGATATCAGAGTCCCCATATTTTCAAGATATGTTTTAGCCATGTTGGCTTATTTTTATGTTATTTTCCAAGTGTGTCGCACCTAACCGCACAGTAGTGTGGTGCCATGCGTATTTGTGGCTGTGAATGGGGCTGTTTTTAATAGACGTGTGTAGGTGCAACAACGTTTTCATCATGGTACCTGCGCACATCTCTATAGGGCATTGCATTTCTTTGCTGTGCTGGAAAATGTGTGTTCTTGCATGCGTTTCTGCACCACCAATGGTGTGAACAAGTCCTAAGGGCTGGTTCACACTATAGAAACAGTCTAGATGTGTTCCTGATGGGTTTTTTTCATGCCCTTTTGGCATGCATGTTTAGTGTGTTTCAGTACATTTTGGATGCATTTTGGACATGTTTACATTGCATTTTTGTATCCCTTCCACTTATTTTTTTCTATTTTCTTTGTATTCAATGTAGTTAGGGACATGTGCGTTTTAGTACATTCAAGGACGTTTCAATGTGTTCCAGTACAGTTCTGTGCAGAAACAATGCAGCGTGGTCAACTTTGTTTACAGCACCTGCAATGCATTGAAAATGCAAGCGCTGATGTGAACTATGACATTGACAACCACATAACCTTCTTTCTGTGCGTTTGTGATGCTGAAAAAGCAACTGAAACACATGTAGTGTGAACTGGCCCTAAAGGTTATTAGAGGTCAGGGAACAGGACTGACCAGGAATTGTGAATTCAATCAGACTAGTGGTGAGATACAATCAGCAATTGTATAATAATGTGAGATCTGAGCTGTAGCTGATAGAAAATGAGACACATTCACTTGATCAGTAAATAGATAGTTAAAGAGTGGGGCGGTGATCCATAGATTTGCATATGGGACAGGTGATGACGGGGTGGGGGAGGGGGTCAAGTTGTATAAGGAGACAGATTTAAAAGAGAAAAAAGTTACAATGAAATATACACGGCATGAAACTTGCACATTTCCTAATTGGCAGAAGAACAGTACGCAAGTAACATTCATCCACTTTCTAGTCATTAGGCAAAATCATAATTGATTGATCAATATTCCTGCCACAACCCAGAAAATTGATCTCCATTTTTTTGGGATGTTGCCAAGACTGGGATTAGAACCCATGACCCAAGTGCTGTAAGTTCTGAGCTCTAACCACTAAACCACTGTGGGAGACACAGTTTGAGCTATAATGTAGAATAGTTACATTGTTTAAAAATTATAAAGCAAGCGCTGGTCAAATGATATATACTAGTAAAATGGTATTACACAAGATAAATATAACCACGAACAGTAGTGCATGAACTCGTGAAAGGTCATCCACCCCTGTGACAGTGTACTACACTATTGAGCACCTTTCTGGCTCCTGTGGCTGAGCTAATTCCTCCCCAGGACCATTTGGGCACCCACCCTGATGGATGGAGCTGGATGACTAACCCATAGCTGCCAGCATACCGCTGCACCCCCAGATGTGCGATGTGTATAACCCATGCACATTAATACTTTTGTTCTGGTGAGTGTAGACCAGTCCCAAGGGTGGTTTACCTTTCACGAGTTCATGCACTACTGTCCGTCACAGAGAGACCACACGTGCCATTCATAGGCACTCTCTGAGTTGGTACTCTCACACGAAGGACATTCCATTATTCAGGAATGATTATATGAACTTATTTTAGCACGATTTACCAGTTTACATCATTATTGCAATTCTTTGCACTTTTTGGTTTTTACATGCGTTCATTATTGATCACATGCATTTATAGCGCTGCACTTGTCTTTAACATAGAATAGTTACGTGATTAAAGAGAATGAAGATATATAACTATATTGGGAAATTAGAAGTATATAAATTATTTGAGATATAAGTGTGAAAATGTTTAACATTTGAAAATAGAATGTATGACATTCATTAGTAAATGCATTACTTTCCTGATCATTTTGGAGAAACAGCAAAAAAAAAAATAGAAAATTCTAATACAGCTGTACTATTTATTACATTCTAAAAATTCTCTTTTGCTATTAGAAAAAACGCCAATGTTAATAAAGCCTGTGCTTGTGCGCCATCTAGCGAATATATCCGGTATTGCACCTAAAAATGTGCCAGACAGGATACCACATTCACTAATGGCAAAGTAGACGCTCGTTAATGAGCTTGCTAGACGCTGGTCAGACGACTGATTGATTGACCGGAGTCTGCCTGAATGGTCAGACTCTGCTGATAGACTCACATCTTAGTGAATCAGAGCCTATATGTATAGAAGAATGACATTCAAAAAATAAATAAAAGCAGAAGAGCTCTATCACACTTTTCAACATGAATGACAGCAGAGGGTGTCTAGGAATAAAATGTTCGCTGTACAAAGAACAATAACTCACTATATTTTCTCTAATACATGTACTTATTACATCATCACTGCCATCCCACATGGAAGAAAAATATATTTGAAATATATTTTAAAAATATTCATCCCAAATATATTGATATATATACTGCATGTTGAAATGCATTTTTATTACAAAATATATGAAAAAATATTTAAAAAATACATTTCAAATATATACATATATTGACATATATTTGAAATACTAAAATTTTTACCATATTCAATAAATATATATATAAAAAAAATAAATAAATAAATAAATATATATATATATATATATATATATATATATATATATATATATATATATATATATACACACACTGCATGTTGAAATGCGTTTTTATTACAAAATATATGAACACTGTTTTTTAAAATGAATTTCAAATATACCATATGTCTTTAAAAATAGAAATCTACATTTTTGGAATGCATTTACAAATATATGTAAAAATATATGCTAAAACGACTTTTTCATATGTTAAAAAAATCTGAAGAACATATATTTGAAATACTACAATTTTGGCCATATTCGATATATTTAAAAAAAAAAAAATTATATATACACTGCACGTTGAAAAGCATTTTTATTACAAAATATATGAACACTATTTTAAAAAATAAATTTCAAATATACTGTATGTCTTTAAAAATAGAAATCTATATTTTTGGAATGCATTTACAAATATATGTAAAAATACATGCTAAAATGACTTTTTCAAATCTGAAGAACATATTAAAAATATATATTTAAAAAAAAAAAATTTTTTTAAATTTATTTTTTTAGATTTGTATTTTTAAATTATTTTAAGTATTTTTAAATTAAAAAATATATAGGATGAAACCAGCCTACATCCCCACGCTCAAGAAATGGTGAAAATATTGGTATACAAAAATAAAATAAAAATTATTAAACCAGTAATTAAATATTTAAACCAAGCTGCTGTTTTAAATAACAAAAAAAAATCTATAAACAGTGACTAAAAAAGGTAAACATGAACAGAGCTGTTTATGGGTGCTTTTTTTAGTCACTGTTTATAGTATATTTGAAATGTATTTTTAAAAAATATTTTTCATATATTTTGTAATAAAAACGCATTTCAACATGCAGTTTATATATATATTTTTAAATATATTGAATATGGCCCAAATTGTAGCATTTCAAATATATATCAATATATGTATATATTTGAAATGTATTTTTAAAAATATTGTTTCATATATTTTGTAATAAAAATGCATTTCAACATGCAGTATATATATATTTTTAAATATATTGAATATGGCCCAAATTGTAGCATTTCAATTATATGTTAATATATGTATATATTTGAAATGTATTTTTAAAAATATTTTTTCATATATTTTGTAATAAAAACGCATTTCAACATGCAGTATATATATATATATATATATATATATATATTTTTTTTAAATATATTGAATATGGCCCAAATTGTAGCATTTCAAATATATGTCAATATATGTATATATTTGAAATGTATTTTTAAAAATATTTTTCATATATTTTGTAATAAAAACACATTTCAACATGCAGTGTATTTATATATATATATATATATATATATATATATATATATATATATATATATATTTGGGAAGAATATTTTTAAAATATAATTCAAATATATTTTTCTTCCATATGGGATCTATGGGCCATACATTTTTTTTGTCGTTCTTAACGTGTCATGTTTCACATGACTGTCATATTGGCTGTCATGTCCCTTTAAATGTTTTTCTATGTTTTGTCTCTGCTCCTCCCCTTCCTTTAGTTTAGTTAATGCTGTATAGATAGCCCCACCCCTTCCCAGAGATGCATTGCAGCTCTAGCCTCATGGCATGGAGGAGGAAACAGCATGTTCTTTTGAACTATGGAATTTCATTGTTGTAAGATTCTCTCAGTTTATGGATTAAACTTCAAAAGATCTACAAGATGTCATTCTCATTGAGTCGCTGACTGTGGTGTTCATCAGAGATTGGAGTTGTCGATATATCTCACCACAACTGTAAGTCGCAGAGATCACACTATCAATGCTTAGATTGGACACACACAGAACAGTACCCAATATAAGGATTCAGGAGACCAGAAGAAGTAGGCCAGAGCCATAGAAGCGGTGGTTCTTCTTGGAATGCCAGATGGCCCCGAAATAAAGGAATCCTGAAGAGCAGCAAAGAAGTCGATGTGGGTCCATCTGAAAAGGTGGAAATGGTCGGTCATCCAGTTTCTGGAAAATGTGTCTAATCTGTAATTTGATGCCTTTTGGAGATTTTTCCATCTTTCCTTGGCTTCTTTATGCACATTAATACAAATTTTTAGCTGGGGTGCCCAAACTTTCGATCCCCACTGTATACAAAATATATTTATTTGTCTATTGACTATCACTGCATCTTCTTTTTCTGCTCTCTCGCCATTTTCAGGTTCATTGTCTCTTTCTTCATTGTCTTTCCATAGAAGGAATAAAATTGACAAAAAATAGTGTCACCGTTTATTGTTTGTAACAATGATCCTTGATCCCTGGCCACTTGCTTGTCCTTACTTTTCCATTTTCTTCGGTGCTCACCTGCCCTAATCTGGAAAGTGTAAGTGTACTGCTGGACATTCAGCCTCTTCCTTATCAACAGGTCAGTCTGTCTGCTCATGTACAGGACAGAGATTTGTCTGACTTCTTAGGTGAAAACAAAAAGATTTCTTAGGTGAAAACAAAAAATGAGAATGCTCTCCTCTATCACAGCAATGTCTGTGTCCAAAAAATGTATACCACTACTATCTTTAAGTAGTTGTAATATTTATTGAAGTTTTCAAGAGAGCCTTTGCATTCTGAATATCTGCATCCCCTTCATTAGGGCTAATAACTAACTTTTGATATTAGTTATTAATCTGTTACATTCCATAAAAGTTGTATGTAAAAAATAGGTGATTTGCATAATTTTAAATAGTTAAATGTTAAAAAAATGCATTTGGCACCATATCTTCAGAAATATGTCTACTTAATGTGTTACTAATTCCTCTGCAGTGTGTAAAAAGGCTGTTTGATCCTGTGTTCTCTGATCCTCCCCTTCTTCCAGTGTCTCCCTCTTATCTCCTGATAAGACATATTATGTGGATACAATGTGCACGTGCTCAGTTTGATATATATTGCTGAAGAGGGTTTTTTTCCTTCGGAGAGTGCATTTGATCACACATGGCCAATCAGCACTGTCCAGAAGGAGGTCAGGGATTCTGCATCCTCTTAGAGCAAAAAGAAAACTCCTCCTAGAAGCTTTACATGTGCTCTGCTGGACACTGATAAAAGTCACAAGACTGCTATATACTGTTCAAAATTGTTAAACAGAAAACCTGCGCTTAAGAATTATAAATAAAAAAAAAGGAGCAGCTAACACAATAGGCAAAAAGTGACAAAAAAACAATCAGTGTAGCGCTTTAGAAAAAAATTAACAATAAAAGAAAAATGATCTCCAAACCCCCACCAAAGTGGAATGATTAAGTGCCAATAATACACATTAAGTAAAAGTCTATATAGAAGTCTACATGATCTGGAAATGTTGGTGCTTAGTGAACTGGAGACCAAAGAATAGAAAGTGTCCGCCACCTTCCACCCAATCACTCAGAGATTTGACCACCCAAAGGACTGATCAAATAACGCAGTTATCAGGCCTGGCAAATGACTATAGGCTTCCAAATAAATCTCCCAGGAGATCCAGATGATATGCAAACTATCTTCTAAACAATAAGATCTCATATGGCAAGTAACTCTCCACGCAGTAAACACCACAGAAGGAAAGCTTATATTGTAGTAATTTAAAAAAAGGTAATGCAATTTATTCACAGTAATGCACTTACAATCAAAGGGTAAAAAAACAACCTGTCTGTATAGTGTTTCCATCCAACCAAAATGACTGCGGTCCTTGGCGGTGCGTAATGACATCACATGTCACGTGCCGTAGCTTACACACAAGACGTCATAAGGGGAGAGGTCAGCACGTGATGTCGCACGAAATAAATAGAAGGGAGGAAACTCTTCCCTACCTAAATTGCGCTCCAATTACCAGAACAATATAAGTGGGCAGGAAATAGGATAAATCCGCTGGGGTCAACCAAATCAGACTAAGTGGCAAATGCGCTCCAAACACCAGAAGTGAGACCCCAAGCAGAAGAATTAAAAAAAAATCTGGTTTGGAGAATCCTAACAAGCACACAGAATGGGTGGCCTGAAACACTACATATGATACAAAATGAATTATTTAAAATCTAAAATATAGAATTAATTCGACTAACACCCCAAACCAATGGGTATTAAAGGCATTAATAACCATATATGCAACATCTATGGACAGCTCCATCTTGTGGTGGAAACAATGAATACAATATTTTTACAAATAGTAAAAAGTTAAAACCATAATAATCAATAATTACAAAAAAAACAAACAATGAAATAAAAATACATAATAAATATCAAAGAAAGCTTAACTATTACTAATAAAAGCATTCACATCCCATTATATATTAAGCCCAAATGGGGCTTTTTATTATGAGGCAATGCATAGTGCTTAGACACACTATGATCAGGAAACCCTTTACGTATGTTCTTAATATGCTGATTGAGTCTAGTAAGTAACATGCATACAGTGCAGCCCACATACTGTAGGCCACATGGACACTGATCAAATAAACCACATTCCTTGTAGAACATGTGGTAAACTATCTAACCTTGTGAATTTTAAGTGTACAGCTTGATTGAAAGGAATTGACTCTTCTACACCCATGGGAACTGAAACCACAGGGTTTACACTTTCTACAAGGATAGTAACCACTCATTCCCTGAAAGAACATTGGCCTCACAGGGAGTTCTACAACATTTGGGGCTATACAAAGCCTCAAAGGGGGAGCTCCCCTAAAGACAACCAACGGAACCTCAGGAAGCAAATGACCCTGAACTTTATCATTCTTCAGGATACTCCAATGTTTATGAAGAATTTTTTTAACAGCATAATGCTGCATTGAATAGGTAGTGAAAAAATAATAATTAAAGGAAGGATCCGTTTGTACCACCTGTTTCCATTTCTCTCTGGCTTGTCTATCAACCTGGAGGAAAGCTTCCTCCAGATCCTCAGGTTTGTAGCCCCTATCAAGAAACCTTTGTTTCAAAAACCCAACCTCAAGGAGAAAATCATTATGAAACATGCACTTTCTCTTGAGTCTAAAATATTGGCTATTGGGTACCGATCTCAACCATACCGCAGGATGGCAACTATTAACATCAATAGACCCATTACGATCAATCTCTTTAAAAAATTTAGAGGTCACCAACTGGCTATTTACAACTGGAATCTTGAGATCCTAAAAATGAATCTCATCTTTATTTGCCTCATGCTGGAAACTCCTCCCACTTGGTCATACACAAATTGGCCATACTGGGAGCAAACTTAGCCCCCATGGCCACACCCTCATCTTGAAGAAAATAAGTATCATTGTACCAAAAATAATTATGACCCATCCCAAAGTCCAACAGCGAGAGAGCAAATTCAAGCTGTTGGCTCCTCATTGTAACAACAGCACAAAGATAATATTCAACTGCCTCCCTCCCGTGTTGATGCGACATTATAGTATATAGGGAAGCCACATCAGCGATAGCCAGAATGTAATTATCACTCCATGTAATGGACCCCAATAAATTGATAACTTGAGTAGTATCCTTCAAAAATGAAGGCGTTTCCATCACTAGCAGCTGCAAAAAAGAATCAACGTATTTACCCACCCTGGAAGTAACCGAATCAATTCCACTTATGATCGGTCTCCCAGGGGGGTTAAGTGGGTTTTTATGTACCTTAGGCAGATAATAAATGACCGTCACATGAGAAGCTACCGGAACTAAAAAGGATTTCTCCTTCTTGGATATAATGTTTTGAGAATAACCCTCTGCAACCAAAGCTTGCAGCTCCCTTTATCTATCTGAGAGCAATCTATTTATCTCTCTACAGTAGGCCTCATGATCCAAAATGACAATACCCCCGCCTTTACCCACAGGGCAGACCACAATATTATTACACTTCTTCAATAATTCGAAACCCTTTTTGAATCTAATGTCACATTTGGATTTGGTGCTTTGTAAGCACTCAAGCTTCTTAATAACCAAATCTCTAAAAACTGAAATAGATGCTGCAGTATTAAAGAGGGAAGCATTAGAGAGGGAAGAATTCCTAAACTCACTCACCTCAACATTTTTAAGTCTAGAAAGCTTAGTAATAAGATATCTTTTGACATTTAGTTTCCTAATATTAATTTATTTTTTCCTTATTTGTGGAGATTGTTCTCTATTTTGTAATTGTGAAGCTATATATGTTGATATGTTGAACTGTAATTTACTTTTGAGACACAAGATGGCGCTGTTATGATGATATGGTATGGCACTTTAATTAGTAGTCCAGTTCAGATTAATATGCCTTCAGGTGTTGTTTTTGCTAACCAACCAATCGTAAAGGAGGCGGCTCTATAAGAGCACACTCCATATACTGTTAGCCACTCCCTCAGAAGTAGTCGTATGATGAAACGTGTTAGGGCGTGGCTAGCCGGTGACGTCACCACACACGCCAACCCACGTGTCCGCACCACATGATCGCAACAATGCCTTCTTGGTTGCAGGCAGGCTGGTGAGACGCTGGATTGAGAGCTCTGTGCTCCTGTTAACAAAACGCTTGTTAATTTTTTGACTCACTGTGAGTGCGGTTTTATAAGGGGGGATTATTGGAATAAATTTTATACATTATTTTGCACTATGGTGAGTGTTCTTTTTATCTACATGTACTATATGGAGTATTTTGGATATCCATAAACTGGAGTTCAGTGGTGGAGTGCTGGATTTATACAGATACGCTGGTTTATCACCAGTTTCTGGTGAGTGTGCATTTTGATGGGGTGTTTAAAGCATGAATATCACATATCACATCATGACTTCATTGATTGAGGATCATATTTGATATGGACTTTTTTGAATGGACTTCAACAGATTTATTTGATTAATTTGCACTTTATGGTGGTGGTATTATATTCATTGTTTATATTTAAGGGTTGCGCTGTTATTTGTGGTATATATAATTTTATTTTATTTATTTATCACAATCTGATTATCAGTTACAGTGGTTATATAATAGCAGCACCCACTTCAAGTCTTTTTTTGTGTTATTTCCAAGTACATAGGCGCAATGATTTAAATTTGATGGTGTTTTTTGGAGGAATCTAATTGAGACACCATTTGAGGGTTTATTTTACAGTTTTACCAATTCTCCTGGTTCTCAAGGAATTTTCATTGCAGCCATGGATGTTATTAACTTTCTTTAAGATAGGCAGCTGAATGTAGATGCTATTTTCTCTATGAATGATGTAGAAAACATCAAAGAAAATTATGATAGTGTTTTTTTTGCTCTTGGTAATACACTGGAGAAACAGGTTAAAACATGGTGGGATATATGCACTTTAGAACGTTATCTCCAAGAAAATATTATTGCAAGGAGATTGAGGTGGGAAGTAGCCCCTCAGGATGGTTTGAGAGATGCAGAATCAGATTTTGAGTGGATGTCCTTCTTTAACAAGGTGTGATTCGAACTGCAAACTCTGATTCTAAGAAGAAAAAGAGAAAAATGATGTTGATTGAAAAGAAAATAAAGGATCTGCAGATACACCTAGAACCTATAAAAAATATTGATCATAGTGAAAAATTCAATGTTCAGATTAAAAAACATTTGGAAAAAGTGGATAAAGAAACTCAAAAGAAAAAATTCAAAAAAATTCAAAAGGGATATTGGTGATTTTAAAACTAACAACATATATTTATGGCAGAATGCTGGTGAGGTTGGAACCGCTGCATCCTTGAATTCTATGGTAGGATCGGAGGAGGCTGTGTGTTCCAACACACCTGTATCTAGAAAATCTTTCAATTCAGAGAAGGTCAAGACTGACAATAATAAAAAGAAATCTGGAGGGAATAAGGTCAATAGTAACTTACAAACTGTGAAAGATAATTCATCATTAACAGATATAAGATCACCCAGATCTAATTATAGAGTTCCAACCAATAATCGTTATGAACCATTGTATGATTATAGGGACCCACCCTATTACCCACCCAGACCTGTTTTTGGGAATTGGAGGAGAGGAAGAGGGAGAGGAAGGGGGTGGGGTTATCGCCCATTTATGAACTCCCAACCTGACTTTCACCCACCATACAGTCAATGTCCAGAGGGAGACATAGGCCCACAAGATCAAAGGTTTATGGGGGGAAGAGGGGGAGAAGGGGGTGTAGAGCAGGACAACAATGTCATTAAAAGAAAAAGAGAGACAGATTAAATGGGATTTACAATTTAAGTGGAGTTCAACTTTCCCATAAAGAGATTAACATTCTTAATACAGGATTGAAATGTGCCATTAAACAACCTATTACCAAATGTGATGTATACACATTGGTACGCATTAATATATTAGAAAATTAAATATGACAAAGTATTTTTTGGGCCAGAATATAAATAATTACATTTTTAATATTTAAAATAATTACATAAATTACATAAAATATTAAAATAATTACATAAATAAATTACATTTTTGGAATGCAGTATATTTAAAAATCTATCTTTAAGTGAATTTTTTTTAGATGTTCAAAAATATCTGGAAAATATCTTTTAAAAAATATATATATTTTCAATTATATGCCTTTGGAAAATATATTTTAATTTACATTTTTGGAACACATGTTAAAATATATTCGCTTAGGCCAATATATTTTAAATATATATCGCATTTTTATTTTTTTTTTCGAAATATATTGGAAATATATTTCTCTTCTATATGGGAATTATGGTATCTAGACTTTTTCATCAGGCAAGGAAGTTAATTGCAAGGTATTGGCTAGTGAAGGCCCTACCGACTAGTAAGCAATGGATAGATTATGTCAACTCGCTACTCCCACGGGAAAAACTCACATACCAACATCGCAATGCTTATCACACGTTTCAGCAGGTGTGGCGGGGCTGGCTAGATATACCTGGGCTCTCCCCTTCTCAATTTTTAGTATATTGGCTCTTGCAGGTGTGACATTTTATTACATGGCAGATGACCCCATTGGGGGTGCTCACGTATACCCATAGTCCTCTTTTTTATGATGTCTCAGGTAAACCAGTTGTTAATTACTGATTGTTTGTTTTGGGCTTTGTTCCTTTTTCCCCTTTTTATTTTATACGTGAGAAGGGGAGGAATAAAGGAAAAAAGTTATGTATTGTCAAGATGGCCATGGATCGTAATATTTTCCATTCTCTTTGGTCAATGCTTCTGATCTTATTTATGTTGCAGGATGTGCGCATCCAAGTTGCACCCCTACGTATAATTCTGCTTGTATTTTTATATTATTGAAGATTCTGTTCCACTTTTCTATTGTCTTGACAATAAAAGTTATTTGGATTGCGAAAAAAAAAAAAGCCAGCAGATTGCTATCATTAATTAAAATGGTATGTACTCAAGAGACAAAACTTGAATTCTACCACTTTACAGAACACTGGTTTGGCCTCATCTTGAGCATGCTGTTTAATTCCACCAGTCCTCAGGAAATAGTTCCTTGAAGTAGAAAGAGTTCAGAGACGGACAATGAAAATTAGTAAGGGGGTGGGGGAAAGTTTTTAGAAAGTAAACTTATTCTTCTTCGAAATTTAAGCTGTTAAGAAGGGATATGAAAACAATATACAAATGTGTTTATGATGAGTTCAGTTGGAAATATACTATTTAATTTATGAACTCTGAAGAAGACATGTCCCCACAACATTAACCACTTCCCGTTCAGCCCATGTACATAAACGGCCAGACGGGAGCAGCGTTCATGAACAGCGGCCACATTTGCAGCCTGTGCGTGCTCCCTGGGAGCACGCGGCGCCGCGATCCGGTGCCCGCTGTGGCCGGAGGACACAGTGGAACACCGATCATTGTACAGGACCTCTGTGTGAGGTCCCGATCATGTGATCACTGATTGGCCAATCAGTGATCACATGAATAGTAATACGCAAGATGTCACTTACATAGCTACATAGTTAGTCTGGCTGAAAAAAGACAAAAGTCCATCCAGTTCAACCATAGAAAAAAAAATAAATTTTAATCCTACACCCACAGTGGATCCAGAGGAAGGCAAAAAAACCAGCAAAGCATGACCAAATTTGCTCCTGCAGGGAAAAAATTCCTTCCTGATCCCGCGAGAGGCAATCAGATATTCCCTGGATCAACTTTACCTACTATAAATGTTAGTATCCATTCTGACATCATTGCTTACTACTAGTGAAATCTGTGAATGATCACAGAGGTCACATGGTACAGGGCTATTCACAACAGCCTTGTACCATGTGACAAGCTATGACCAATCACAGCTCTCACAGTATTTCTTAATGGCTGCAAGAACACAGCCAGAGAGGAGAAATGATTGCTTTTACAGCCTTTATGGGTGTAAAAGCAATCAGTGTAAAAAAAAATAAACTGTACTGCTAGGGTGACAGTATGTTAAAAAAACCCCATAAAAATAATATAAAATATTAAAATAAAAATGTTTTTTTAAATTATAATTTTTGGTTATAAACTAACTTGGGTTTCTTTTTTTTCTTTTTTTTACTAAAAAGATAGATGAATACATTTTGTCCAAGATTTATGAAGAAAAATTATTTATTTGCAAAATTTTATAAGTAAAACACTTTTTTTTTCAAAATGTTTGGACTATTTCATTTATATAGCAAAAAAAAAATAAAAATCCCAGTGGTGAATAAATACCACCAAAATAAAGCTTTATCTTTCTCAAAGAAATGCTAAAAAATTCATATGGGTATAGTGTTGCAATTGTCATTCAAAGTGTGATAGCATTGAAAGCTGAATATTGGGCTGGACAGGAAGGGGGTGAAAGTGTCTGGACTGGAAGTGGTTAAGTTGATCAAAAAAGGATTTCATCTTAGACTGTATAGGGGGTCTTTGTGCACAGAGCAGTAAAGATGTGGAACTCAATTTCACAGTTACAGAACTCAGCAAAGAGTGTAGTCACCTTCAAAAAACGTAGATGTTTCTCAGCTGTCGGTATGGAGGGATGTAGCTGATGACGGATTTTCCTCCATGAGATCTTGCATGGAGCACCAGACCTAGGAAGACTGACAGTTGTTTTGTGTTTCTTCCATTTGTGAATGATTGCCCCAACTGTTGTCACCTTCTCACCAAGCTGCTTGGCCATAGTTTGGTAGCCCAGTCCAGCCTTGTGTAGGTCTACAATCTTGTCCCTGGCATCCTTGGACAGCTCTTTTGTCTTTGCCATGGTGGAGAGTTTGGAATCTGATTGTTTGATTGCTCCTGTGGACAGGTGTCTTTTATACAGGTAACAAAATGAGATTAGCAGCACTCCCTTTAAGAGACTGCTTCTAATCTCAGCTTGTTACCTGTATGAAAGACACCTGGTAGCCAGAAATCCTGCTGAATGATAAGGGATCAAATACTTATTTCCCTTATGAACATGCAAATCAGTCATCATTTGTTAGACATGCATTTCTGCTGAATTTTGTGTTGCTATTCTGTCTCTCAGTGTTACAATACACCGAACATTTGATTTTTAAACCGATCATTTCTTTGTGAGTGGGCAAACATTCAACATCAGCAGGGGAGCAAATACACATTTACTTTACTGTAGCAGTTCTTGTCATGCATTAAACTTTCAGAGATTTAGCTTACACACGTTGGTGTCTGGAGCTTTATTTCTCCCAGGCCTGGTGGGGAAAATATCCGAGGACAGGGGCTACAGACAGAAATTGATCTTTTCAGCGGGTGACTAGCGGGTCAGACCCAAGAAAACCTGTCAAAGTCCTAAGTTAAAGATCCAGGAAAACAATAACCCCAACTCTCCCGTCCAGGGCAGCACTTAGCTAATTTACAAATGGTACAAATGGCAACTGGCCCAACCCATCACTAGCCTTCGCAGCAAGGAGAACATGGAAGGGTGACGCATGTCAAACAACAACAAAGAAAAATTCCCAGCTCACTTACCAACCAGCCTGCAACCAACCAAATTGTCCTGTCTAACAGTTCATGTTAAAACAAGGGGTTTAGTTTGCACGCATTTTCAAATCCATGCATAAGATGCAGAGCCTTGTCACGGCACCCCAATATTCTGCAGTTCTAATTCTATACATTTTGAGAGCTTCTATAGTAGGAGCACATATATAATAATGGATAGATTGATCCCACATGGAAGAGAAATATATTTCCAATATATTTAGAAAAAAAATGATATATGTGACATATATTTACAATATATTGGCCTACATTAATATATTTTAACATGTATTCAAAAAAATGTAAATTTAAATATATTTTCTAAAGGCCTATATTTAAAAATATAGTCATGTTAACATATATTTTTACATATATTTGTAAATGCATTCCCAAAATGTAGATTCAATTTTTTTCAAAGACATATATTTGAAAATGTATTTTTAAAAATATTTTTCATTTATTTTTTAATATATAAAGAAACACATTTCAACATACAGTGTGTATGCATATCTATCTATCTATCTATCTATCTATCTATCTATCTATCTATCTATCTATCTATTTATATATATACAGGTGAAACTCGAAAAATTAGAATATCGTGCAAAAATTCATTTATTTCAGTAATGCAACTTAAAAGGTGAAACTAATATATGAGATAGACTCATTACATGCAAAGAAGGATAGTTCAAGCCGTGATTTGTCATAATTGTGATGATTATGGCTTACAGCTCTTGATAACCCCAAATCCACAATCTCAGAAAATGAGAATATTGTGAAAAGGTGCAATATTCTCGGCTCAAAGTGTCCCACTCTAATCAGCTAATTAAGCCATAATACCTGCAAAGGGTTCCTGAGCCTTTACATGGTCTCTCAGTCTGGTTCAGTAGGAATCACAATCATGGGAAAGACTGCTGACCTGACAGTTGTGCAGAAAACCATCATTGACACCCTCCATAAGGAGGGAAAGCCTCAAAAGGTAATTGCAAAAGAAGTTGGATGTTCCCAAAGTGCTGTATCAAAGCACATTAATAGAAAGTTATGTGGAAGGGAAAAGTGTGGAAGAAAAAGGTGCACAAGCAGCAGGGATGACCGCAGCCTGGAGAGGATTGTCAGGAAAAGGTCATTCAAAAGTGTTGGGGACTTTCACAAGGAGTGGACTGAGGCTGGAGTTAGTGCATCAAGAGCCACCACACACAGACGGATCCTGGACATGGGCTTCAAATGTCGATTCCTCTTGTCAAGCCGCTCCTGAACAAACAACGTCAGAAGCGTCTTACCTGGGCTAAAGAAAAACTGACCTGGTCTGTTGCTCAGTGGTCCAAAGTCCTCTTTTCTGATGAGAGCAACTTTTGCATCTCATTTGGAAACCAAGGACCCAGAGTATGGAGGAAGAATGGAGAGGCCCAAGGACCCCGAGTATGGAGGAAGAATGGAGAGGCCCAAGGACCCCGAGTATGGAGGAAGAATGGAGAGACCCAAGGACCCCGAGTATGGAGGAAGAGGCACACACTGCAAGATGCTTGAAGTCCAGTGTGAAGTTTCCACAGTCTGTGTTGATTTGGGGAGCCATGTCATCTGCTGGTGTTGGTCCACTGTGCTTCATTAAGTCCAGGGTCCATGCAGCCGTCTACCAGGAGATTTTGGAGCACTTCAGGCTTCCTTCTGCAGACAAGCTTTATGGGGATGCTGACTATGATTTGTGCTAGGAGAGGGGATTGGGGGGATTTGTGCTAGGAGGGGGGAGTGGGGGAGATTTGTGCTAGGAGAGGGGATTGGGGGAGATTTGTGCTAGGAGGGGGGATTGGGGGGGTTTGTACTAGGAGAGGGGATTGGGGGGGATTTGTGCTACGAGGGGGGATTGGGGGGATTTGTGCTAGGAGGGGGGATTGGGGGTGTTTTTGCTAAGAGAGGGGATTGGGGGAGATTTGTGCTAGGACGGGGGATTGGGGGAGATTTGTGCTAGGAGGGGGGATTGGGGGGTTGGGGGGGGGGGATTTGTGCTAGGAGGGGGAATTGGGGAGATTTGTGCTGAGAGGGAATTGGGTTGATTTGTGCTGAGAGGGGATTGGGAAAATTTGTGCTAGGAGAGGGGATTGGGGGGGGGATTTGTGCTAGGAGGGGGGATTGGGGGGATTTGTGCTAGGAGAGGGGATTGGGGTAGATTTGTGCTAGGAGGGGGGATTGGGGGAGATTTGTGCTAGGAGAGGGGATTGGGGGGATTTGTGCTAGGAGAGGGGATTGGGGTAGATTTGTGCTAGGAGAGGGGATTGGGGGAGATTTGTGCTAGGGGAGGGGATTGGGGGAGATTTGTGTCAGGAAAGGGGAATTGGGGGAATTTGTGCTAGGAGGGGGAATTGGGGAGATTTGTGCTGAGAGGGAATTGGGTTGATTTGTGCTGAGAGGGGACTGGGGGAATTTGTGCTAGGAGAGGGGATTGGGGGGGGATTTGTGCTAGGAGGGGGGATTGGGGGGATTTGTGCTAGGAGAGGGGATTGGGGGAGATTTGTGCTAGGAGAGGGGATTGGGGGAGATTTGTGCTAGGGGAGGGGATTGGGGGAGATTTGTGCCAGGAAAGGGGAATTGGGGGGATTTGTGCTAGGAGGGGGGATTGGGGGGATTTGTTCTAGGAGGGGGATTGGGGGAGATTTGTGCTAGGAGAGGGGATAGGGGGAGATTTGTGCTAGGAGGGGGGATTGGGGGGATTTGTGCTAGGAGGGGGGATTGGGGGGATTTGTGCTAGGAGGGGGGATTAGGGGAGATTTGTTCTAGGAGAGGGGATTGGGGGAGATTTGTGCTAGGAGGGGGGATTGGGGGAGATTTGTGCTAGGAGGGGGGATTGGAGGGAGATTTGTGCTAGGAGGGGGGATTGGGAGGATTTGTGCTAGGAGGGTGGATTGGGAGGATTTGTGCTAGGGGAGGGGATTGGGGGGGGTATGTACTAGTATGGGGGATTGGGTGAGATTTGTACTAGGATGGGGGATTGAGGGTAGTTGTGCTAGGAGAGGGGATGGGGGGATTTGTATTAGGAGGGGGGATTTGTACTAGGAGGGGGGATTGGGGGGATTTGTGCTAGGAGGGGGGATTGGGGGAGATTTGTGCTAGGAGGGGGATTGGGGGGATTTGTGCTAGGAGGGGGGATTGGGGGGATTTGTGCTAGGAGGGGGGATTGGGGGAGATTTGTGCTAGGAGAGGGGATTGGGGGAGATTTGTGCTAGGAGGGGGGATTGGGGGAGATTTGTGCTAGGAGGGGGGATTGGGGGAGATTTGTGCTAGGAGGAGGGATTGGAGGGAGATTTGTGTTAGGAGGGGGAATTGGGAGGATTTTTGCTAGGAGAGGGGATTGGGGGGATTTGTACTAGGATAGGGGATTGGGGGAGATTTGTACTAGGATGGGGTATTGAGGGTAGTTGTGCTAGGAGAGGGGATGGGGGGATTTGTATTAGGAGGGGGGATTTGTACTAGGAGGGGGATGGGGGGGATTTGTGCTAGAAGAGGGGATTGGGGGGATTTGTGCTAGGAGAGGGGATTGGGGGAGATTTGTGCTAGGGGAGGGGATTGGGGGAGATTTGTGCCAGGAGAGGGGAATTTGGGGGATTTGTACTAGGAGGGAGGATTGGGGGGATTTGTGCTAGGAGAGGGGATTGGGGGAGATTTGTGCTAGGGGGGATTGGGGGAGGTTTGTGTTAGGAGAGGGGATTTGGGGGATTTGTGCTAGGAGAGGGGATTGGGGTAGATTTGTGCTAGGAGGGGGGATTGGGGGAGATTTGTGCTAGGAGGGGGGATTGGGGGGATTTTTGCTAGGAGGGGGGATTGGGGGAGATTTGTGCTAGGAGAGGGAATTGGGGGAGATTTGTGCTAGGAGGGGGGATTGGAGGGAGATTTGTGCTAGGAGGGGGGATTGGGGGGGATTTGTGCTAGGAGGGGGGTTTGGGGGAATTGTACTAGGATGGGGGATTGAGGGTAGTTGTGCTAGGAGAGGGGATGGGGGGATTTGTATTAGGAGGGGGCATTTGTACTAGGAGGGGATGGGGGGGATTTGTGCTAGAAGAGGGAACGGTTGGGGGGATATATGCTAGAAGAGGGTATTGGGGGGGATTGTGCTAGGAGGGGGGGTTTGGGAGTAGTAATGCTAGGGGATGGAGATTTGGGGGAGAGGATTTGTGCTGGGGGGTGAAGTAGAATTACAGGTGATTTTTTTTTTTAGTTTTTTGAGGGGGGCTGCAAGAAGCTGGTGTTGCCTAGGGCAGAAAATAGTCTAGCTCCGGCCTTGAGTGCATACAATGATCGGTTGGACTAGTGTGATCCGTGTCTTCATTCATCCTTACCAACTCTGTACCACACAGCTCACCTAGTGCTAATGAGATCGCAATGCTGGCCAATCACATCATCTGATGATCGCAGTGATACCTCATGTGTGTGATCGCTGTTTGCGCTCACGCAGGGCTGACGTACGAGTTCACCTTTGCGCGTGACGGGGGCACTTAAATTTTTTTTTAATAATTTATTATACATTTTTTAAATTTTTACACTGTTGAATATATTTCTTTTTTGTTTATTTTTAAATACTTTTATTTCTGTCACACGAAATGTAAACATCTCCTGTGACAGCATTAGGGACATGACAGGGACTCTTTATGGAGGGATCTCGGATAAAAAATTAAAAAAAAAATCCCTCCTCTGCACTTAAAAGCATTCAAAACACCAAGATCGGCGTTTCTGAATTTCTTTTTTTTTTTAATGGTGCTTTTCCATCCTGGTAACCCAGAAGTAATGTCATAGTGGAGATCCAATCAATTCTGGCTTTGATTAGGTCTCTGGCCAAGCGTCGGCTCCATCTAATGTCCGTAATGCATTTTTTTCCCCAAAATGCGTTAAGAACAAAAAAAAATGTATGGCCCATAGATCCCACATGGAGGAAAAATATATTTGGGCCATATTCAATATATTTAAAAATCTCTCTCTCTCTCTCTCTCTCTCTCTCTCTCTCTCTCTCTCTCTCTCTCTCTCTCTCTCTCTCTCTCTATATATATATATTCTGCATGTTGAAATGTGTTTTTATTACAAAATATATGAAAAATATTTTTAAAAATACATTTTGTAAATACCGTATTTGCCGGCGTATAAGACGACCCCCTACTTTTCCTGTTAAAATATAGGGTTTGAGCTCTACTCGCCGTATAAGACTACCCCTCTTCCAACGCACACCAAATAAAAATGAAAGAACATCAGATTTGATTTCAATATGGTATGGTATTTCAGTATGGTATTCCAATGATGGGGTGCTATTCCTCCCACTGACACCAATGATGGGGCATGATTCCTCCCACTGATACCAATGATGAGGCACTACTCCTCCCACTGACACCAATGATGGGGCATGATTCCTCCCACTTATATTAATGATGAGGCACTATTCCTCCCACTGATACCAATGATGGGGCACTATTCCTCCCACTGACACCAATGATGGGGCACTATTTCATCCACTGACACCAATGATGTGGCACTATTCCTCCCACTAATACCAATGATGGGACATTATTCCTCCCACTGATACCAATGATGGGACACTATTCCTCCCACTGATACCAATGATGGGGCACTATTCCTCCCACTGACACCAATGATGGTGCCCCATCATTAGTGTCAGTGTGTGAGTGTGTGAGTCATTGGTGTCAGTGGGAGGAATAGTGCCCCATCATTAGTCAGTGGGAGGAATAGTGCCCCATCATTGGTGTCAGTGGGAAGAATCTTGCCCCATCATTGGTGTCAGTGGGAGGAATAGTGTCCCATCATTAGTGTCAGTGGGAGGAATAGTGCTCCATCATTAGTGTCAGTGGGAGGAATAGCACCCCATCATTGGTGTCAGTGGGAGGAATAGCGCCCCTATCATTGGTATCAGTGGCAGGAATTGCGCCCCATCATTGGTGTCAGTGGGAGGAATAGCGCCCCATCATTGGTATCAGTGGAAGGAATAGTGCCCCATCATTGGTGTCAGTGGGGAGGAGGAATAGTGCCCCATGGTTGGTGTCAGTGGGGAGGAGGAATAGTGCCCCATGGTTGGTGTCAGTGGGGGAGGAATAGTGCCCCATCATTGGTGTCAGTGGGGAGAATAGTGCCCCATCATTGGTATCAGTGGGGAGAAAAGTGCCCCATCATTGGTGTCAGTGGGGCAGGAATAGTGCCCCATCATAGGTGTCAGTGGGGAGGAGGAATAGTGCCCCATCATTGGTGTCAGTGGGAGGAATAGTGTCCCATCATTAGTGTCAGTGGGAGGAATAGTGCTCCATCATTAGTGTCAGTGGGAGGAATAGCACCCCATCATTGGTGTCAGTGGGAGGAATAGCGCCCCATCATTGGTATCAGTGGCAGGAATTGCGCCCCATCATTGGTATCAGTGGGAGGAATAGCGCCCCATCATTGGTATCAGTGGAAGGCATAGTGCCCCATCATTGGTGTCAGTGGGGAGGAGGAATAGTGCCCCAACGTTGGTGTCAGTGGGGAGGAGGAATAGTGCCCCATGGTTGGTGTCAGTGGGGGAGGAATAGTGCCCCATCATTGGTGTCAGTGGGGAGAATAGTGCCCCATCATTGGTATCAGTGGGGAGAAAAGTGCCCCATCATTGGTGTCAGTGGGGCAGGAATAGTGCCCCATCATTGGTGTCAGTGGGGAGGAGGAATAGTGCCCCATCGTTGGTGTCAGTGTGGAGGAGGAATAGTGCCCCATCGTTGGTGTCAGTGTGGAGGAGGAATAGTGCCCCATCGTTGGTGTCAGTGGGGGAGAGGAGCGGCTGCTCCTTCTTTCAGTTCGGCCACTTGATTTTCGTGGGGCCGTTCGGCTCCGCCTCCTTGCCGGTGATTGGTCGCCTGTGTGCCTTTCCAGTGCTGGCGCCCAATCACCGGTGAGGAGGCGGAGCCGAGCGGGCAGCGGGACCATCGAGTGGCCGAACTGAAAGAAGGAAAAGCCGCGCTTCCTGGACCGGATCGTCGTGGGACCGGGACCGGAGCCAGGTAAGGTACAGCAGCCCCTCTGCCCACCCCTGTACTTGGTGTCCGTTGGAGGAGGAGGGGGGGTGGCGCCGCCCCTCGAAAAAGTGCCGCCCTGACACTGGCTCGCCGTATACCGGCGTATAAGACGACCCCCGACTTTTCAAAAGATTTTCACGGGTTGAAATGTCGTCTTATACGCCGGCAAATACGGTATATCCTTCAGATTTTTTTAACATACAGTATATAAAAAAAGTAATTTTAACATATATTTTTACATATGTTTGTATTCCAAAAATGTAGATTTGTATTTTTAAAGACATACAGTATATTTGAAATGTATTTTTCATACACACACACACACAGACACACACACATATATATATATATATATATATATATATATATATATATATATATAAACACCATGTTGAAATGCGTTTTTATTACAAAATATATGAAACATATAACAAATACATTTCAAATATACTATAAACAGTGAC
This sequence comes from Staurois parvus, assembly GCF_062004578.1. Taxonomy (NCBI): domain Eukaryota; kingdom Metazoa; phylum Chordata; class Amphibia; order Anura; family Ranidae; genus Staurois; species Staurois parvus. Next base: position 5,248,041 of record NW_028317928.1, on the reverse strand, counting down.
TAAAAAAGTACCCATAAAGAGCGCTGTTCATGTGTACCTTTTTTAGTCACTTTTTATAGATTTTTTTTGTTATTTAAAACAGTAGCTTGGTTTAAATATTTAATTACTGGTTTAATAATTGTTATTTTATTTTGTATACCAATATTTTCACCATTTCTTGAGCATGGGGATATAGGCTGGTTTCAGCCTATATATTTTTAATTTAAAATATGCTGTATGTCTTTAAAAATACAAATCTGAAAAATACATTTAAAATATATATATTTTTAATATATTCTTCAGATTTTTTTAACATATAAAAAAGTAATTTTAGCATATATTTTTACATATATTTGTAAATGCATTCAAAAAATGTAGATTTCTAAAGACACACAGGCCTTGATTCACTAAGATGTGAGTGTATTAGCAGAGACTGACCATTCAGGCAGACTCCGGTCAATCAATCAGTCCTCTGACCAGCGTCTAGCAAGCTCATTGACGAGCGTCTACTGACTACTTTGCTATCACTAAATGTGGTATCCGTCTGGCACATTTTTAGGTGCAATACCGGATATGTTTGCTAGATGGCGCACAAGCGCGGGCTTTATTAACATTGGCGTTCTTATGATGGCAAAATAGAATTCTTAGAATGTAATAAATAGTACACCTGTATTAGAATTTTCTATTTTCTTCTATTTCTTTTCTTGCTGTGTCTCCAAAATGATCAGGAAACTAATGCATTTACTAATGAATGTCATACATTCTGTACTCAAATGTTAAACATTTTCACACTTATATCTCAAATAATTTATATACTTCTAATTTCCCAATATAATTATATATCTTCATTCTCTTTAATCACGTAACTATTCTATGTTAAAGACAAGTGCAGCGCTATAAATGCATGTGATCAATAATGAACGCATGTAAAAACCAAAAAGTGCAAAGAATTGCAACAATGATGTAATTTTGTAAATGGTGCTAAAATAAGTTCATAGAATCATTCCTGAATAATGGAATGTCCTTCGTGTGAGAGTACCAACTCAGAGAGTGCCTATGAATGGCACGTGTGGTCTCTCCGTGACGGACAGTAGTGCATGAACTCATGAAAGGTAAACCACCCTTGGGACTGGTCTACACTCACCAGAACAAAAGTATTAATGTGTATGGGTTATACACATCACACATCTGGGGGTGCAGCGGTATGCTGGCAGTTATGGGTTAGTCATCCAGCTCCATCCATCCATCCATCAGGGTGGGTGCCCAAATGGTCCTGGGGAGGAATTAGCTCAGCCACAGGAGCCAGAAAGGTGCTCAATAGTGTAGTACACTGTCACAGGGGTGGATGACCTTTCACGAGTTCATGCACTACTGTTCGTGGTTATATTTATCTTGTGTAATACCATTTTACTAGTCTATATCATTTGACCAGCGCTCGCTTTATCAGTTTTAAACAATGTAACTATTCTACATTATAGCTCAAACTGTGTCTCCCACAGTGGTTTAGTGGTTAGAGCTCAGAATTTACAGCACTTGGGTCATGGGTTCTAATCCCAGTCTTGGCAACATCCCAAAAAAATGGAGATCAAATTTCTGGGTTGTGGCAGGAATATTGATCAATCAATTATGATTTTGCCTAATGACTAGAAAGTGGATGAATGTTACTTGCGTACTGTTCTTCTGCCAATTAGGAAATGTGCAAGTTTCATGCCGTATATATTTCATTGTAACTTTTTTCTCTTTTAAATCTGTCTCCTTATACAACTTGACCCCCTCCCCCACCCCATCATCACCTGTCCCATATGCAAATCTATGGATCACCGCCCCACTCTTTAACTATCTATTTACTGATCAAGTTAATGTGTCTCATTTTCTATCAGCTACAGCTCAGATCTCACATTATTATACAATTGCTGATTGTATTTCACCACTAGTCTGATTGAATTCACAATCCCTGGTCAGTCCTGTTCCCTGACCTCTAATAACCTTTAGGGCCAGTTCACACTACATGTGTTTCAGTTGCTTTTTCAGCATCACAAACGCACAGAAAGAAGGTTATATGGTTGTCAATGTCATAGTTCACATCAGCGCTTGCATTTTCAATGCATTGCAGGTGCTGTAAACAAAGTTGACCTCGCTGCATTGTTTCTGCACAGAACTGTACTGGAACACATTGAAATGTCCTTGAATGTACTAAAACGCACATGTCCCTAACTACATTGAATACAAAGAAAATAGAAAAAAATAAGTGGAAGGGATACAAAAATGCAATGTAAACATGTCCAAAACGCATCCAAAATGTACTGGAACACACTAAACATGCATACCAAAAGGGCATGAAAAAAACCCATCAGGAACACATCTAGACTGTTTCTATAGTGTGAACCAGCCCTTAGGACTTGTTCACACCATTGGTGGTGCAGAAACGCATGCAAGAACACACATTTTCCAGCACAGCAAAGAAATGCAATGCCCTATGTAGATGTGCCATGGTACCATGATGAAAACGTTGTTGCACCTACACACGTCTATTAAAAACAGCCCCATTCACAGCCACAAATACGCATGGCACCACACTACTGTGCGGTTAGGTGCGACACACTTGGAAAATAACATAAAAATAAGCCAACATGGCTAAAACATATCTTGAAAATATGGGGACTCTGATATCCGGCGACAGTCCGTTCACGAACGAGAAGCAGTTCTGCACCCTAAAACCAACATAGAGGAAAGGGATGGTCAAATTGCTGTGCTGCTTCCAAACCACCTCTGGCATGCCAGGGTCATTATGCAGGTCCTCGATGCCAGTTCTTGCCTGCGGCCACAAAATATCCACTGGCCACAAGTGAAGGTGAGTGGAGGACGTGAAGGTGGATTTCTACCAGCTTCAACCGCAAGCAGTACCACTCCTGAAAAATGAGAGCAAATAATCATTGACACGTCATCATGACAGTCAATTCTCAGTGCAGGCTATCTAAAGTGTCTTTCCTTTTTAACCATTTCAAGAGTTCAAGGAAACATTCTTGGAGCATCTACTGTGTTTGGAAAGGCCAAAGGTCCCCCCCTCCCCCAGGCACACTAATGCTTATGCAGGCCATAGACGGGGAGAAAAACAGCCGATTTTTCTTTTAAAAAATGAAAAATCGGTTGTTCAAGCGGCCGATGTTACTAGCAATGGTAAAAAAAAAATCGGCCGATTTTCATTCCGTCTACAGCCGGCAAAAAGTGTCCCTGCAGAGAGCTCCGCTATTTCTTTGACATTTATAGCGGTTGCAACAATGTATTTGTATCCATTTCGGATACAGATGTTTTTATTCGGAAACAAATAGATACAATGTTGCAACCGCTGTAAATGTCAAGGAACTGTCAAAGAAATAGCGGAGCTCTCTGCAGGGACACTTTTTGCCATACTGGAATTCCTCTCATTTTTCATCCTTCTTCTTCCTCTTCTTCTTCTTCTTCATCATCATCCTCTTCTACTTCTTCTTCATCATCATCATCATCCTCTTCTTCTTCATCATCATCATCCTCTTCTTCTTCATCATCATCATCCTTTTCTGCTTCTCCTTCTTCTTCATCATCATCATCCTCTTCTTCTTCTTCATCCTCATCTTCTTCTTCACCATCATCCTCTTCTTCTTCTTCTTCTTCTTCTTCATCATCCTCTTCTTCTTCATCATCATCATCATCATCATCATCCTCTTCTTCATCATCATCCTCTTCTTCATCGTCTTCTTCTTCTTCTTCATCATCATCCTCTGCATCATCATCCTCTTCTTCATCATCATCATCCTCTTCTTCTTCATCATCATCCTCTTCTTCTTCTTCATCATCATCATCATCCTCTTCTTCTTCTTCTTCATCATCATCATCCTCTTCTTCTTCTTCTTCATCATCATCCTCTTCTTCATCATCCTCTTCTTCTTCATCATCTTCATCATCATCATCCTCTTCTTCTTCTTCTTCTTCATCATCATCATCTTCATCATCATCATCATCATCCTCTTCATCATCATCCTCTTCTTCATCATCCTCTTCTTCTTTTTCTTCTTTTTGTCTTCCTCTTGCAGGTCACTGCTCATGTGCAGATTTTTTATCAGTAAAAAATCGGCCGATTTGCCCATCATTGCTGCGAAAATCGGCCGATCGGCAAATTCGGCCGTTTTTTTTCCAACTTTACCGAAAAAAAAAATCTGCCAAAATACCGAAAAACGGCCGAACAAATAGCCCACTAACGATCCGAAAAACGGCCGATTTTATTTTCGGCCGAAAAATCGGCCGATTTTTGACCCATCTATGGCCTGCATAAGATATGGTGTGGTCCTAGGGTCAATGTGTGTTTAGAATACTTCCAAAATGCACATACAAAAACACTCCATCCAAATGCATGTTGCATTTCTATAGCATGTTAAACAGAAGAAAAATGCACTTACATAATGTTAACATGCGCAAGTAAAAATAGACAAAATCCACATCCTTTTATTCTGGCTTCACATACATGCATTGTGGTCTAACACCGCACTCCTGGGCAAATAACATGCAATTTGTGTGCGTTGCAATTAGAGACAAACATTTTGCACACCTCAAATTGCACCGCATCCGGGCCAAAAATGTGCAGGACCCTTTTTCAGGGTATGCACATGGGTGTGAATAGGCATGCCATCCAATTTGGCAAATCGCAATAGGCTTTGTGTACCAATATTGGTGTGTTGGTAACTTCACCTAGAAAGCCGCAGCAGGTGGCATGAAGGGGTTGCGGTTGTGATGCGGTGCAGCGCTTGCACAGAAAACACTGCAAATTTCACATTGCATCTGTGTGACACCAGAATGTGCCAATATGTGGCTTGACAAAGCACAGTGGTCAGTGCAGATTATTTTCAATCCATGTTTTTTTACACTTTTCATTCACTGGTTTAACTCAGGTGATCATTAATCACAATTATCTCCAGAGATCACATGCAGCCCCTCAACCATCTACACATATCTCTGGAAATCTATACAGATCTCCTTGAAAAAATGTCTCCTCTCTTCTTCGGAAAACAATTGTCCTCCACCTCATAAACAGGGGGACAGAGAAGACTTCTCCTTGATAACTAAAATCAGATGAATTATCTGTGCTTAATAAACATACACCAATACTGCAAATGCATTGTACTGTCCAAGGCATTGCACACTAACGCATTGCACACTAGAAATGTCAAATGCGTTAGTGTGTACAGTGCATGAGTGTAAAATGCTTTAGTGCACACTGCAGTGTACAACGCATTGCGCACTGTAATACACTGTACAATGTAATACCGTGTACACCCACACATTGTAGACTGTAATGCACTGTACACTGTCATGCAGGATGGAGCAACGCATTGCACACTGTGATACCGTGTACACCCACACATTGTAGACTGTAATGCACTGTACACTGTCATGCAGGATGGAGCAACGCATTGCACACTGTGATACCGTGTACACCCACACATTGTAGACTGTAATGCACTGTACACTGTCATGCAGGATGGAGCAACGCATTGCACACTGTGATACCGTGTACACCCACACATTGTAGACTGTAATGCACTGTACACTATCATGTAGGATGGAGCTACGCATTGCACACTGTGATACCGTGTACACCCACACATTGTAGACTGTAATGCACTGTACACTGTCATGCAGGCTGGAGCTACGCATTGCACACTGTGATACCGTGTACACCCACACATTGTAGACTGTAATGCACTGTACACTGTCATGCAGGATGGAGCAACGCATTGCACACCGTGATACCGTGTACACCCACACATTGTAGACTGTAATGCACTGTACACTGTCATGCAGGCTGGAGCTACGCATTGCACACTGTGATACGCTGTCCACTGTCATGCAGAATCCAGCAACGCATTGCACACTGTAATACCATGTACACCAACACATTGTAGAATGTAATGCATTATACGCAGTATACATGTCCAGATATTCAAAGATTAGCCATGAAGGCCTAGCTGGTTACCTATTTGGCGACCGCAGATAGCCGAATAACGCTACACTGCATCCAGGCAGCTCTGGGAGGGTGTCATATGACATCCTGGCAGAACGCGCTCTCCGTGATTGCTGTGTCCTAAGGACACAGCTGATCACGTGATGTGGTAAAGGCCAATCACAGCGGCTTTTTACCATGTGATCAGCCATGTCCAATGACACGCTGATCACCGGGAAATGCATTTGCCGGGTCTTGGCTGCACTTTCATCACGCTGTCAGAATGTGTGGAAAGTACTGCCGAGAACCAGCAGTTATCAGAGCAGGGGTTGGCCCCGATGATCAGTGCCCACCAGTGCCACCCAACAGTTCCGCCCACCTGTGGCCAGCAGTGCCACCCACCAGTGCTGCCTCATCAACGCACATCAGTGTTGCTAAATTACCAGTTTACCAAATGTTATAATATAAACAGACTTTTATTCATTATGAGCTATTTTGTGGTTTATCAAGCAAAAAGTAAAACTCACAGCAGCAAGTCAATACCACCCAAAGAAAGCTCTATTTGAAAAAACTGATACAAATTTAAGATGGGTACAATGTGGCATGACCGCACAATTGTCATTCAAAGGGTAACAGTGCAGAAAGATGAAAATTGGCCAGGACAGGAAGGGGGTAGGAGTACCCAGTAGGCAAGTGGTTAATATCATTGACCCATCAATACCCAGGAGCTAATGTACAGATAAGTAGCATGTGCACCAAGTGAGATTCTGCTAGGCCCCACCCACAAAATTGCAATTACCTGTCCCTCACATGTTATAAACATATTTGCAATGGCCACACTTACTTTACATATAAGGATCATCTCCTCAGTTGAGAACTGTGCTCTCGCCATGTCCAAATGCCAATAAAGTTATCAAAATTTTCAACCAACACAAAACCTCCAACCACTTGTCATCCACTTACACTCCCCACAACCACTTCCGGGTGCGCGCGCACGTGATGACGGACTTCCAGGATAGCCGTTCATGCGCCATGCGGACACCTGTTTGGTGCTTATTTGTTTGCAATTGCACATTTCTATGCACGGCTATGATAGCTTTCGCAAATGTGTGTTTCTTATTGATTTGTTTTTTTTAACCTTGGCTAATATTTGTTGCCAAAGGCCAAAAATCAACAAAGTGTGAACTATTTTATTACTGTAAATCGAATTGTAGAAAACCTGTAGCTGGCTGCACAGTAAATGTGACATTCATTAGTACATAACAATATTGTGGTGCAAGTGGGTTTTTTTTTTTTTTGGTTTTGAAAAAGCCAGTTTGCACCCACTTGCATATTCACGCTCTTACAAGCTACATTTGAGCAGATTATATAAGTATACAAAGTAACTATTAAGGTTGTTCATATATTGAACATAAAATAAACACAAAAACATCGGTCAAACATTTATTGATCAAATATATCTTCATTTATTTGGTCAGCAGGAACAAGTAGGTACAGTCAATATCTTGGTGAGTCACAAAAATAGGATTCACGTGGCAAAAATAAAACACTCCTGCTCATAAGAGCTTACAATCTAAAGATACTTATAGTGAACTGTGTGTGCTCAGGTTATAGCAGGAAACAAAGGGGAAGATGAATCAAGTAACATTTTCGTGCACATAAGATTTACTTACACAATCACTTAGTATGAAGATCCATTCACAAAAAAAAGTCTACAGATCAAAATATCAAGAAAACAAAGCATGTGAAAAAAAACCCCTCCCACCTCTACAAAACCCCTCCCACCTCTACAAATCCCCTACACATACATTTGTCAGCAGGTTTGTCAGAAAAATGCATTTGAGTCTAAATAAGCAAGCAAAATTAAAACAAGAGCAGATTTTAAACAAAACGATTGACATGTGTGAGGCTTTCAATGCAAAGAGAAAAAACACAATCATTGTGCAATAACACACAAACACACTTTACAAGGCCAAAAATATGCAAACATTTCCAGCCCACTTCCAAACACAGCCTGAGTGGTGTCTGGGGCAATTCAGCACAAAATCTCTTCTTCCCCCAAACCACACCATGCAAGGACTTATGCAGGCCATAGATGGGGAGAAAAACTGAAGATTTTTCTTTTAAAAAATGAAAAATTGGTTGTTTAAGTGGCCGACGTTACCATCAATGGTAAAAAAAAATCGGCCGATTTTCTACCCGTCTAGAGCCGGCAAAAAGTGTCCCTGCAGAGAGCTCTGCTATTTCTCTGACAGTTCCTTGACATTTATAGAAGTTGCAACAATGTATCTATTTGTTTCCATATAGGATACAGATGTTTTTATTCGGAAACAAATAGATACAATGTTTCAACCGCTGTAAATGTCAAGGAACTGTCAGAGAACTGTCAGAAATAGTGGAGCTCTCTGCAGAGACACTTTTTGCTGGACTGGAATTCTTCTTATTTTCATCCTACTTCTTCTTCTTCTTCTTCTTCATCCTCATCCTCTTCTTCTTCTTCTTCACCCTCATCCTCTTCTTCTTCTTCTTCTTCTTCTTCTTCTTCTTCATCCTCATCCTCTTCTTCTTCTTCTTCTTCTTCTTCATCCTCATCCTCTTCTTCATCCTCATCCTCTTCTTCTTCTTCATCCTCATACTCTTCTTCATCCTCATCCTCTTCTTCTTCATCATCCTCATCCTCTTCTTCTTCTTCTTCTTCTTCTTCTTCATCCTCTTCTTCTTCATCATCCTCATCCTCTTCTTCTTCTGCATCCTCATCCTATTCTTCTTCTGCATCATCATCCTCTTCTTCTTCATCATCATCCTCATCCTCTTCTTCTTCTTCATCCTCCTCTTCTTCTTCTTCTTCATCCTCATCCTCTTCTTCATCCTCATCCTCTTCTTCTTCATCATCCTCATCTTCTTCTTCTTCATCCTCATCCTCATCCTCGTCTTCATCTTCTTCATCCTCATCCTCTTCTTCTTCTTCCTCATCCTCATCCTCTTCTTCATCATCCTCTTCATCATCATCCTCATCCTCTTCTTCTTCTTCATCCTCATCCTCTTCTTCTTCTTCTTCATCCTCATCCTCTTCTTCATCCTCATCATCTTCTTCTTCATCATCCTCATCCTCTTCTTCATCTTCTTCTTCTTCATCCTCATCCTCTTCTTCTTCCTCATCCTCTTCTTCTTCCTCATCCTCTTCTTCTTCTTCATCCTCTTCTTCTTCTTCATCATCATCATCCTCATCCTCTTCTTCTTCATCCTCATCCTCTTCTTCTTCTTCTTCTTCTTCATCCTCATCCTCTTCTTCTTCTTCATCCTCATCCTCTTCTTCATCGTCTTCCTCTTCTTCTTTTTCTTCTTTTTGTCTTCCTCTTGCAGGTCACTGCTCATGCGCAGATTTTTTATCGGTAAAAAATCGGCCGATTTGCCCACTAATTGCCGCGAAAATCGGCCGATTTTTTTTCCAACTTTACCGAAAAAAAAAAAAACGGCCAAAATACCGAAAAATGGCCGACCAAATCGCCCACTAACGATCCGAAAATCGGCCGATTTTATTTTCGGCCGAAAAATCGGCCGATTTTCGACCCATCTATGGCCTGCATAAGTCACAAACCACCCGGCCTAGTAACAGGCCAAATCACTCCCTACTGCACATCTTTATATAAGCTAGGTTGTATTTGGAGCGTGCCAAACAAGGCCCCACACCCAATGAAGCCTCACCCACCACTGACCTTAATTTGGTCAGTGAAAGTGTTTTCACCTGATGAATCCGCTTCCTACCTGCATTAACCCTTGGTATACAGGCCCCACAAATCAGAAAGATATATACAGTGAAATGTACGTGTGCAGCATACAACAGAACATTGAGCAGGGATGTGAAAGGGAACCCCAATTGGAACCTTTATTGCTACTATGGTCACAATTCCCTCCAGATTCTCGCATGAGTTAAGACAGTCACATGACCACATCTTGTATGCAATACTGAAAATGACAAATCGATTTGACTAGTATGGTGAATTTCCCATCAATTGGCAAAACACTCCAGAAATCAAACATCACCAAACATTACACTCTGGGCAAAGCTGATTTACAAATCCTGCGACTTACAGTAAAATTGACCATTTCAATGCAATTTTCAAGACATCTGACACAGATCTCTATGCAAATTGTCACTAAAGTAGTACATGTACTACTACATACTATATACATATACTATAGAAATCAATGTTTGAAACACACCCATGTGGTCGCTCTAATAGCATACAATAGGGTGCGACTTTGCAGACTTTATCTCTCTCTGTCAGCTCTTTGCTTGCCAAATCCTTCACAAAAGTGGATGGAGTGTAAACCATCATTATCAAATCTATCAGTGCTCCAGGCTCTTATCCCATTGTATGACATTCCATTGTATGACATTCACATAAGGTGCAGCTTTGAAGGTGTTTCAACAGACAAGGCCTCATTCTAATTCACATTTTAGGGATCATTTAGACAGAAAGCAAAGATGTTGCCAGAACATCTATTTGAAGACAGCTACACACGGAGATCATGCTACTTCCTCACCGGGGTTGGGATTCAAACCGACAACCCTAGGGTTGTGAGGCAGTAGTGCTAACCACTAATCCACGGAGCTACATTGCTAACCCAGCCTGTATTTCTGTGCTGTGAATCAATCTTAGGTCCCTGGGCAAGGTCAGTATAACTACCAGATATCTCCAATGTGACACAAATGTTGTGCTATGTTGCCAATTCAGATGTATGATGGTTCTATGTATCCCAATACAAAGGATTGCAATACTAATACAGGCGTACCTCGGTTTACCAATGCCTCAGGGAACGTCATATTTGGGGTACAAATGCCAAACCATTTCAGTTAATTGGTCTGTTTACAAATGTTTGAATAATTTGGTATGGGCATGTGGCCTGGTATGGTTCAGGAGGGGGGGAGGCGCTCGCTTGTCCCTCCCCCCTTTCCTGACCTGCTGGGCTGCATGCTCAGATAAGTATCTGTTATGGATTTTGGGGGGTACCCCATGCTGTTTTTTATTTAATTTCAGCATGGAGTTACCCCTTAACATCCATACGAGACCCGAAGGGCTTATTATGGATGAGAGGGGGGACCCCACGCCGGGTTTTTTACAAATTGTTTATAATTCCCTGCAATACTTTTACATCAACTGTCAGTGGGGAACTCCGCCGACAGCTGAAACATGAGCGCTGCATTGGTTTTCGCTACTAAAATGCTGCATGAGTTGATAACATAACTCATGCGGGATTGTAGGAGCGACAGCCATGTGTTAATGTTTCAACTGTCAGCGGGGTTCCCCACTGACAGCTGAATGTACAAAAAAAAAAAAAGCGCGGGGTCCCCCCTCACATCCGTACCAAGCCCTTCGGATCTGGTATGGATATTAAGGGGGAACTCCACGCTGAAATAAAAAAAAACAGCTTGGTGATCCCCCCAAAATCCATACCAGACCCTTATCCGAGCATGCAGCCCGGCAGGTCAGGAAAGGGGGGGGGACGAGCGAGCGCCCCCCCTCCTGAACTATACCAGGCCACATGCCCTCAACATGGGGGGGTGCTTTGGGGAAGGGGGGCTCCCCCCCAAAGCACCTTGTCCCCATGTTAATGGGGACAAGGGCCTCTTCCGTTATTGGGATAATGGGTCGGCCATTTTTTGGGATTTTAGCATATTTTGTTTACCAGTAAAGTTGAAAATTTTTTGTTCCAAATTTACTGATAAAAAAAAGTGCCAAAATCCCGAAAAACAGCTGACCAATTAACCCACTAACGGCCCGAAAATCGTTCGATTTTTTTTTCGGCAGAAAAATCGGCCGATTTTAGACCCATCTATGGCCTGCTTTATATTGGTCTAAAATCGTCCGCAAAAAAAATCGGCTGATTTTCGGCCCGTTAGTGGGTTAATTGGTCAGCCATTTTTGGGGATTTTGCAACTTTTTTTAATTGGTAAATTTGGATAAAAATTGGCCAATTTTGCAGATTGGCCGATTTTAGCTGCAATGATCGGCAAATTGGCTGATCTTTTAACAGATAAAAAATCTGCACATGAGCCATGACCTGCAAGAAAAAGAAGAATAAAAAAAAGAATAAGAAAAAGAAAAATGCAGGCCATAGATGGGGCGAAAACTGACCGTTTTAAAAAAAAAAAAAAATTTGGTTGTTCAATGGGCCGACGTTACCACCAATGGTAAAAAAATTGTTCGATTTTCGCCCCATCTACGGCCTGCAAATATAATAGCAAAGTAATTACTTCTGTCCCTGCAGAGAGCTGCGCTATTATATTTGACATTAAAAAGTATAAAGGTTGCAACATTGTATCTATTTGTATCTGAATAAAAACATCTATATCCGGAATGGATACAAATGGATACAATGTTGCAATCTCTATACTTTTTAATGTCAAATATAATAGCTGAGCTCTCTGCAGGGACAGAAGGAATGTTTCAGCTGTCATCGGGGTTTCCCACTGACAGCAGAATTTCAAATTATTTCCGTGAATTAAATAAATAATAAAAAAAACAGCGTGGGTCCTCCCTCCCATCCATACCAAGCCCTTCAGGTCTGGTATGGATATTAAGGGGGAACTCCACACTGAAATTAAAAAAAAAAACAGCGTGGGTCCCCCTCAATATCCATACCAGACCCTTATCCGAGCATGCAGCCCGGCAGGTCAGGAAAGGGGGGGGGGCGAGCGAGCGCCCCCCCCCCTCTTGAACCATACCAGGCCACATGCCCTCAACATGGGGGGGTGCTTTGGGGCAGGGGGGGCTCCCCCCCAAAGCACCTTATCCCCATGTTGATGAGGACAAGGGCCTCTTCCCCACAACCCTGGCCGGTGGTTGTGGGGGTCTGCGGGCGGGGGGCTTATCAGAATCTGGAAGCCCCCTTTAACAAGGGGGCCCCCAGATCCCAGCTGTATCAGCCTGCTTTACAAGGCTGGAAGCCTGGGACTGAAGCGGAACCTTTTTTTTTTTTCTTTTTTCGGGTCCCTGCCGTCGCCGCCGCCGCGATTGACGTTGGATCTACTTCGGGGGACATTGTTTTAATAAAGGACTTGTCAAAGACCCTGTACTGTGTTTTTTTTACACCACACTTTTTTTTTTGTGAAGGAGTCTGCGGGAGCATGTACTGCAGACTCCTTCACGTAGGGGGGGGGCCGGGATCTGGGGGCCCCCTTGTTAAAGGGGGGTTCCAGATTCTGATAAGCCCCCCGCCCGCAGACCCCCACAACCACCGGCCAGGGTTGTGGGGAAGAGGCCCTTGTCCTCATCAACATGGGGACAAGGTGCTTTGGGGGGGAAGAGCCCCCCCTGCCTCAAAGCACCCCCCCCATGTTGAGGGCATTTGGCCTGGTATGGTTCAGGAGGGGGGGGGGCGTTCGCTCGTCCCCCCCTTTCCTGACCTGCCGGGCTGCATGCTCGGATAAGGGTCTGGTATGGATATTGAGGGGGACCCACGCTGTTTTTTTTTTAAATTTCAGCGTGGAGTTCCCCCTTAATATCCATACCAGACCTGAAGGGCTTGGTAAGGATGAGAGGGGGGACCCACGCTGTTTTTTTTTTTTTTTTTTTTTATTGTGGACCTTTATTTTTACATTCAGCTGTCAAAATAAATATTATCTAGACCTTTGAAATAAGTAAAATCATTACAGAAATAATTATAAAGTATAAGAAACAAAAATAGAATCACTAGAACTAAGGAAATCTAGTTAGATTACATGAAGATATGCCGAGTGCTGTTTATTAAACACAGTAGTCACGACCGAGTGCCGGCTGTCAGAGGAATCCACAGTAAGATTCACTATTAGTCAGTGGCTAAAAAGCAAACGCCCATGGCAGAGGTCTAAAATGTGTTCTGCACATGCTCAGTTGTATCTGCCAAAGACACTGCACGGGCTTCTAGATTTTTACTGTGTCGATTTCCTTGAAAAAAACGATTTTTAACACATTCTTAATTTTTTTGGAAATAGCAGATATTGTTTAAAGTGAAGTCCTGATATTTGGCAAAGCAAATTTCTAAGTGAACATGTCTCTGCAGTGATTTTTCATGGTTTTAGACTTGCTTCTTAGCAAGTCTGTTTTGTGAGTCTGATTTCGGGCGTGTGTCTTTTTGTGAATTAGATTGGGCATCTGCTTATGGGCGCTGGTCAATAGTGAGTTAGGTTGCAGGGTAAAAAATGACGGACGCCCATGAAAATTGGGCTTAAGCCCATAAATATGCGCCCACGCCCAATAGTGAATCAGGGCCACAGTATATTTGAAATGTATTTTTAAAAATATTTTTTCATATAGATAGATAGATATTTATTGACATATATTTGCTTGAGGTGATTGTAGCCGTATTAGTGCATTTGCGACAGAAACAATTGTCCCCTTCTTCAAAGTCCAAACAGTACTATCACAAATCACAAAGTTTAAGCAGAATGTTAGAAGGGATTGAAAAAAAAAAAAAGGCTTCTAACATTCTGCTTAAACTTTGTGATTTGTAATAGTACTGTTTGGACTTTGAAGAAGGGGACATACCCCGAAAGCTTGTCCTCAAAATTGTATGTTAGTGCAAATAAAAAAAGTATCACGGACAGTACTCAATTGTTCTTGACATATATTTGAAATGCTAATTTCAAAATATATTTAAAAAAAAAAAAAAAATATATATATATATATATATATATATATATATGTTAATATATTTTGAAATTAGCATTTCAAATATATGTCAATATATTTGGGAATAATATTTTTAAAATATATTTCAAATATATTTTTCTTCCATGTGGGATGGCACTGATGATGTAGTAAGTACATGTATTACAGAAAATATAGTAAGTTACTGTTCTTTGTACAGCGAGCATTTTATTCCTAGACACCCTCTGCCATCATTCATGTTGAAAAGTGTGATAGAGTTCATCTTCTTTTATTTATTTTTTTATTCTTCTATACATATGGAGTCCAGTTAGCATGATCTGTATTTTTATATATTCTTCAATGTTTGTACATTATTTCCTTACACATTTCACATCATTTCTTGATTTTCCACAATAAAATCCCTTTTTAAATTTTTTTTCACTCTTTCTTTATTTGTTCTTGTGTTTGTCACCTCTATTTTTATTTTTCACCGTTTGTCACTTTTTTTTCATTTACTTTGTTCATTTTATTTGTCCCCTTTTTTCCATACTTTATTTTATTTTTTACCTCCTTAACGACTACAATACTGGGCATCCTTCCCCCCCCCCCCACTCTCACACTTTGAATGACAATTGCGCTGTCATGCATCGGTGTACCTAAATTAAATTTGAATCATTTTGCTCACACAACTAGAGCTTTGTTTTTGGTGGTTTTTAATCACCACTGGGGTTTTTATTTCTTGCCTAAATTAACAACAAAATACCAAAGATTTTGAAAAAAGTTTTTCTTTGTTTCTGTTGTAACATTTTGCAAATAATAAATGTTCTTCAAAAATTTAAGCCAAGATGTATTCTGCTACATTATTTGTTTGGTGAAAATAACCCAAATCAGTATTTATTATTTAGGCTGTTGATATATATTTTGTTGTTTTTTTCCCCACATATTTGTATTTATCTTTTTTTAATTTTTACATTTTTTTTCTATTTTCATGTTTTATTTTAATTAATTTTCTATTCACTTTTTTTCTCCCATGTTGCTATTTCCATTATCATTAGTATAATTATATTTTTCTCCTTTTTCCATATATTTAATAATTTTTTTCATTTTTCTCTTTACCTTATCTTCAAATTTTCTTATTATTTCTGTATTTCACCATTTAGTCTTCTCTTTGTTATTTGTTTCACATAGTTTTATCTTTATCATTTATTCTTTTCATTTTTCAAATTTCATTTTTATTTTACATTTTAATTTTTTGTCTTTATTCATTTTCTGTTCACTTTTTTCTCTCATGTTGTTATTTTCATTATCATTAGTATAATTATTTTTTTCTCCTTTTTCCAAATATTTTACTCATCTTTTTCATTTTCTCCTTACCTTATCTTCTATTTTTCTTATTATTTCTGTATTTCACAATTTAGTCTTCTCTTTTTTATTTTTTCACATATTTTTATCTTTATCATTTATTCTCTTCATTTTTCAGATTTCATTTTTATTTTACATTTAAATTTTTTTATCTTTATTCATTTTCTTTTCACTTTTTTCTTTCATGTTATTATTTCCATTATCATTGGTATAATTTTTTTTCTCCTTTTCCATATGTCTTACTCATTTTTCAGTTTTTCTCCTTATCTTCAATTTTTCTTTTTCTTACTGATTTTCACCATTTGGTCTTCTTATTTTATAATTTTTTTAGATATCTTAATCTTTATCCATATATTTTACTTTTTTTTTTTCATTTTGCTCCTTACCATATCTTAAATGTTTCTTATTCTTTCTGATTTTCATCATTTAGTCGTCTCTTTTTTATTTTTTTTCCACATATTTTTAGCTTTTTATATATATTTTACTCATTTTTTTTTATTTTTCCCCTTACTTTATCTTCAAGTGTTATTATTCTTTCTGATTTTCCCCATTTGGTCTTCTCTTTTTTATTCTTTCACATATTTTTATCTTTATTTATCATTTATGCTCTTTTTTACATTTCATTTTTATTTTCCGTTTTCATTTTTTATCTTTATTAATTTTCTATCCACGTTCTTCTCTCATGTTGTTATTTCCATTATCATTAGTGTAATTTTTAGTCACTTCTCCATTGTTTTCCTCATCTTATCTTAAATTTTTCTTTTTCCTTCTGATGTTTCACCATTTAGTCTTCTCTTTTTTTATTTTTTTTTTCAGATATCTTTATCCATATATTTTGCCCCTTTTTTAATTTTTCTCCTTACCTTATCTTCAATTTTTCTAATTCTTTCTGATATTCTCCATTTAATCTTTTTTTTACCATTAAGTCTTCTATTTTTATTTTTTTTCCACGTAGTTTTATCTTTATCCATATAATTTTAAAAATACATTTAAAAAATACTGTATGTTTTTAAAAAATACAAATCTAC
This sequence comes from Staurois parvus, assembly GCF_062004578.1. Classification (NCBI taxonomy): domain Eukaryota; kingdom Metazoa; phylum Chordata; class Amphibia; order Anura; family Ranidae; genus Staurois; species Staurois parvus. The sequence goes on along the minus strand of NW_028317928.1, from coordinate 5,231,065 downwards.
TTTTTTTGGAATGCATTTACAAATATACAGTCAGGTCCATAAATATTGGGACATCGACACAATTCTAACAGTTTTGGCTCTATACACCACCACAATGGATCTGAAATGAAACAAACAAGATGTGCCTTAACTGCAGACTGTCAGCTTTAATTTGAGGGTATTTACATCCAAATCAGGTGAACGGTGAAAAATTACAACAGTTTGCATATGTGCGTCCCACTTGGTAAGGGACCAAAAGTAATGGGACAATTGGCTTCTCAGCTGTTCCATGGCCAGGTATGTGTTATTCCCTCATTATCCCAATTACAATGAGCAGATAAAAGGTCCAGAGTTCATTTCACGTGTGCTATTTGCATTTGGAATCTGTTGCTGTCAACTCTCAAGATGAGATCCAAAGAGCTGTCACTATCAGTGAAGCAAGCCATCATTAGGCTGAAAAAACAAAACAAACCCATCAGAGAGATAGCAAAAACATTTGGCGTGGCCAAAACAACAGTTTGGAACATTCTTAAAAAGAAGGAACGCACTGGTGAGCTCAGCAACACCAAAGGACCCGGAAGACCACAGAAAACAACTGTGGTGGATGACTGAAAAATTCTTTCCCTGGTGAAGAAAACACCCTTCACAACAGTTGGCCAGATCAAGAACACTCTCCAGGAGGTAGGTGTATGAGTGTCAAAGTCAACAATCAAGAGAAGACTTCACCAGAGTGAATACAGAGGGTTCACCACAAGATGTAAACCATTGGTGAGCCTCAAAAACAGGAAGGCCAGATTAGAGTTTGCCAAACGACATCTAAAAAAGCCTTCACAGTTCTGGAACAACATCCTATGGACAGATGAGACAAAGATCAACTTGTACCAGAGTGATGGGAAGAGAAGAGTATGGAGAAGGAAAGCAACTGCTCATGATCCTAAGCATACCACCTCATCAGTGAAGCATGGTGGTGGTAGTGTCATGGCGTGGGCATGTATGGCTGCCAGTGGAACTGGTTCTCTTGTATTTATTGATGATGTGACTGCTGACAAAAGCAGCAGGATGAATTCTGAAGTGTTTTGGGCAATATTATCTGCTCATATTCAGCCAAATGCTTCAGAACTCATTGGACGCTGCTTCACAGTGCAGATGGACAATGACCCAAAGCATACTGCAAAAGCAACCAAAGAGTTTTTTAAGGGAAAGAAGTGGAATGTTATGCAATGGCCAAGTCAATCACCTGACCTGAATCCGATTGAGCATGCATTTCACTTGCTGAAGACAAAACTGAAGGGAAAATGCCCCAAGAACAAGCAGGAACTGAAGACAGTTGCAGTAGAGGCCTGGCAGAGCATCACCAGGGATGAAACCCAGCGTCTGGTGATGTCTATGCGTTCCAGACTTCAGGCTGTAATTGACTGCAAAGGATTTGCAAACAAGTATTAAAAAGTGAAAGTTTGATTTATGATTATTATTCTGTCCCATTACTTTTGGTCTCTTAACAAGTGGGAGGCACATATGCAAACTAACGATCATCAGATCCCAGATCAGATTGTACCCAGATCACCATCCCGGCTCCACGGACGTAAGGTCATCCGAAACCGCTACCAGGTATCACCACCAGGGTCCTGAGTCCTCCAGATGGGCACTGCGAATGATAGCACTCACACAGAGTGCCCAATAAGAGACCTCATAGCGTGATACTGCTTTAGATGCCTTTATTCAGGGTTGGTTGGTGTGGGGTACATAAAAGGATATAACAAAGAGTTTACTGACCATATGCATTCATAAGGTGGTTAGGTGTCCTGCTGCTGCTGCCCCTGACGCGTTTGGTGCGATGCACATATTCATAGGGTCCAGGGCTAGCCAGGACATCCTCATCTGTGCTATTTATAAATGTGAATGGCAATTCTGCCTAATGCGCCCGCCATTTTCCCGGCTATCCGCGCATGCGCAGAACGTCGGCGTCGTCTTCCCGCGCTACTGCGCATGCGCGAACGATCGACGCCATTTTGTCGTGGATCGCAAATGCGATCAGCAGTAAAAAGTCTCCTACAGTGCGGCGCCATTTTGTTGGCAGGGTAAAGGGATAAAGGAGCAGTATTAACTGCTCAGAACATTATTCAGCCAGAAAGCCTTTACACATAGCGCCTCTGTGTGAAAAAAGGAGAGAGACTGCTCACACTCCTAGGATCTAATCCAATACTTAAGAGATATTATATTTGGAACTAATTATAAATATAGAAGACCTGGAGATTACTCATAATTGTGTATATATATATATATATATATATAAAAAGGAAAAAGACCTTATATAATATACGTAAAATCCATACTATTTTGCTCAAAATCATTGGGAATCAAACCGGCATAGATATTCTCTATGGGTATACAAATATAAATAGCACTGTAATATATGGTCAGATAAAAATACGATATATGTGTATAATTTATATGGAAACATATGGTCATAAACTTCAATACAATGCAAAATCTCATAAATACATAATAAAAACATATGATGTGATACTAAATTCATATATCACAATATTATATCAGATTAAAAATACCTTAAAAATGCCTTAAAAAACGATGACGAGAAATGTGAAGAAACATCCCGTTAAAAATAATAAGAAGAAAAACACCCGATGTTGTATGTTAATAACATGTATATGTTTACATTCATAATGATTTGGTGTTTAATCTTAAAATATTTATACAATTCAAATAAAAATCTATATATCTCCGTATGGACCCAAAAGGGTTGGTAAACTTCATCCGTCTGTTATCTATTGTCTAAAAAGCAATTTAAATCAAAATCTATATTCAATCCTTTAGGGTATAGAGACCCAAGTTCATAGATCCACCGCGATTCCAGCTGAGACACCGCCCGTTTTCTATTTGTTCCCCGCCAATGAGCATTTACAATACCTATGCCCATAAATTTGAGTGACGAGGGATCGCTATTGTGATGGATCTTATAATGCTGTGATAAGGAATGGTCTTTGTATCCCTTTTTAATGTTATTAACGTGCTCCTTCAGTCCGTCTCTAAGGCGTCTAGTAGTACGCCCAACATACTGAAGGTTGCACGGACATTGGAGCAAGTATACAACGAATCTACTAGTGCAAGTTATAAACTCATCCATATCATAATGCCTACCCCTCGTTGTAGAAATAAAATGATTGCTCTTGTTGGTGTATTTACTGCATCGACAAATAACACATTTTCTACAGGGGTGAAGTAAATACACCAACAAGAGCAATGATTTTATTTCTACAACGAGGGGTAGGCATTATGATATGGATGAGTTTATAACTTGCACTAGTAGATTCGTTGTATACTTGCTCCAATGTCCGTGCAACCTTCATTTGATCACCATTAGAGTGATATCACGCATGTATATGTATTGTATACATTAACTGTACTCTAGTATTTAGCGCTGCACCATTTTACTTTACATATATGTTTGATTGGAGGTTTTATTTGGTTACCTTTTCGGTGTATCAGCTGCTCAGTAACATTTTCTGTGTATACGCATTTATACGTTTTTTGCAGTTGCGCTCACTATAACATCTTATATTACATATGCAAACTGTTGTAACTCCTACACCGTTCACCTGATTTGGATGTAAATACCCTCAAATTAAAGCAGACAGTCTGCAGTTAAAGCACATCTTGTTTGTTTCATTTCAAATCCATTGTGGTGGTGTATAGAGCCAAAAATGTTAGAATTGTGTCCATGTCCCAATATTTATGGACCTGACTGTATGTACAAATATAGGCTAAAATGACATATATATATTGTGACAGTGTGGCGATCTGTCACCCTGGATTCTCAACAAGGCAGGTTGAGGGGCTCCAGGGTAAAGGTTTGATACGGAGGAAAGTGGCTTTTCACTTTCCTCCTTTGTTTGTAAGGTCTGTTTTGGGATCTGGAGCCTGGAGATTTCAAAGAGATCTGGGAGGGATGAAATCTCCAATCCTGGGACCAGGTTTTGGGAATGGCCAGGAGACTGATTGCACAGGTGTGTGCAGGCCTTTAGATAGAGTCAGGACCAGAGTTCTGGGCTCCACCCCGGCAGATAGGAGTCAGGAGGGCTCCACTTGGAAGACAGGAGGTCACTGCCTGGAAGTCAGGTGGGCTTCACCTAGGAGAGATGGAAGCCAAAAGCAGCAAGGGGCTGCTAGAGGCCAGCTGTGTGCTAGAGACCAGCGGTGTGCAAGTGCCATATTTTTGGGAAGAAGTCTGCAGGAGACAGACAGCAAGCGGAGTGTAAGCCAGGGGGCTGAACCGTTGTTTTGTGGATGATCAATACCCCTGTGTGGGAAACTTCTGTTTTGAACTTTCATTTAAATAAAAGTGGGCTAAAAAAGGCCTTAAGCAAGTGAGTTGCTGTGTGCATTTAAAAGCTCTACCACTTTGAAGCAAGTTCCCACTATATATATATACTGCATGTTGAAATGTGTTTTCATTACAAAATATATGAAAAAATATTTTTAAAAATACATTTTTTAAATATATTCTTTAAATTTTATTAACATAAAAAAAGTAATTTTAACCTATATTTTTACATATATTTGTAAATGCGTTACAAAAATGTAGATATATTTTTAAAGACATACAGTATATTTGAAATGTACCGTATCTTTCGCTCCATAAGACGCACTTTTTTCCCCCCAAAAAAGGGGGGAAAATGTCAGTGCGTCTTATAGAGCGAATATGGAGCGGCCGGTCCGGTATTTCCACCGCGTCAAAATACTGGGCCGGCCGCTCAGCTCTGCAGTGGGACCTTACCTGTTCCTCTATCCAGCGGCGCGCTGTCTTCCCGGCTTCTGTAGTGTGCGTTACAGCTGGGTCCCAAGTGCGCATGCGCAAGAAGCGGTGCTTTTTGTGAATGGTAAGACGGTACCTGGGACACATGACAGATCCCAGAAGCCGCCGGACCAATCACAAAGTGCAGCGCTTCTCGCTCATGCGCACTGGGCATCCGGCTGTCCACCGAGCGCCCACACTACAGAAGCCGGGTAGATAGAGGAACAGGTAAGATCAAAGAACAACTCCGCGGAAGTAAGAGCGGGTACCTGTCAAATTCAGGTACCCGCTCCCCCTCCCTCCCCAAAGGTCAGCAGTCTTCTCCTGTACTGTCCGCAGTCTCTGGTCATCTCCTGTACTGTGTCCGCGGTCTCTGGTCATCTCCTGTACTGTGTCCGCGGTCTCTGGTCATCTCCTGTACTGTGTCCGCGGTCTCTGGTCATCTCCTGTACTGTGTCCGCGGTCTCTGGTCATCTCCTGTACTGTGTCCGCGGTCTCTGGTCATCTCCTGTACTGTGTCCGCGGTCTCTGGTCATCTCCTGTACTGTGTCCGCGGTCTCTGGTCATCTCCTGTACTGTGTCCGCGGTCTCTGGTCATCTCCTGTACTGTGTCCGCGGTCTCTGGTCATCTCCTGTACTGTGTCCGCAGTCTCTGGTCATCTCCTGTACTGTGTCCGCAGTCTCTGGTCATCTCCTGTACTGTGTCCGCAGTCTCTGGTCATCCCCTGTACTATGTCCGCGGTCCCTGGTCATCTCCTGTACTGTGACCGCGGTCTCTGGTCATCTCCTGTACTATGTCCGCGGTCTCTGGTCATCTCCTGTACTGTGTCCGCGGTCTCTGGTCATCTCCTGTACTGTGTCCGCGGTCTCTGGTCATCTCCTGTACTGTGTCCGCGGTCTCTGGTCATCTCCTGTACTGTGTCCGCGGTCTCTGGTCATCTCCTGTACTGTGTCCGCAGTCTCTGGTCATCTCCTGTACTGTGTCCGCAGTCTCTGGTCATCTCCTGTACTGTGTCCGCAGTCTCTGGTCATCTCCTGTACTGTGTCCGCAGTCTCTGGTCATCTCCTCTACTGTGTCCGCAGTCTCTGGTCATCTCCTCTACTGTGTCCGCAGTCTCTGGTCATCTCCTCTACTGTGTCCGCAGTCTCTGGTCATCTCCTCTACTGTGTCCGCAGTCTCTGGTCATCTCCTCTACTGTGTCCGCAGTCTCTGGTCATCTCCTCTACTGTGTCCGCAGTCTCTGGTCATCTCCTCTACTGTGTCCGCAGTCTCTGTTCATCTCCTCTACTGTGTCCGCAGTCTCTGTTCATCTCCTCTACTGTGTCCGCAGTCTCTGTTCATCTCCTCTACTGTGTCCGCAGTCTCTGTTCATCTCCTCTACTGTGTCCGCAGTCTCTGGTCATCTCATGTACTATGTCTGCAGTCCATTAGTTCAGAATTTTTTTTTTCCTGTTTTCTGCCTCTAAAACCTAGGTGCGTCTTATGGTCAGGTGCGTCTTATGGAGCAAAAAATACAGTATTTTTAATACATACTACATCTATGTCTGTCTGTCTGTCTATATACTGCATGTTGAAATGAGTTTGTATTACAAAATATATGAAAAATATTTTTAAAAATACAATTTGTAAATATATTCAGATTTTTTTAACATATAAAGAAGTAATTTTACCCTATATTTGTAAATGCATTACAAAAATGTAGATATGTATTTGTAAAGACATACAGTATATTTGAAATGTATTTATAAAAATATTTTTTCAGATATTTTGTAATAAAAATGCATTTTAAAATGCAGTGTGTGTGTGTGTGTGTATGTATGTATATATATATATATATATATATATTATTTATATATATATTTATTTATTTTATATTAAAAATACATTTCAAATATACTTTGTCTTTTTTTTTTTTTTACAAAATATATGAAAACTATTTTTAAAAATAAATTATGTACGTCCTTAAAAATACAAATCTACATTTTTTTTGGAATGCATTTACAAATATATGTAAAAAATATATGCTAAAATTACCTTTTTATATGTTAAAAAAAAAAAATCTGAACATATTTAAAAAAAAATATTTTAAATATTTAAAAATATACTTCAGATTTTTTTTAACATAAAAAAAAATCTGAAGAACATATTTTAAAAAAAATATATATGTTTAAAAATATTTTTCATATACTTTGTAATATATAAAAAAACGCGTGTGTGTGTGTGTGTGTGTGTGTGTGTATTGAAATATATTTTTCAATAAATTGAATGTGGCCAAAATTATAGCATTTCAAATATATGTCAATATATTTGGGAAGAATGTTCTTAAAATATATTTTTCTTGCATGTGAGTTGCCTGACACCCGGACACATGATGCCAATCCGGACTTCCTGGATCTACATTGCCTGGAGAATTTGCTAAGGACATCACTTCCCCCAACTAAGGATGGTTCCTCACACCAAATAATGATGCCAGAAGTCAGTGTATGAAATGTGTTTATTATTTATAAGACATCTGTTGTGATTTTAGCTCGATGATAATCCACGTCAGATGATTTCCACGTCAGATGATTTCCTCGTCAGATGATTTCCTCGTCAGATGATTTCCACATCAGATGATTTCCACATCAGATGATTTCCACATCAGATGATTTCCAATTCAGGTTTCAACAAATCTTGATGAGTCCACATGCTATGTTTTTCCCCACTTTGAAGACAGTACCGATCAAGCCTCTTTTTATCTCTTCTGTTTCAGCATTCATTTCATCGTCATCACTTCTTCTCTCTTCATTGGCTTCTCTCCTGGGAGGAGATACAATTATTATCGGCCAATAAAGCAACATCGATTATTACACAAAAATTGTTTCCCCGGGACCACAAATGTGTATTTTGTATACCCACGTGGAAGAAAAATATATTTTAAATACTACAATTTTGGCCGTATTCATCTCTCTCTCCCTCTCCCTCTCCATGTTGAAATGCATTTTCATTACAAAATAAATGAACACTATTTTTAAAAATAAATTTCAAATATACTGTATGTTTTTAACCACCTTCCGCCTGCCTTATAGTACAATTACAGGCGCAAGGTGGTTCTCTCGTTCTGGGAGGACGTCATATGACGTCCTCCCATTCACACTGCGCATGCGCAGCTCAGGGAGCGCGCAGCGCGTTGATCGCCGAGGGACACAGCGGATCACGGAAAGAGCCGAAGATGTCGGCTCGGTCATGTGATCAGCTGTGTCCAATCACAGCTGATCACATGTAAACACGGAAATGACGGTTATCGGCATTTCTCTCCTCTCGAGCTGTCACGCTGACAGAGGAGAGCCGGTAATCGGCTTTCTGCGAAGGGGACATGTACACTGATCATCAGAGCACTGATTATCAGTGTGCCCTGATGATCAGTGTGGCTCCATCAGTGCCACGTGCCAGTGCCCATCAGTGCCACGTGCCAGTGCCCATCAGTGCCACGTGCCAGTGCCCATCAGTGCCACATCAATGCCACATATCAGTGCACATCAGAGCTGCCTTTCAATGTCACCCATCAGTGCCAGTCAGTGCCACCTATCAATGCCAGTTAGTGCCGCCTATCAGTGCTGCCAGTTAGTGCCGCCTATCGGTGCCAGTCAGTGCCGCCTATCAGTGTCATGTATCAATGCTGCCTTTCAGTGCCCATCAGTGATGCCTGTCAATGCCCATCAGAGCAACCTGCCAGTGCCTCCTCATCAGTGCCCATCAGTGCCACCTATCAGTGTCCATCAGTGCAGCCTATAAGTGCCCATCACTCCAGCCTCATTAGCGCACATCAGTGAAGGAGAAAAATCACTTATTTACAAAATTGTATAACAAAAACTAAGAACTTTTTTTTCCAAAATTTTCAGTTTTATTTGGGTTTGTTTAAGAAAAAATAAAAATTCCAGAGGTGATTAAAGCTCTGTCTCAAAAAAATGATAAAAATTTCATATGGGTACAATGTTGCATGACTGCGCAATTGTCATTCAAAGTGTGACAGCGCTGAAAGCTGGAAATTGGCCTGGGCAGGAAGGGGGTATAAGTGCCCTGTAGGCAAGTGGTTAAAAATACAAATCTACATTTTTGGAATGCATTTGCAAATATATGAAAAATATGTTGAAATTACTTTTTTTATACGTTAAAAAAATCTGAAGAATATACAGTATTTACAAAATATATATTTTTAAAAATTTTTTTTATATATATATTCTTTTGATTTATTTTTAAAATATAAAAAAGTCATCTTTACACATATTTTAAAAAACACAAAAAGATCTTTCATATATTTAGTAAAAAAAATGCATTTCAACATGCAGTGCACACACACACACACATATTTTTTTTTTAGTGTGTGTGTATTAAAAATACATTTCAAATTTACTGTATGCCTTTACAAATACAAATCTACATTTTTGGAATGCATTTACTAATATAGGTAAAAATATATGTTGAAATGATGTTTTTTATACGTTAAAAAATTCTGAAGACTATATTTACAAAATATATATTTTGAAAAATTTATTTTTTTAAAATATATTCTTGTGATTACTTTTTAACATATAAAAAGTAATCTTTACACGTATTTTAAAAACATATTTCAAATATACTTCAATATACTTTAAAATATATTTTTTAAAATATTTTGCATATAGTTAGTAAAAAAAAAAATATGGATTTCAACGTGTGTGTGTGTGTGTGTGTGTGTATATAAATATATGTGTGTATTAAAAATATATTTCAAATGTACTGTATGTCTTTAAAAATACAAATCTACATTTCTGGAATGAATTTTTAAACATAGGTAAAAATATATGTTAAAATGACTTTTTTATATATTAAAAAAAATCTGAAGAATATGTTTACAAAACATATAAAGGCTCTCCCTTCTTCAGGGCTGTTGCTGCACGCTAATAAATGGGAATGATTCCCACTCCGGTATAGATGGCATTTCTGAAGTTTTGAAGGTAAAACTAACAAAGTGACCGCTGAGGTTCCAGGGGGCAGCAATGGCTCATGTCTGTGGTCACTGCTGACCCTGGAACCTCAGCTGACACATTGTCAGTTTTACCTCCAAAACTTTTTCCGGACACCATAGTGACACTGTACTTATTGTGGGGGGTGACGACGTTTCTTTGTTTTACACGGATTGCTTTTATACCCATAAAGGCTGTAAAAGCAATAATTTCTCCTTCTCTTTGGCTGCATTCCTGCAGACATTGAGAAATACTGTGTGAGCTGTGATTGGTCACAGCTTGTCACATGGTACAAGTCTGTTGTGAATAGCCCTCTACCATGTGACCTCTATGATCATTCACAGATTTCACACGTAGTAAGCAATGATGTCAGGAAGTGACATCTTCCTTACTACTATTCATGTGATCACTGATTGGCCAATCAGTGATCACATGATCGGGACCTCACACAGAGGTCCTGTGCAGCGATCGGTGTTCATGGTGCTGGACGATCCCAGGGAGCGCTCACAGGCAATGGATGCGAGGGGACGTTTATCGACATGGGCCAGACGGGAAGAGGTTGATAGCATGCAGCAACACTCCTGAAGAAGGGAGAGCCCTTTTTCCCCGAAACGCGTTGGCTTGATATACTTGTCGCTATTAATTTACCATCGAACATGCGTTCTTTTGGACATCGGTCACGCCTTCTTTCCTTTTATTCCAAGTCTACACGTGGGAACAACCTTACGGCCATACCAGAGTTAGCAGGCCATGCCCTAAGAGGGTTCATCGCCAGTATCCACCATTGAGCCCAACCTACTGGAGGGACATCTCTTTAGGCCGGCCATACATGGGTCAAAATTCGACCGATTTTTCGTCCAAAAATCGGACCTAAGAATAATTGGCCGATTTTTCTCTCTGTTAGCGGGTCAATGGCACCGGACAATTTTCGCGGTTCCTCCCCTTTTTGGTGATCAGGCATGCTGGAAAATTCGGGAAAAACGACCTATTTTCGACTCAACGATGTTCAAATCGTACAATCGTTTAGAATATGCGCATGACCCGTGACCCAGAAGGAACAGAAGTTTCGCCTGTTATACGGGGTGAACTTTATGACTTGGACGGCCAATTTTTGAAATCATTGGTGGTGCCATCGGATTACCGAGTGAAGGACGGTTTCAATTTTTGGACGAAAAATCGTTCTGAATTTGAACCATGTATGGCCTGCATTGCTTGCCCCACACAATCGCTCACCCACAACCAGCGACTGGTCCAGTCAGTCAAACAATCACATGCAAGGAAAATTTCGAAAAGCATTTTCCTTTGCATGTGATTGGCTGATGGAAGTCAGCAGAGTTTCTGCTCATTTATTAAGCTCTGGAGCAACTGTCCTTTTTATGGGGAAATTTGTTGTGATTGGCTGACAATATCTAAGAATGAGGTCTAAGCCCGGTTACCTTAGATGACTTCACACTATAGGAATGTCATTACAAACGAATCAGGATGGCCAAGGCCATGGCTGGATCTAGGTGGGCTGTGCTCCCTCAGATTTTAGTTGCGTCCCCCCAGGAAGGTTTTTGTAGGCAGTGAGGGAGTGTTGTATCACCTCCTCACTGCCTGCTTGAACCCCTGGAACCCCCACTAGTGCACCACAACCTCATGCATTGCACACAGTTGTGGGGTCCCTGCAGAGAAGCCTCTTTCACTTGAATGGGTCACGTTCAGCATGAGCTGTGCCCACAGAAAGCAACAGAGGATATCATTTCTGCCACAAAACACTGCCACTGTTCTTTACTCTGCTAACCCATCTTCTGCCCTGCTGACCCCCTGTATACTGCCCAGCTGACCCCCAGTCCTCTGCCCTACTTACCCCTGTACACTAGCCTCCTGACCCCCTGTCCTCTGCCCTACTTACCCCTGTACACTCGCCTGCTGACCCCCTGTATACTGCCCTTTTAAACTCTGTCATCTGCCCAGCTGACCCCCAGTCCTCTGCCCTACTTACCCCTGTACACTAACCTGCTGACCCCCCTTTATACTGCCCCTTTAAACTCTGTCCTCTGCCCTGCTGACCCCCTGTCATCTGCCCAGCTGACCCCTTGTCCTCTACCCTACTTACCCCTGTACACTCGCCTGCTGACCCCCTGTCCTCTGCCCTACTTACCCCTGTACACTTGCCTGCTGACCCCCTGTCCTCTGCCCTGCTGATCTCCCTGTATATTGCCCTTTTAAACTCTGCCCGTCTGACCCCCTGTCCTCTGCTCTGCTTACCCCTGTACACTCACCTGCTGACCCCCTGTCCTCTGCCTTGCTGACCCCCCTGTATACTGCCCTTTTAAACTCTGCCCTGCTGACCCCCTGTCCTTTCCCCTGCTGACTCTCTGTCCTCTTCCCTGCTGACCCCTGTACACTCCCCTGCTGACCCCCTGTCCTTTGCCCTGCTGACCCCCTGTCCTTTGCCCTGCTGACCCCCCGTCCTCTACCCTGCTGACTCCTGTACACTCATCTGCTGACCTCCCATTGTTTGCCCTACTGACCACTAAACACTGCCCTGATTCTCCCTGTCCTCTGCCCTGATTACCCCCATACACTGGCCTGCTGACTCCTGCACACTCACCTCCTCAACGCTAATCCTCTGCCCTACTGACCCAATACATAATGCCCTGCTGCCCCTGTCCTCTGACCTACTGACCCCTATACACTGCCCTGCTAATCCACCATACACTGCCCTACAATATGCTGACCCCTATCCTCTGCCCTACTGACCCCCTGTACACTGCGCTACTGATTCCTGTTTCTGTATGATGTCCCCCTGACCAATTTTACTGCACCCCCACATCAGACCAGCCGAGCCCATGATATATCTCCTGTTATTCAGAGTTTGTGATTGGCCACATTCTACTTACTAGTCTGTATATACCACAGCCAAAACTTCTACTAAGCAGTCTCATCTCAGAGCTGCTATTATGCAAGCGCCTGATCTGATCATCTGTGCCACACCGCATAAGACAGGGGATCCGTGGTGAAAAAGTCATCTATAGCTAAGTATTCTAGTTACATTTTGTAATATTATTAAATTTGTTATCTGCATCTGCCATTTCTTAACTAAATTTTATACCTACAAGTGTTTCTGTGATCTCTCTTCGCACATGTCAAATAAAACCCCCAAAAAATAAATTATTACATAACCATGATAAAGCAACTTTTCAAAGTGCAGTCAATTTGCCTTTAGTAAATCATCCCCATGGGATCAACTAGTTTTCTTCAAAAGACCCTAAAAGTGTATCCAGACCATCGATATAACCCCACTAAATCCAATTACGGTCAAAAACAATCATCGCTATAACCCCACTAACCTTTAGGAAATCAAACCAAACTTCTGAAACTGGAAATCCAATTGCGGTCAAAAACAAACAATCATCGATATAACCCCACTAACCATTAGGAAATCAAACCAACCTTCTAAAATTGGAAATTGAATGGATTAAGGACGACCAGAGACACCTCTGGACAGCAGCATTGTCAGTCTAGGGGGGAGGGTAATCTTAGAATGACTAGCACATTTATAAATATATGTTAAAATGACTTTTTTATATGTTAAATTTATTTTTAAAAATATATTTTTTTAAAACATATTCTTCAGATTTTTTTAACATATAAAAAAGTAATTTTAACATAATTTTTACATATATTTGTAAATGCATTCCAAAAATGTAGAGTTGTATTTTTAAAGACATAAAGTATATTTGAAATGTATTTTTTTAAAAATATTTTTCAGATATTTTGTAATAAAAAACGCATTTCAAATATATGGCAATATATTTGGGAAGAATATTTTTAAAATATATTTCAAATATATTTTTCTTCCATATGGGACACTTTGACTTTAGAACCTTTTAAAATGTCTGTAGTATTATTGTAACAGTCTTCTACATACTTACTCTTGCTCACAGAGAGATAAGTTGATGGTTCCAAGAAAGAAGAGGAGTAACAGGCATTTCTTCAAGGTGAACATCTTTGAGCTCTCTGGATCATTTAGATTCATAGGAAGAAAAAGACAAAATGTGAAACTATGACTCAAATAACACGAGGCCCTCTAATGTTAGACACACATAAAATGGTTCCAATACAATAAAAAGGTCCAATGTGTGTTTGCTCTAAACCAGGGGTGGGCAACCTTACCCACATGGAAGAGAAATATATTTCCAATATGTTTCGAAAAAAATTATATATTTTACATATATTTACAATATATTGGCGTACAATAATATATTTTAACATGTATTCTAAAAAATTTAAATTTAAAATATATTTTCTAAAGGCATATATGTAAAAATATGTATATTTTTAAAATATATTCTTCAGATTTTTTAACATTAAAAAAGTAATTTTAACAGATTTTTACATATATTTGTAAATGCATTCCCAAAATGTAGATTAAATGTATTTTCAAAGACCTATATTTGAAAATTTGTATTTTAAAAAAAACACATATCAACATATAGTGTATGTATGTATGTATGTATGTATGTATGTATGTATGTATGTATGTATGTATGTATATATATATATATATATATATACACATATACACACATACACACATACACACATACATACACACACACACACACACACACTCACACAATTTATTATTTTTTTTAATATATTGAATATGGCCAAAATTCTACAAAAAATCCCAACACGTGTAAATTAATTGGTTTACACAAAAATTATAGCGTTTACAAATGGCAGTATATATACTGGGATTTTTTTTTCTACTAGTAATGGCAGCGATCATCAACTTATAGCGGGACTGCGGCGGACATTCTGACACTGGGGGGAACTGACTAACTGCCACTGACATCCTCAGTGACACCAATACAGTGATCAGTGCTAAAAAAAAGCAATGACACTGTGTCAGGTACCGACTGCCGGTGACTCTAGAGATCCAGAGGCTGGGATTCCCCAGGGCGCGGAGTCTAAGCCTCAGTCTGCTTATTCACCAGAGCCCCTGATGGTGGGGATGGACTTGGAGCAGGCTGAGACCCGGTCGCAGCCCCCGAGTACACCCAGCTGCGGTAGAGGTAAACGCCAGTGGCACGTAATGGATAAGAGCCTGCTGTGAAGGGATGGAGCAGATCTGGGCAGGATGGATGGACGGATGACACCGTGGAGAGATAGCAAAGTCAGGCAGGCCAGGTCGGTAACAGCGGAGGCAAAACAGTTTAGAGCAGTAGGCAGAGAGTAATCAGGTCACAGGCCAGGTTCAGCAGCAGGACGTCAGATAATCAGGAACATGCAGAAGAGAAGTCAAGATGAGCCAGGGGTCAGGGCAGGAGACTGTCAACAGCAATCAGGGTCAGGCTAGGTCGGCAACAAGGCAATCTCAGGAACAGAACGAGCAGGAACAACAGGAACAAGACCTTACGGCAATTTGAGCATTGCAAGGGGTCAATTTAAATAGTGCGCCCTGCACTGTCATTGGTGCCAGGCGCGCAACCGCGTGCACGAGTGCGCATGCGCGGCCGGGATTGTTGCTGCGGTCGCCTATGTCCTAGCGCCTGCATGCTGGTGCGCATTGATATTCTCCGCATGCGCAGACCCGTGCGCAGCGGCGGACCCTGAGATCCCTGACACACTGTACTAATCACACTGGGCAGGAAGGGGTTATCATGAGGGGTGATCAAAGGGTTAACTGTGTGCTGGGTGTGTTTTACTAGGGGGCAGGATCTGTGTGCTTCACTGTAATCACACTGCTCTGGGTTGCTGTTCTGTGCAGTGTGCCCGAGCTGACAGGGAGGAGAACTGTTAGTGAACAAAACAGTTCTCCTCCCCATCGGAGATTCTCGGAAATCACCGGGCGCCGGCGAGTAATCACCGACCAGGACCCGGTAATTGACAGCCATGGCGGCACAGGTAGGCGCTTCCTCTACCCGGAAATGCGCAATCACGTATATATATGTGATTTTGCTCACCCGTGCGTCCTGCAGCGGTATTTCTGCTATAGGGCGGTAGGGAAGCAGTTAACATATATTTTTACATATACTTGTAAATGCATTCCAAAAATGTAGATTAAATGTATTTTTAAAAATATTGTTCACATTTTTGTAATATATGAAAAAAATTCGTGTGTGTGTGTGTGTGCGTGCGTGCGTGCGTGCGTGCGTGTGTAAATTCACATCAGTCCCTAACCCTCAAGGGGTGTACAATATAGGATCCCTAACTCACATTCATACATACCCACGAGTCAAAAATTTATTTTAAATGTATTTTAAAAATACGTTCTTATTATATTCTTCCCAAATACATTGGCATATATTTCAAATACTACAATTTTGGCCATATTCAATATATTTCAATATATTTGTGAATATATTATTAAACATTTTCAGAACACATGCTAGTGTAGTTTGGAATGCATTTACAAGTATATTTAAAAATCTATGATTAAATGCATTTTTTAGATGTTCAAAAATATCTGGAAAATATTTTAAAAAATATATTTTTAAATATATGCCTTTAGAAAATATATTTTAATTTACATTTTTGGAATACATGTTAAAATATATTTGTGTAGGCCAATATATTGGAAATATATGTCTCATGTATAATGTTTTTTCTAAATATATTGGAAATATATTTCTCTTCCATATGGGTAGCACCCCACGTGGAATAAAAATATATTTTAGATGGGCAGCACAGTGGCTAAATGGTTAGCACTTCCGCCTGACAGCACTAGGGTTGTTGGTTTGAATCCCAGCCACGGCACCACCTGCCTGGAGTTTGCATGTTCTCCCTGTGCCTGCGTGGGTTTCCTCCAGGTACTCCCGTTTCCTCCCACACTCTAAAGACATGCTGGTAGGCTAATTGGATCCTGTCTAAATTGTCCCTAGTATGTGTATGTATGAATGTGAGTTAGGGACCTTAGATTGTACACCCCTTGAGGGTTAGGGACTAATGTGAATGTACAATATACAGTATATGTAAATCGCTGCGTAAATTGACGGCACTATATAAGTACCTGAAATAAATAAATAATAAATATATTTTAAAAATATTCTTCTCAAATATAAATTATATTGACATATTTGAAATACTACAATTTGGGCCATATTCAATATATTTCGAAAAAAAAAAATATATATATATATATATATATATATATATATATCTCTCTCTCTATCTATATCGTATGTTGAAATGCAATTTTTATATATTAAAAATACATATTTGAAAATGTATTTTTAAAAATACATTTTCAAATATATGTCTTAGAAAATACATTTAATCTACATTTTTGGAATGCATTTACAAATCCATGTAAAAATAATATGTTAAAATGACT
Organism: Staurois parvus; assembly: GCF_062004578.1. Taxonomy (NCBI): domain Eukaryota; kingdom Metazoa; phylum Chordata; class Amphibia; order Anura; family Ranidae; genus Staurois; species Staurois parvus. The sequence continues at coordinate 5,213,960 of NW_028317928.1, read as the reverse complement.
GTTATATGTTAAAAAAAATCTGAATAAAATATATTTTAAAAATATATTTTTAAATACACAGTTGTGCTCAAAAGTTTACATACCCTGGCAGAAATTGTGAAATTTTGGCATTGATATTGAAAATATGACTCATCATGCCAAAAATGCTCTTTTATTGAAGGATGATGATCATATGAAGCCATTTCTTATCATTATGATTTAAAAAGGAGTCAAACAACTATTTGATAACATAAATCCACCAAATGGCCGGGATCAGAAGTCTCCGCCCCCTGGAATGTTCGGCCTTGGTACAGACACACAAAGTGAAACACACGGGTTACAATGCCAATTAGAGGTTAATGTCCAACATCTGTGTCTTTTTAAATTGCAATTAGTGTCAGTGTAAATTACACTTTGATATATATTGCAGCATGTGTTCTAAATATTTAATAATTTAATATTTTTAATAATATATTCACAAATTATATATATATATATATATATATATGTGTGTGTGTGTGTATATATTTGTGAATATATTTCACAAATAGATATATTGTGAATATATTTCAAATACTACAATTTTGGCCATATTCATTAGATTTAACATTATATATATATATATTAATATATTGGATATGGCCAAAATTGTAGTATTTGAAATATATGTCAATATATTTGGGAAGAATAGATTAAGAAAATATATATATGCCTTTAGAAAATATATTTAATTTAAAATTTTTAAGAATACATGTTAAAATATATGAGCGTAGGCAAATATATTGTAAATATATGTCACATATGTGCATTTAAATATACTTGTAAATGCATTCCAAATTACACTTTGATATATATTGCAGCATGTGTTCTGAATATATTTTTTGAAATATGTAGTATATGAAATATATGTCAATATATTTGGGAAGAATATATTAAGAATGTATTTTTAAAATATATTTAAAAAATATATTTTTCTTCCATGTGGGATTCATGGGGCAAAATAAGCCATTTTGGGAAGAATGACATAAGGGACCTTGCCAGCATTTAAAATCAAAACAGAGCAGTCATTTAAATTTATCCTGAAAACAAAACCGAGATTTCTTTCCATATAAAAATGAAATTTGGAGTAATAATAAGGTAATAATACTCCAGCGTATACTCACCGGGGGGTTCAGTTGGTGCTGAGAATGTAGACGGCTGGAAGACTTCAGTGAAGGTCTACCCAACGAAGAACGGGGTCGGCTTATATATTAGAAGACAAACAAGTTGAGTTAATAGAAGTTTTAATTAAAGTTTGATGTAAAAGTCACATCTTTCTTAGGTACAAATACTCAATGTCACAAGAATTCATCCAAATATTTACTTTACAGCCTGCAGTTGGGACAAATATCAGTACCCAGTCAGCAGTTTATTTCTCTCATGATCTGCTCTTTTGATTGTTTTGAAGCCAAATTCAATGTAAGTGCAAATCCAGCCGAAATGTCTGTGCCATATACAGCGGTGTGGTGACATTTTGGACAATTATTTTGTGTTCAGTCAGTTTCCATTAAAAGAAAGGGCCCCATCGTTGGTGTCGGTGGGAGGAACAGTGCCCCATCGTTGGTGTCGGTGGGAGGAACAGTGCCCCATCGTTGGTGTCGGTGGGAGGAACAGTGCCCCATCGTTGGTGTCGGTGGGAGGAACAGTGCCCCATCGTTGGTGTCGGTGGGAGGAACAGTGCCCCATCGTTGGTGTCGGTGGGAGGAACAGTGCCCTAAATGCCAGATAAATGCAAACAAGGGCCACATTCGGCCCATGGGCCGCAGTTTGGAGACCCCTGTTGTACAGCATTTCTCCAGTTAGGTGGTCTTGAAGGGAACGTCAGTGTGGGACATTTTAGATGGTCAGCTGTGTAGACAGGGATCCTAAATCCTGGTTTGTACTTAATATACAGAAGCCGAGTTCTCCATCTTATCAATATTGGACATGAAGTGATGAGTCCTCCTGGACATGTGATCAGCAGCCTTCAGGAAGATCTGCAAAAACAACTGATTGCTTGGCTTGTGTCAAGTTATCAACTAGAAGTATTACAACATCCGATCCAGCACCCGATCCAGCATTCGGTCCAGCATCCGATCCAGCATCCGGTCCAGCAGAATATGGTGGTCACTAGTAGCAGTCCCCGTATTTTTCTCAGTACAGTCCTCCTTTAATCACTTCCCATCCGGCCCATGTATAAAAACGGCCGGATGGAGGCAGTGTAGAGGCGGGTTGCCGTTCAAAAATGGAGCCTGCCATTTTGGACTGTGCGTGCTCCCTGGGATAGCTGTACGGAACCTCTGTGCGAGGTCCCGATCATGTGATCACTGATTGGCCAATCAGTGATCACATGAATAGTAGTAAGCAAGATGTCACTTCCTGACATCATTGCTTACTACGTGTGAAATCTGTGAATGATCACAGAGATCACATGGTACAGGGCTATTCACAACAGCCTTGTACCATGTGACAAGTTGTGACCAATCACAGCTCACACAGTATTTCTCAATGGCTGCAGGAATGATTGCTTTTACAGCCTTTATGGGTGTAAAAGCAGTGTAAAAAAAACCCATAAATAATATAAAAAAATGTAAAAAAATGTTTTTGAAAAAATATAATTTTTGGTTATAAACTAATTTGGGTTTTTTTTTTTTTTTACTAATAATGGAATAAATTTTGGCCAAGATTTATGAAAAAAAGATTGTTTATTTGCAAAATTTTATAAGAAAAACTTTTTTTCCAAAATTTTTGGACTTTCATTTATAAAGCAAAAAAAAAGTAAATCCCAGTGGTGAATACATACCACCAAAATAAAGTTTTATCGCTCTCAAAAAAATGCATATGGGTACAGTGTTGCATGACCGCGCAATTGTCATTCAAAGTGTGATAGAGCTGAAAGCTGAAAAAAGGCCTGGACAGGAAGGGGGTGAAAGTGTCTGGACTGGAAGGGGTTAACCTTCCTTTCTGTTTGTAATTCTCACCTTTCTGAAGATCACAGGCGGATGCATCTGACACATAATGAGTTGATTTTATTTCTTTAAATATTTGTTCCTTTCATCAGCAGAGCGCTCCGTGTGGCAGGTTATGGCGGCTTCAAGATCCGCGTTGTGCCGCCTCCATGCGGTCCTGATACATTGAGATTAATAACGGTAAATCATCTAAGATCTCTTTTATATTTGTATTTCGGTGATCAATTATTACCTCCTTGGTTCACATCTATGTAGATTGCGGCTGATGCATTTTCTGGGTACATTTTGCAATTTTTTTTTTCACACCGGTTGTCACGGAGCTGGCCCTTCCTCCCCCATCCTCTAGGCTTGCTGCCTGACACCCCCCCCCACCCACCCCTCAGCAGTCCCTCACTCTTCTGTCACGTCCATGCTGGGACTTCTAATCCTCTGTGTCCCTGACACAAGCAGCCCGCAGCACCCCCTCACCCCCTGTCCCCCTGCTGAGGGAATCCACAAACAGGCCCCCACCCCCTCCCTGCCCCCTCTCCATATCTTTTTAGGCTCCATGCAGGACAGGGGCAAAGGCCTTGTCCCCTGGGCAGGTCCAGAGACCTGGGAGACAGGGCCTGTTGCCATGGTAACCCGACAAGAAGCCTCGGGTTACCACTGCAGCAGCAAGGCGCCCAGCTCTGTACTTAAGAGTGAGCAGGGCAACCCCTCTTCTGTTCTCCCAGCTATGTGTGTGAGAGAAGACTGTGCTGCAGTGTCGGTTTCTCTCAGACGACCCATCCCCCGTCCCCCTTCTCCTCTCCCTGGCTGACCCGACTGTCCGTCTGCTGCTGGATCCCTCTCCGGTGTGGGGTGAACTCACATTTTTTTGGGGGGTGGGGGTTTTGCATTTTTTCTGCATTTATTGTTTTGTGCGTTGTGTGACTTTAGCTGGTTGTTGAGAAAATGGGCAGCCGCCAGCATCCTTAACAACCAGTAAACAATATGGCAATTTAGGAGCGGGCAGCAACAAGCATCCTAAACTCAGGACCCCGCATTCACTATATCCGCTCTCCCCGGACCCTGCATTCACTATATCTGCTCTCCTCGGACCCTGCATTCGCTATAGCCGCTCTCCCCACCTCTCCAAAGTGAGCGGGGTTCCATGGGCCCCCCACCCAAAGTGGCTCCCATCAGGCTAGTTGCTTGGCTTTGTTCAGGTTCCAATCTCAAAGTAACCAGAGGCATCAAGTCCACCAGCATTTCCAGAAGTTGGTCATCAACAGCCCCCCGGATTGCTTAGCTCAGGTCTCCTTTTGAGTTGTCAAAAAATCTTTACAATTCCGCGCTATGGTATGTAAAAGGATTTCAAATAAAAAGATGAAATAAATAATTCAATCTACATGAACAGCCACCACAATACTGCAGGTAACAATAATATACAGAAGTGCGGCGCTTCAAAAAAAAAATTTGAACTTAACCACTTCCCTTCCGGCCCATGTATATAAATGGCCAGACGGGGGCAGTCCAGGGGTGGGCTGGCATTCATAAACGGCGCCCAACATTTTAGATTGTATGTGCTCCCTGGGAGCGTGCAGCACTGCGGTCTGGTGTCCTCTGGACACAGCGGAACACTGATCGCTGTACAGGACCTCTGTGTGAGGTCCCGATCATGTGATTACTGATTGGCAAGTCAGTGATTACATGAATAGTAGTGATCAAGATGTCACTGCTGACATCATTGCTTACTACTTGTGAAATCTGTGAATGATCACAGAGATCACATGGTACAGGGCTATTCACAACATCCTTGTACCATGTGACAAGCTGTGACCAATCACAGCTCACACAGTATTTCTCAATGGCTGCATGAATGCAGCCAGAGAGAAGGAGAAATGATTGCTTTTACACCAATAAAGGATGTAAAAGCAATCAGTGTACAAAAAAAAAAAAAAATCTTCGTCATCCCCACAAGTAGTACAATGTCACTATGGTGACACTGTACTGCTAGGGTGACAGTATGTAAAAAAAAAATAAAAAATAATAATAATAATAATAATAATAATAATATAAAAAAATAAAATAAAAATGTAAAAAATATTTAGAAAAATTATACTTTTTGGTTATAAACTAATTGGGTTATTTATTTTTTTTACTAAAAAGATAACTGAATACATTTTGGCCAAGATTTATGAAAAAAAGATTATTTATTTGCAAAATTTTATAAGAAAAAACACATTTTTCAAAATTTTTGAACTTTTTCATTTATATAGCAAAAAAAAAAAATCCAAGTGGTGAATAAATACCACCAAAATAAAGTTTTATCTGTCTCAAAAAAATGCTAAAAAATTCTTATGGGTACAGAGTTGCATGACTGTGCAATTGGCATTCAAAGTGTGATATCGCTGAAAGCTGAAAATTGGTCTGGACAGGAAGGGGGTGAAAGTGTCCGGACTTGAAGTGGTTAAAAGACCAATCCACAAAAATGAAGATCTATAGAAGAGGCAGAGAAAGGTCCAGGAACTGTATGCGCAGCATACGTGTGGGCCCCACATGACTGAGTTTGCTGGGAAGGCTAGAGACAGACATACTGATTGGTGAATTTAAAAGGGGATGGAAAGACTTACCTAATTGGTGGTTGAGAGGGTGGGTCCGGGTGCGGTTGGGGGCAGCAGATGTGGATTAGTGGAAGGGAGGATCTCCTTGAGGGTCAGTGGGAGCTTGGTCTGAGGAGAAGAAACTTTCCCTCCAGTTTTGCCGTTGTCATTGGTTCAGTGGTTCCCGTCGTTTGGTATGGGAGATGTGGGGTCCTGGTGGGGTTAGGTTTTTATTTTCCCCGAGGACTGGTTCCTGGTGCCGCCCCAAACTACCTAACCGACCTGATACCCAAATACTACCCTACCCGTGCCCTAGCTCCTCACAGGACCTCTTACTCTCTAGCTCCCTGGTCTCCTCCTCCCATGCCCGATTGCAGGTTTTCTTCAGGACTTCCCCCATCCTCTGGAACTCCCTGCCCCAATCCATCAGACTGTCTCCTACCCTCCTCACCTTCAGGCGCACCCTGAAAACCCATCTCTTTAGGGAAGCCTACCCCACCCTCACCTAACAACCGATCTCCTCCACTCCTCCCACCACTCCATCCCCCACAGCCACTTCCTCCTGTACCACTTTCCCCTCCCTCCTAGATTGTAAGCTTGAAAGAGCAGGGCCCTCGAACCCCTCGTGTATTGTATTGTTCCTGAATGAGGAAAGAAGAAACAGAGGGCGCACAGGCCTAGTGCATTACCATAAAAAATGTTTAATAAAAAATAAAGTAGGTGTTGTACTCACAAATGACAATATAGTCAAGGCACATCATAAAGAACAGCTGGGTCAACACCGCGCTGAGTAACAGTCCGTAATAGGGAGTATAGACATCCAAAAGGCTGCCGTGTTTCGAGGACTTGCCTCTTCCTCAGAGCCAACTGACCAAATGTCTGCTCCCTCTTTTATATGCTCACTACTAGTTAAACCAAAGGTCACATGGGCCATCCTGGATACTCCCCTGTGCAGGTGGAGGAGTCACAGGGGCAATTGACATAGTGTAAGTAAACACAAAAGGTCTATAAAAAAAACAAAAAAAAACAAATAATAATTAATATATATATATATATATATATATATATATATATATATATATATATATATATATATATATATATATATAAAAATAAAACCATTGAAACTAGTGACAATCATAAAATCATATAAACCATAAGAAGTGTGCACAGTGAAAAATAAATAAATGGAAAGTTACACATATATATATAAAATAAAAATCCTTCCCTGGTGATGCACTGCACTGCTCACCTTTAAATAAATGGATGGATGGATGAGCAACGCTACGAAGCTGCCTAGTGGTCTGCTTGCCATAGACAACCATGGGACATGGATTTAATATAGAGAGTAGATCTGAAACCCAGCAGAGACACTTATACAAGAATTATATAAAAATGTCAAAGGTGTTATGTCCCCCTTGCTACTGTACAGCGCTGAGCACAGCCTTTGGCGCTATATAAATACTGTATAATAATAATATATATATATATATATATATATATATTGAATATTGGCAAAATTGTAGCATTTCAAATATATGGCAATATATTTGGGAATAATATTTTTAAAATATATTTCAAATATATTTTTCTTCTGTGTGGGTGTGCCTGCGTGGGTTTCCTCTGGGTACTCCAGTTTCCTTCCACACTCCAAAGACATGCTGGTAGGTGAATTGGCTCCTGTCTATATTGGCTCTAGTATGTGTACGTATGAATGTGAGTTAGGGACCATAGACTGTACGCTCCTCAGGGGCGGGGACTGATGTGAATGTACAATATATATGTAAAGCGCTGCGTATTGATGGCGCTATATAAGTACCTGAAATAATAACTGTCAGGGGAGAGACCTGTATGTAAACTATACAGATCTGTCAGCTCCTGCACATTGCTTTGTATGGCTGTGCATAGCAGATCCATACAAAGCAAAGTGCTTACACAGTTAACCCTTTGATCGCCCCAAATGTTAACCCCTTCCTGCCCAGTGTCATTAGTACAATGTCAGTGCTTTTTATTAGCACTGATCACTGTATTGGTGTCACTGGGCATGTCAGTGACACCAAGTCAGTTACCCCTCAGGCTCAGAATACCCGCCGCAGTCCCGCTATAAGTCACTGATTGCCGCCATTACTAGTAGAAAAAAAAAATCCCAGTATCTATACTGCCATTTGTAGATGCTATAACTTTCACGTAAACCAATTAATTTACACCTATCAGGATTTTATTTTTTTAGCAAAGACACAGAGCAGATTACATTTTGGCCTAAACTTATGATGAAATTCGATTTTTTAAAATTTTTTTACTGGATATGTTTAATAGCTAAAAATATCAAAATTGTTGTTTTTTGTTTTGTTTATAGCGCAAAAAATAAAAAATGCAGAGGAGATCAAATACCACTGAAAGAAAGCTCAATTAGTGGGGAAAAATGGACGTAAATTTCATTTGGGTGCAGCGTTGAATGACAGCACAATTGTCAGTTAAAGTAACTCACCACCGTAACGCAAAAAATGTCCTGGTCAGGAAGGGGGGGGGGGGGGGGAATCCTCAGGAGGGTGAGGGGTTAAAATAAAAATGTACGTGGGCCGGACGGGAGCAGTGCAGGAACGGGTGGCCGTTTATAAACGTCCTCCCGCTTCCCTGACTGTGCATGCCACCTGGGAGCACGCGGCACTGCTGTACGGATAAACGTCCCCTCGCATCCATTGCCTGTGCGCACTCCCTGGGATCGTGCGGCACCACGAACAAAGATCGCTGTACAGGACCTCTGTGTGATATCCCGATCATGTGGTCACTGATTGGCTAATCAGTGATCACATGAATAGTACTAAGCAAGATGTCACTGCTGACATCATTGCTTACTACGTGTGAAATCTGTGAATGATCACAGAGATCATATGGTACAAGGCTATTCACAACAGCCTTGTACCATGTGACAAGCTCTGACCAATCACAGCTCACACAGTATTTCTCAATGGCTGCAGGAATACAGCCAGAGAGAAGGAGAAATGATTGTCTTTACAGCCTTTATGGGTGTAAAAGCAATCAGTGTAAAAAAAAATCAATAAATCTTCATCACCCCCCACAAGTAGTACAGTGTTACCATGGTGACACTGTACTGCTAGGGTGACAGTATGTAAAAAAACCCCATAAATAATATTATAAAAAATAAAATAATAATGCAAAAAACATTTTTTTGAAAAATTAAAATTTATTTTAAACTAATTTGGGTTATTTTTTTGCTAAAAATATAACTGAATGTTGACACTGTACTGCTAGGATAACAGTATGTAACCCCCCCCCCCAAAACATAAATAATAATATAAAAAATTAAAATAAAAATGTAAATAATTTTTGGTTATAAACTAATTTGGGTTTTTTTTTTTTTTTACAAAAAAGATAGATGAATACACTTTGGCCAAGATTTATGAAGAAAGATTATTTATTTTCAAAATTGTATAAGAAAAACACTATTTTTAAAAAATATTTGGACTTTTTCATTTATATAGTAAAAAAAATAAAAATCCCAGTGGTGAATAAATACCACCAAAATAAAGTTTTATCTGTCTCAAAAAAAATGCTAAACAATTCATATGGGTACAGTGTTGCATGACCGCGCAATTGTCATTCAAAGTGTGACAGCGCTGAAAGCTGTATATTGGCCTGGACTGGAAGGGGGTGAAAGTGTCTGGACTTGAAGGGGGTTAACTTAACATACACACCCACAGCGGTTCGCACGAATGGGGTGCGATTCTGATGCTATGCGGAATTCGCACAGAAAACACTGCAAATTCCGCACCGCATCAGTGTGAACCCGGGCTAGTGTTGATGGCGGGATCCCTCCCACAGCAATCATTCCCTACTGGCAGAACACAATGATCACTGCTGGTGGCTATAGATGTTGGCAAAAACCCAACAGGCTGGTTGTCCTGCAGTCGATCGATTGGTTGACATCAGTACAATCAGCCTGCCCAAATCTTAGCCGTTCCCTGCTGAACCAGTGGAGATTTGATCCGTCTATGGCCAGATTTTGTGAAAAAAAGAAACTCCCCATCTGCGACTTCCCCAGAAATCTGATCCACATTTATAGAGAGATAGGGGTGGGAAACCTTTGTCATTGGGCAGCACAGTGGCTCAGTGGTTAGCACTTCCACCTGGCAGTACTAGGGTCATCGGTTCAAACCCCTGCCACAGCACCACCTGCCTGGAGTTTGCATATTCTCTCTGTGCCTGTGTGGGTTTCCTCCCACACTCCAAAGGCATGCTGGCGTGGGTGATCAGCACTGTCCAGACGTGTCAGGGGCAGGGGCGGACTGACCATTCGAGGACTCGGGCACTGTCCGAGGGCCCAGGGTCAGTAGGGGGCCCCATGAAATGCCCTGGTACCTTTTTTATAGCCTTTCTTGGACTATGGGCAAGGACACAGGGGCCCCATGATCTCTTATTGCCCAGGGGCCCAATGAGTTGTCAGTCCGCCCCTGGTCAGGGGTTATGCAGCCTCATAGGACAATAAGGGGAGAATGAAAACTCCTCCTACAAGCTTTAACTAGTGCTCGGCTGGACACTGATAGAAGTCACAAGACAGCTCTATACTGCTGATGAGAAAAGGGATTTAGCAGTTTATATTAATAAAATAATAGCATTTCCATGTTCTGTGTACTGTGGGAGACCAGATATAGTGAATGCAGGGTCTGGAGAGACCAGATATAGTGAATGCAGAGTCGGGGAGAGCGGATATAGTGAATACAGGGTCCGGGGAGACCAAATATAGTGAATACGGGGTCCGGGGAGACCAGATATAGTGAATGCGGGGTACGGGGAGACCAGATATAGTGAATGCGGGGTACGGGGAGACCAGATATAGTGAATGCGGGGTACGGGGAGACCAGATATAGTGAATGCGGGGTACGGGGAGACCAGATATAGTGAATGCGGGGTACGGGGAGACCAGATATAGTGAATGCGGGGTACGGGGAGACCAGATATAGTGAATGCGGGGTCTGGGGAGAGCGGAAATAGTGAATGCAGAGTCGGGGAGAGCGGATATAGTGAATGCAGGGTCCGGGGAGACCAAGTATAGTGAATACAGGATACGGGGAGACCAGATATAATGAATGCGGGATCCGGGGAGAGCGGATATAGTGAATGCAGGGTCTGGGGGGAGACCGGATATAGTGAATGCAGGGTCCGGGGGGAGACCGGATATAGTGAATGCAGGGTCTGGGGAGAGCGGATATAGTGAATGCAGGGTCCGGGGGGGGAGAGCGGATATAGTGAATGCGGGGTCCTGGGAGAACGGATATAGTGAATGGGCAGTCCGGGGATTGCGGATCTAGTAAATGCGGGGTCTGGGGAGAGCGGATATAGTGAATGCAGGGTCCGTGGAGAGCAGATATAGTGAATGCAGGTTCTGGGGAGACCGGATATAGTGAATGCGGGGTCCGGGGAGAGCGGCTATAGCGAATGCAGGGTCCGAGGAGAGCAGATATAGTGAATGCAGGGTCCGAGGAGAGCGCATATAGTGAATGCGGGGTCCTGAGTTTAGGATGCTTGTTGCTGCCCGCTCCTAAATTGCCATATTGTTTACTGGTTGTTAAGGATTCTGGCGGCTGCCCATTTTCTCAACAACCAGCTAAAGTCACACAACGCACAAAACAATAAATGCAGAAAAAATGCAAAACCCCCACCCCCCAAAAAAATGCATCAAATCAGGTGTCACGAGAACCAGAGAGCACACAGACAGATTGCACGGAACCCAACGTGCGGACATTTATTGGGGAGGTTTTTGGGGCACAGACAGCAGTTCCTTTAGTCCACAGATCCACACCAGACACAGCAACACAGTAAAGTTCTCTGGAAGGCAATATGGAACAACAGGGGTGTGATAATCCACAGGGTTCAATAAGGCAAGGGCGGAATTGTTTTGTGGGACTTCGGGTTCCTGGGGAGAATTGGGCTCAGTCTTTTTGGCAGCACGGGGTTAGTCCACTTACTGGATGCGGGGAGCCAGACACAGAGGGCTACAGTCCAGACTGGCAGCACAGGGTCAATTCACACAGGCAGCTCCAGGCAGGGAAGGGTTAAGTCCGTTTGGCTCACGGACAACAAAGAGTTAAATCCAGGCAGGGAAGATGTCCAGCCCGCAGGCTCACAGGGAACAACAGGTTAAGTCCAGGCAGGAAAGGGATTCCAGGCAGCAGAGAGTTCACCCCACACCGGAGAGGGATCCAGCAGCAGACGGACAGTCGGGTCAGCCAGGGAGAGGAGGAGAAGGGGGACGGGGGATGGGTCGTCTGAGAGAAACCGACACTGCAGCACAGTCTTCTCTCACACACATAGCTGGGAGAACAGAAGAGGGGTTGCCCTGCTCACTCTTAAGTACAGAGCTGGGCGCCTTGCTGCTGCAGTGGTAACCCGAGGCTTCTTGTCGGGTTACCATGGCAACAGGCCCTGTCTCCCAGGTCTCTGGACCTGCCCAGGGGACAAGGCCTTTGCCCCTGTCCTGCATGGAGCCTAAAAAGATATGGAGAGGGGGCAGGGAGGGGGTGGGGGCCTGTTTGTGGATTCCCTCAGCAGGGGGACAGGGGGTGAGGGGGTGCTGCGGGCTGCTTGTGTCAGGGACACAGAGAATTAGAAGTCCCAGCATGGACGTGACAGAAGAGTGAGGGACTGCTGAGGGGTGGGGGGGGGTGTCAGGCAGCAAGCCTAGAGGATGGGGGAGAAAGGGCCAGCTCCGTGACAACCGGTGTGAAAAAAAAAATTGCAAAATGTACCCAGAAAATGCATCAGCCGCAATCTGCATAGATGTGAACCAAGGAGGTAATAATTGATCACCGAAATACAAATATAAAAGAGATCTTAGATGATTTACCATTATTAATCTCAATGTATCAGGACCGCATGGAGGCGGCACAACGCGGATCTTGAAGCCGCCATAACCTGCCACACGGAGCGCTCTGCTGATGAAAGGAACAAATATTTAAAGAAATAAAATCAACTCATTATGTGTCAGATGCATCCACCTGTGATCTTCAGAAAGGTGAGAATTACAAACAGAAAGGAAGGTTAACCCCTTCCTGTCCAGGCCTTTTTTCAGCTTTCAGCTCTATCACACTTTGAATGACAATTGCGCGGTCATGCAACACTGTACCCATATGCATTTTTTAGCATTTTTTTGAGAGAGATAAAACTTTATTTTGGTGGTATGTATTCACCACTGGGATTTACTTTTTTTTGCTATATAAATGAAAAAGTCCAAAAATTTGGGAAAAAAAGTTTCTTATAAAATTTTGCAAATAAACAATCTTTCTTCATAAATTTTGGCCAAAATTTATTCCATTATTGGTTAAAAAAAAACCCAAATTAGTTCATAACCAAAAATTATATTTTTCAAAAAATGTTTTTACATTTTTTTATATTATTATTTATGGGTTTTTTTACACTGCTTTTACACCCATAAAGGCTGTAAAAGCAATCATTCCTGCAGCCATTGAGAAATACTGTGTCAGCTGTGATTGGTCACAACTTGTCACATGGTACAAGGCTGTTGTGAATAGCCCTGTACCATGTGATCTCTGTGATCATTCACAGATTTCACACATAGTAAGCAATGATGTCAGGAAGTGACATCTTGCTTACTACTATTCATGTGATCACTGATTGGCCAATCAGTGATCACATGATCGGGACCTCGCACAGAGGTTCCGTACAGCGATCCCAGGGAGCACGCACAGTCCAAAATGGCAGGCTCCATTTTTGAACGGCAACCCGCCTCTACACTGCCTCCATCCGGCCGTTTTTATACATGGGCCAGACGGGAAGTGATTAAAGGAGGACTGTACTGAGAAAAATACGGGGACTGCTACTAGTGACCACCATATTCTGCTGGACCGAATGCTGGATCGGGTGCTGGATCGGATGTTGTAATACTTCTAGTTGATAACTTGACACAAGCCAAGCAATCAGTTGTTTTTGCAGATCTTCCTAAAGGCTGCTGATCACATGTCCAGGAGGACTCATCACTTCATGTCCAATATTGATAAGATGGAGAACTCGGCTTCTGTATATTAAGTACAAACCAGGATTTAGGATCCCTGTCTACACAGCTGACCATCTAAATGTCCCGCACTGACGTTCCCTTCAAGACCACCTAACTGGAGAAATGCTGTACAACAGGGGTCTCCAAACTGCGGCCCATGGGCCGAATGTGGCCCTTGTTTGCATTTATCTGGCATTTAGGGCACTCTTCCTCCCACCGACACCAACGACGGGGCACTCTTCCTCCCACCGACACCAACGACGGGGCACTCTTCCTCCCACCGACACCAACGACGGGGCACTCTTCCTCCCACCGACACCAACGATGGAGCACTCTTCCTCCCACCGACACCAACGATGGAGCCCTTTCTTTTAATGGAAACTGACTGAACACAAAATAATTGTCCAAAATGTCACCACACCGCTGTATATGGCACAGACATTTGGGCTGGATTTGCACTTACATTGAATTTGGCTTCAAAACAATCAAAAGAGCAGATCATGAGAAAAATAAACTGCTGACTGGGTGCTGATATTTGTCCCAACTGCAGGCTGTAAAGTAAATATTTGGATGAATTCTTGTGACATTGAGTATTTGTACCTAAGAAAGATGTGACTTTTACATCAAACTTTAATTAAAACTTCTATTAACTCAACTTGTTTGTCTTCTAATATATAAGCCGACCCCGTTCTTTGTTGGGTAGACCTTCACTGAAGTCTTCCAGCCGTCTACATTCTCAGCACCAACTGAACCCCCCGGTGAGTATACGCTGGAGTAGCATTACCTTATTATTACTCCAAATTTCATTTTTATATGGAAAGAAATCTCGGTTTTGTTTTCAGGATAAAATTTAAATGACTCCTCTGTTTTGATTTTAAATGCTGGCAAGGTCCCTTATGTCATTCTTCCCAAAATGGCTTATTTTGCCCCATGAATCCCACATGGAAGAAAAATATATTTTAAAAATACATTCTTAATATATTCTTCCAATATATTGACATATATTTCATATACTACATATTTCAAAAAATATATTCAGAACACATGCTGCAATATATATCAAAGTGTAATTTGGAATGCATTTACAAGTATATTTAAATGCACATATGTGACATATTTACAATAGATTTGCCTACGCTCATATATTTTAACATGTATTCTTAAAAATTTTAAATTAAATATATTTTCTAAAGGCATATATATATTTAAAAATATATTTTCTTAATATATTCTTCCCAAATATATTGACATATATTTCAAATACTACAATTTTGGCCATATCCAATATAATATATATATATATATATATATATATATATATATATATTAAATATAATGAACATGGCCAAAATTGTAGTATTTGAAATATATTCACAATATATCTATTTGTGAAATATATTCACAAATATATATACACACACATATATATATTTGTGAATATATTATTAAAAATATTAAATTATTAAATATTTAGAACACATGCTGCAATATATATCA
This sequence comes from Staurois parvus, assembly GCF_062004578.1. Taxonomy (NCBI): domain Eukaryota; kingdom Metazoa; phylum Chordata; class Amphibia; order Anura; family Ranidae; genus Staurois; species Staurois parvus. The sequence continues at coordinate 5,198,898 of NW_028317928.1, read as the reverse complement.
AAGTGTAATTTACACCGACACTAATTGCAATTTATAAAGACACAGATGTTGGACATTAACCTCTAATTGGCATTGTAACCCGTGTGTGTCACTTTGTGTGTCTGTACCAAGGCCGAACATTCCAGGGGGCGGTGACTTCTGATCCCGGCCATTTGGTGGATTTATGTTATCATTATGATTTAAAAAGGAGTCAAACAACTATTTGATAAGAAATGGCTTCATATGATCATCATCCTTCAATAAAAAAGCATTTTTGGCATGATGAGTCATATTTTCAATATCAATGCCAAAATTTCACAATTTCTGCCAGGGTATGTAAACTTTTGAGCACAACTGTGTATTTAAAAATATATTTTTAAAATATATTTTATTCAGATTTTTTTTAACATATAACAAAGTCATTTTAACATATTTTTACATGGATTTGTAAATGCATTCCAAAAAATGTAGATTAAATGTATTTTCTAAGACATATATTTGAAAATGTATTTTTAAAAATATTTTTCATATATATTTTAATATATAAAAATTGCATTTCAACATACGATATATATATATATATATATATATATATATATATATATTTTCGAAATATATTGAATATGGCCCAAATTGTAGTATTTCAAATATATGTCAATATAATTTATATTTGAGAAGAATATTTTTAAAATATATTTATTATTTATTTATTTCAGGTACTTATATAGTGCCGTCAATTTACGCAGCGATTTACATATATTGTACATTCACATCAGTCCCTAACCCTCAAGGGGTGTACAATCTAAGGTCCCTAGCTCACATTCATACATACACATACTAGGGACAATTTAGACAGGCTCCAATTAGCCTACCAGCATGTCTTTAGAGTGTGGGAGGAAACCGGAGTACCTAGAGGAAACCCACGCAGGCACAGGGAGAACATGCAAACTCCAGGCAGGTGGTGCCGTGGCTGGGATTCTAACCAACAACCCTAGTGCTGTCAGGCGGAAGTGCTAACCATTTAGCCACTGTGCTGCCCATCTAAAATATATTTTTCTTCCACGTGGGGTGCTACCCATATGGAAGAGAAATATATTTCCAATATATTTAGAAAAAACATTATACATGAGACATATATTTCCAATATATTGGCCTACACAAATATATTTTAACATGTATTCCAAAAATGTAAATTAAAATATATTTTCTAAAGACATATATTTAAAAATATATTTAAAATATTTTCCAGATATTTTTGAACATCTAAAAAATGCATTTAATCATAGATTTTTAAATATACTTGTAAATGCATTCCAAACTACACTTTGAAATATATTTCAACATGTGTTCTGAAAATCTTTTTAATAATATTATTCACAAATATATTGAATACGGCCAAAATTGTAGTATTTGAAATATATGCCAATGTATTTGGGAAGAATATAATAAGAACGTATTTTTAAAATACATTTAAAATAAATTTGACTCATGTGGGTATGCATGAATGTGAGTTAGGGATCCTATATTGTACACCCCTTGAGGGTTAGGGACTGATGTGAATTCACACACACACACACACACACACACACACACACACACACACACACACACACACACACACACACACGTTGGAATTTTTTTCATATATTACAAAAATGTGAATAATATTTTTAAAAATACATTTAATCTACATTTTTGGAATGCATTTACAAGTATATGTAAAAATATATGTTAACTGCTTCCCTACCGCCCTATAGCAGAAATACCGCTGCAGGACGCACGGGTGAGCAAAATCACATATATATATATATATATATATATATATATATATATACAGTCATGGCCGAAATTGTTGGCACCCTTGATATTTTTCCTGAAAATCAAGTATTTCACACAAAAAAGGTATTGCATTAACACATGTTTTGCTATACACATGTTTATTCCCTTTGTATGTATTGGAACAAATATAAAACAGAGGCAGAAAAGCAAATATGACATAATGTCACACAAAACCCCAAAAATGGGCTGGACAAAAGTATTGGCACCCTTAACTTAATATTTGGTTGCACACCCTTTGGAAAACATAACTGAAATCAGTCGCTTCCTATAACCATCAATAAGCTTCTGACACCTCTCACCCGGAATTTTGGACCACTCTTCCTTTGCAAACAGCTCCAGGTCTCTCTTATTGGAAGGACACCTTTTCCCAACAGCAATTTTAAGATCTCTCCACAGGTGTTCAATGGGATTTAGATCTGGGCTCATTGCTGGCCACTTCAGAACTCTCCAGCGCTTCTTTGCCATCCATTTCTGAGTGCTTTTTGACGTATGTTTGGGGTCATTGTCCTGCTGGAAGACCCAGGATCTTGGACGCAAACCCAGCTTTCTGACACTGGGCCCTACAGTGCGACCCAAAATCCTTTGGTAATCCTCAGATTTCATGATGCCTTGCACACAGTCAAGGCACCCAGTGCCAGAGGCAGCAAAACAACCCCAAAACATCATTGAACCTCCACCATATTTTACCGTAGGTACTGTGTTTTGTTCTTTGTAGGCCTCATTCCGTTTTCGGTAAACAGTAGAATGATGTGCTTTACCGAAAAGCTCTATCTTGGTCTCATCTGTCCACAAGACGTTTTCCCAGAAGGCTTTTGGCTTACTCAAGTACATTTTGGCAAACTGTAGTCTTGCTTTTTTATGTCTCTGTGTCAGCAGTGGGGTCCTCCTGGGTCTCCTGCCATAGCGTTTCATTTCATTTAAATGTCGACGGATAGTTCGCGCTGACACTGATGCTCCCTGAGCCTGCAGGACAGCTTGAATGTCTTTGGAACATGTTTGGGGCTGCTTATCCACCATCCGGACTATTCTGCGTTGCAATCTTTCATCAATTTTCCTCATCCGTCCACGACCAGGGAGATTAGCTACAGTGCCATGGGTTGCAAACTTCTTGATAATGTTGCGCACTGTGGACAAAGGCAAATCTAGTTCTCTGGAGATGGACTTGTAACCTTGAGATTGTTGATATTTTGCCACAATTTTGGTTCTCAGGTCCTCAGACAGTTCTCGTCTCCTCTTTCTGTTGTCCATGCTTAGTGTGGCACAGACAGACACACAATGCAAAGGTTAAGTGAACGTCTCTCCTTTTTATCTGCTTTCAGGTGTGATTTCTATATTGCCCACACCTGTTACTTGCCCCAGGTGAGTTTACAGGAGCATCACATGCTTGTAACATTCTTATTTATCCGCAGTTGTGAAAGGGTGCCAATACTTTTGTCCAGCCCATTTTTGGAGGTTTGTGTGACATTATGTCGAATTTGCTTTCTTTCCTCCCTTTTTTTGTTTTGTCCCAATACACACAAAGGGAATAAACATGTGTATAGCAAAACATGTGTTAATGCAATACGTTTCGTGAGAAATACATGATTTCCTGGAGAAATATCAAGGGTGCCAACAATTTCGGCCATGACTGTATATATATGCGATTGCGCATTTCCGGGTAGAGGAAGCGCCTACCTGCGCCACCATGGCTGTCAATTACCGGGTCCTGGTCGGTGATTACTCGCCGGCGCCCGGTGATTTCCGAGAATCTCCGATGGGGAGGAGAACTGTTTTGTTCACTAACAGTTATCCTCCCTGTCAGCTCGGGCACACTGCACAGAACAGCAACCCAGAGCAGTGTGATTACAGTGAAGCACACAGATCCTGCCCCCTAGTAAAACACACCCAGCACACAGTTAACCCTTTGATCACCCCTCATGATAACCCCTTCCTGCCCAGTGTGATTAGTACAGTGTGTCAGGGATCTCAGGGTCCGCCGCTGCGCACGGGTCTGCGCATGCGGAGAATATCAATGTGCACCAGCATGCAGGCGCTAGGACATAGGCGACCGCAGCAACAATCCCGGCCGCGCATGCGCACTCGTGCACGCCTGGCACCAATGACAGTGCAGGGCGCACTATTTAAATCGACCCCTTGCAATGCTCAAATTGCCGTAAGGTCTTGTTCCTGTTGTTCCTGCTCGTTCTGTTCCTGAGATTGCCTGGTTGCCGACCTAGCCTGACCCTGATTGCTGTTGACCGTCTCCTGCCCTGACCCCTGGCTCATCTTGACTTCTCTTCTGCATGTTCCTGATTATCTGACGTCCTGCTGCTGAACCTGGCCTGTGACCTGATTACTCTCTGCCTACTGCTCTAAACCGTTTCGCCTCCGCTGTTACCGACCTGGCCTGCCTGACTTTGCCATCTCTCCACGGTGTCATCCGTCCATCCATCCTGCCCAGATCTGCTCCATCCCTTCACAGCAGGCTCTTATCTGTTACGTGCCACTGGCGTTTACCTCTACCGCAGCTGGGTGTACTCGGGGGCTACGACCGGGTCTCAGCCTGCTCCAAGTCCATCCCCACCATCAGGGGCTCTGGTGAATAAGCAGACTGAGGCTTAGACTCCGTGCCCTGGGGAATCCCAGCCTCTGGATCTCTAGAGTCACCGCCAGTCGGTACCTGACACAGTGTCATTGCTTTTTTTTAGCACTGATCACTGTATTGGTGTCACTGAGGATGTCAGTGGCAGTTAGTCAGTTCCCCCCAGTGTCAGAATGTCTGCCGCAGTCTCGCTATAAGTTGATGATCGCTGCCATTACTAGTAGAAAAAAAAATCCCAGTATATATACTGCCATTTGTAAACGCTATAATTTTTGTGTAAACCAATTAATTTACACGTGTTGGGATTTTTTGTAGCAAAGACATGGAGCAGAATAAATTTGACAAAATTTATGACGGAATTTGATTTTTTAAATCTTTTTACTGGACATTTTTAATAGCAAAAAGTCAAAAATATTGTTTTTTTTCTCAGAGTTGTCAGTCCATTTTTTTTTTTCTAGCACCAAAAATTAAAACCGCACAGGCGGTCAAGTACCACCGAAAGAAAACTATTTTTTGGAAAAAAAGCTGTAACTTTAATTTGGGTACAGCGTTGCATGACTGTGCAATTGTCAGTTAAAGTAATGCAGCGCCGTATCGCAAAATATGGCCTGGTCAGGAAGGGGGGGAATCCTCTGGAGGCCAAGTGGTTACCCACATATAAGAAAAATATATTTTAATAATATTCTTCCCAAATATATTGACATATATTTCAAATAGTACAATTTTGGCCATTTTCAATATATTAAAAAAAATAATAAATTGTATACACACACACACACACTATATGTTGATATGTGTTTTTTTAAAATACAAATTTTCAAATATAGGTCTTTGAAAATACATTTAATCTACATTTTGGGAATGCATTTACAAATATATGTAAAAATCTGTTAAAATTACTTTTTTAATGTTAAAAAATCTGAAGAATATATTTTAAAAATATACATATTTTTAAATATATGCCTTTAGAAAATATATTTTAAATTTACATTTTTTAGAATACATGTTAAAATATATTATTGTACGCCAATATATTGTAAATTATATAATTTTTTCCGAGACATATTGGAAATATATTTCTCTTCCATGTGGGTAAGGTTGCCCACCCCTGGTTTAGAGCAAACACACATTGGACCTTTTATTGTATTGGAACCATTTTATGTGTGTCTAACATTAGAGGGCCTCGTGTTATTTGAGTCATAGTTTCACATTTTGTCTTCTTTTTCTTCCTATGAATCTAAATGATCCAGAGAGCTCAAAGATGTTCACCTTGAAGAAATGCCTGTTACTCCTCTTCTTTCTTGGAACCATCAACTTATCTCTCTGTGAGCAAGAGTAAGTATGTAGAAGACTGTTACAATAATACTACAGAATTTTAAAAGGTTCTAAAGGCAAAGTGTCCCATATGGAAGAAAAATATATTTGAAATATATTCTTCCCAAATATATTGCCATATATTTGAAATGCGTTTATTACAAAATATCTGAAAAATATTTTTAAAAATACATTTCAAATATACTGTATGTCTTTAAAAATACAACTCTACATTTTTGGAATGCATTTACAAATATATGTAAAAATTATGTTAAAATTACTTTTTTACATGTTAAACAAATCTGAAGAATGTTTTAAAAAAATATATATTTTTAAAAATAAATTTAACATATAAAAAAGTCATTTTAACATATATTTATAAATGTGCTAGTCATTCTAAGATTACCCTCCCCCCTAGACTGACAATGCTGCTGTCCAGAGGTGTCTCTGGTCGTCCTTAATCCATTCAATTTCCAATTTTAGAAGGTTGGTTTGATTTCCTAATGGTTATTGGGGTTATATCGATGATTGTTTTTGACCGTAATTGGATTTAGTGGGGTTATATTGATGGTCTGGATACACTTTTAGGGTCTTTTGAAGAAAACTAGTTGATCCCATGGGGATGAATTTACTAAAGGCAAATTGACTGCACTTTGAAAAGTTGCTTTATCATGGTTATGTAATAATTTATTTTTTGGGGGTTTTATTTGACATGTGCGAAGAGAGATCACAGAAACACTTGTAGGTATAAAATTTAGTTAAGAAATGGCAGATGCAGATAACAAATTTAATAATATTACAAAATGTAACTAGAATACTTAGCTATAGATGACTTTTTCACCACGGATCCCCCGTCTTATGCAGTGTGGCACAGATGATCAGATCAGGCGCTTGCATAATAGCAGCTCTGAGATGAGACTGCTTAGTAGAAGTTTTGGCTGTGGTATATACAGACTAGTAAGTAGAATGTGGCCAATCACAAACTCTGAATAACAGGAGATATATCATGGGCTCGGCCGGTCTGATGTGGGGGTGCAGTAAAATTGGTCAGGGGGACATCATACAGAAACAGGAATCAGTACTGCAGTGTACAGGGGGTCAGTAGGGCAGAGGATAGGGGTCAGCATATTGTAGGGCAGTGTATAGGGGTCAGTAAGTCAGAGGACAGGGGCAGCAGGGTATTATGTATTGGGTCAGTAGGGCAGAGGATTAGCGTTGAGGAGATGAGTGTGCAGGAGTCAGCAGGCCAGTGTATGGGGGTAATCAGGGCAGAGGACAGGGAGAATCAGGGCAGTGTTTAGTGGGTCAGTAGGGCAAACAATGGGAGGTCAGCAGGTGAGTGTACAGGAGTCAGCAGGGAAGAGGACAGGGAGTCAGCAGGGGAAAGGACAGGGCGTCAGCAGGTGAGTGTACAGGGGTAAGCAGGGCAGAGGACAGGGGGTCAGCAGGGCAGAGTTTAAAAGGGCAGTATACAGGGGGGTCAGCAAGGCAGAGGAGAGGGGGTCAGCAGGTGAGTGTACAGGGGTATGTAGAGCAGAGGACAGGGGGTCAGACGGGCAGAGTTTAAAAGGGCAATATACAGGGAGATCAGCAGGGCAGAGGACAGGGGGTCAGCAGGCGAGTGTACAGGGGTAAGTAGGGCAGAGAACAGGGGGTCAGCAGGCAAGTGTACAGGGGTAAGTAGGGCAGAGGACAGGGGGTCAGCAGGTGAGTGTACAGGGGTAAGTAGGGCAGAGGACAGGGGGTCAGCAGGCGAGTGTACAGGGGTAAGTAGGGTAGAGGACAAGGGGTCAGCTGGGCAGATGACAGGGGGTCAGCAGGGCAGAGGACAGAGTTTAAAAGGGCAGTATAAAGGGGGGTCAGCAGGTTAGTGTACAGGGGTAAGTAGGGCAGAGGACTGGGGGTCAGCTGGGCAGTATACAGGGGGTCAGCAGGGCAGAAGATGGGTTAGCAGAGTAAAGAACAGTGGCAGTGTTTTGTGGCAGAAATGATATCCTCTGTTGCTTTCTGTGGGCACAGCTCATGCTGAACATGACCCATTCAAGTGAAAGAGGCTTCTCTGCAGGGACCCCACAACTGTGTGCAATGCATGAGGTTGTGGTGCACTAGTGGGGGTTCAAGCAGGCAGTGAGGAGGTGATACAACACTCCCTCCCTGCCTACAAAAACCTTCCTGGGGGGACGCAACTAAAATCTGAGGGAGCACAGCCCACCTAGATCCAGCCATGGCCTTGGCCATCCTGATTTGTTTGTAATGACATTCCTATAGTGTGAAGTCATCTAAGGTAACCGGGCTTAGACCTCATTCTTAGATATTGTCAGCCAATCACAACAAATTTCCCCATAAAAAGGACAGTTGCTCCAGAGCTTAATAAATGAGCAGAAACTCTGCTGACTTCCATCAGCCAATCACATGTAAAGGAAAATGCTTTTCGAAATTTTCCTTGCATGTGATTGTTTGACTGACTGGACCAGTCGCTGGTTGTGGGTGAGCGATTGTGTGGGGCAAGCAATGCAGGCCATACATGGTTCAAATTCAGAACGATTTTTCGTCCAAAAATTGAAACAGTCGTTCACTTGGTAATCCGATGGCACCACCAATGATTTCAAAAATTGGCCGTCCAAGTCATAAAGTTCACCCCGTATAACAGGTGAAACTTCTGTTCCTTCTGGGTCACGCGCATATTCTAAACGATCGTACGATTTGAACATCGTTGAGTCGAAAATCGGTCGTTTTTCCCGAATTTCCCAGCATGCCTGATCACCAAAAAGGGGAGGAACCGCGAAAATTGTCCGGTGCCATTGACCCGCTAACAGAGAGAAAAATCGGCCAATTATTCTTAGGTCCGATTTTTGGACGAAAAATCGGTCGAATTTTGACCCATGTATGGCCGGCCTAAAGAGATGTCCCTCCAGTAGGTTGGGCTCAATGGTGGATACTGGCGATGAACCCTCTTAGGGCATGGCCTGCTAACTCTGGTATGGCCGTAAGGTTGTTCCCACATGTAGACTTGGAATAATAGGAAAGAAGGCGTGGCCGATGTCTAAAAGAACGCATGTTCGATGGTAAATTAATAGCGACAAGTATATCAAGCCAACGCGTTTCGGGGGAAAAGGGCTCTCCCTTCTTCAGGAGTGTTGCTGCATGCTATCAACCTCTTCCCGTCTGGCCCATGTCCATAAACGTCCCCTCGCATCCATTGCCTGTGAGCGCTCCCTGGGATCGTCCAGCACCATGAACACCGATCGCTGCACAGGACCTCTGTGTGAGGTCCCGATCATGTGATCACTGATTGGCCAATCAGTGATCACATGAATAGTAGTAAGGAAGATGTCACTTCCTGACATCATTGCTTACTACGTGTGAAATCTGTGAATGATCATAGAGGTCACATGGTAGAGGGCTATTCACAACAGACTTGTACCATGTGACAAGCTGTGACCAATCACAGCTCACACAGTATTTCTCAATGTCTGCAGGAATGCAGCCAGAGAGAAGGAGAAATTATTGCTTTTACAGCCTTTATGGGTATAAAAGCAATCAGTGCAAAACAAAGAAACTTTGTCACCCCCCCACAATAAGTACAGTGTCACTATGGTGTCCGGAAAAAGTTTTGGAGGTAAAACTGACAATGTGACAGCTGAGGTTCCAGGGTCAGCAGTGACCACAGACATGAGCCATTGCTGCCCCCTGGAACCTCAGCGGTCACTTTGTTACTTTTACCTTCAAAACTTCAGAAATGCCATCTATACCAGAGTGGGAATCATTCCCATTTATTAGCGTGCAGCAACAGCCCTGAAGAAGGGAGAGCCCTTATATATTTTCTAAAAATATTCTTCAGATTTTTTTCAATATATAAAAAAGTCATTCAGTACATTTGAAATATATTTTTAACACACACACACACACACACACACGTTGAAATCCATTTTTTTTACTAACTATATGAAAAATATTTAAAAAAATATATTTGAAAGTATATTGAAGTATATTTGAAATATGTTTTTAAAATATGTGTAAAGATGACTTTTTATATGTTAAAAAGTAATCACAAGAATATATTTTAAAAAAATACAAGAATATATTTAAAAAAAATACATTTTTAAAAATATATATTTTGTAAATATAGTCTTCAGAATTTTTTAACGTATAAAAAACATCATTTCAACATATATTTTTACCTATATTAGTAAATGCATTCCAAAAATGTAGATTTGTATTTTTAACCACTTGCCTACAGGGCACTTATAACCCCTTCCTGCCCAGGCCAATTTCCAGCTTTCAGCGCTGTCACACTTTGAATAACAATTGCGCAGTCATGCAACATTGTACCCATATGAAATTTTTATCATTTTTTTGAGACAGATAGAGCTTTCTTTTGGTGGTATTTAATCACCTCTGGAATTTTTATTTTTTCTTAAACAAACCCAAAAAAAACTGAAAATTTTGGAAAAAAAAAGTTTAGTTTTTGTTATACAATTTTGTAAATAAGTGATTTTTCTCCTTCACTGATGTGCGCTAATGAGGCTGGAGTGATGGGCACTTATAGGCTGCACTGATGGACACTGATGAGGAGGCACTGGCAGGTTGCTCTGATGGGCATTGACAGGCATCACTGATGGGCACTGAAAGGCAGCACTGATACATGGCACTGATATATGGCACTGATAGGCGGCACTGACTGGCACCACTGATAGGCGGCACTGACTGGCACCACTGATAGGCGGCACTGACTGGCACCACTGATAGGCGGCACTGACTGGCACCACTGATGGGTGACATTGAAAGGCAGCTCAGATGGGCACTGATATGTGGCATTGATGTGGCACTGGCACATGGCACTGATGGAGCCACACTGATCATCAGGGCACACTGATAATCAGTGCTCTGATGATCAGTGTACATGTCCCCTTCGCGGAAAGCCGATTACCGGCTCTCCTCTGTCAGCGTGACAGCTCGAGAGGAGAGAAATGCCGATAACCGTCATTTCCGTGTTTACATGTGATCAGCTGTGATTGGACACAGCTGATCACTTGACTGAGCCGACATCTTCGGCTCTTTCCGTGATCCGCTGTGTTCCTCGGCGATCAACGCGCTGCGCGCTCCCTGAGCTTCGCATGCGCAGTGAGAATGGGAGGACGTCATATGACGTCCTCCCAGAACGAGAGAACCACCTTGCGCCTGTAATTGTACTATAGGGCAGGCGGAAGGTGGTTAAAAACATACAGTATATTTGAAATTTATTTTTAAAAATAGTGTTCATTTATTTTGTAATGAAAATGCATTTCAACATGAAGTGTGTATATATATATATATATATATATTTATTGAATACGGCCAAAATTGTAGTATTTAAAATATATTTTTCTTCCACGTGGGTATACAAAATACACATTTGTGGTCCCGGGGAAACAAATTTTTGTGTAATAATCGATGTTGCTTTATTGACCGATAATAATTGTGTCTCCTCCCAGGAGAGAAGCCAATGAAGAGAGAAGAGGTGATGACGATGAAATGAATGCTGAAACAGAAGAGATAAAAAGAGGCTTGCTTGGTACTGTCTTCAAAGTGGGGAAAAACATAGCATGTGGACTCATCAAGATTTGTTGAAACCTGAATTGGAAATCACCTGACAAGGAAATCACCTGACAAGGATTATCGTCGAGCTAAAATCACAACAGATGTCTTATAAATAATAAACACATTTCATACACTGACTTCTGGCATCATTATTTGGTGTGAGGAACCATCCTTAGTTGGGGGAAGTGATGTCCTTAGCAAATTCTCCAGGCAATGTAGATCCAGGAAGTCCAGATTGGCATCATGTGTCCGGGTGTCAGGCAACTCACATGCAAGAAAAATATATTTTAAGAACATTCTTCCCAAATATATTGACATATATTTGAAATGCTAGAATTTTGGCCACATTCAATTTATTGAAAAATATATTTCAATACACACACACACAATGTTGAAATGCGTTTTTTTTATATATTACAAAGTATATGAGAAATATTTTTAAACATTTTTTTTTAAAATATGTTCTTCAGATTTTTTTATGTTAAAAAAAATCTGAAGTATATTTTTAAATATTTTAAATATTTTTTTTTTAAATATATTCTTCAGATTTTTTTTTTTTAACATATAAAAAAGGTAATTTTAGCATATATTTTTTACATATATTTGTAAATGCATTCCAAAAAAAAAAAAAAAAATGTAGATTTGTATTTTTAAGGACGTACATAATTTATTTTTAAAAATAGTTTTCATATATTTTGTAAAAAAAAAAAAACACGACAAAGTATATTTGAAATGTATTTTTAATATATACATACATATATATACACATATATATATATATATATATACATACACACACACACACACATACCACACTGCATTTTGAAATGCATTTTTATTACAAAATATCTGAAAAAATATTTTCATAAATACATTTCAAATATACTGTATGTCTTTACAAATACATATCTACATTTTTGTAATGCATTTACAAATATAGGGTAAAATTACTTCTTTATATGTTAAAAAAATCTGAATATATTTACAAATTGTATTTTTAAAAATATTTTTCATATATTTTGTAATACAAACTCATTTCAACATGCAGTATATAGACAGATATAGATGTAGTATGTATTAAAAATACTGTATTTTTTGCTCCATAAGACGCACCTAGGTTTTAGAGGCAGAAAACAGGAAAAAAAAAATTCTGAACTAATGGACTGCAGACACAGTAGAGGAGATGACCAGAGACCGCGGACGCAGTAGAGGAGATGACCAGAGACCGCGGACGCAGTAGAGGAGATGACCAGAGACCGCGGACGCAGTAGAGGAGATGACCAGAGACCGCGGAGGACCAGGGACTGCAGACAGTACAGGAGATGACCAGAGACCTGAATTTGACAGGTACCCGCTCTTACTTCCGCGGAGTTGTTCTTTGATCTTACCTGTTCCTCTATCTACCCGGCTTCTGTAGTGTGGGCGCTCGGTGGACAGCCGGATGCCCAGTGCGCATGAGCGAGAAGCGCTGCGCTTTGTGATTGGTCCGGCGGCTTCTGGGATCTGTCATGTGTCCCAGGTACCGTCTTACCATTCACAAAAAGCACCGCTTCTTGCGCATGCGCACTTGGGACCCGGCTGTAACGCACACTACAGAAGCCGGGAAGACAGCGCGCCGCTGGATAGAGGAACAGGTAAGGTCCCACTGCAGAGCTGAGCGGCCGGCCCAGTATTTTGACACGGCGGCAGTGGAAATACCGGACCGGCCGCTCCATAAGACGCACTGACATTTTCCCCCCTTTTTTGGGGGGAAAAAAGTGCGTCTTATGGAGCGAAAGATACGGTACATTTCAAATATACTGTATGTCTTTAAAAATATATCTACATTTTTGTAACGCATTTACAAATATATGTAAAAAATATAGGTTAAAATTACTTTTTTTATATGTTAATAAAATTTAAAGAATATATTTAAAAAATGTATTTTTAAAAATATTTTTTCATATATTTTGTAATGAAAACACATTTCAACATGCAGATTATATATATATATATATATATATATATATATATACACACAGTTGCAAGAAAAAGTATGTGAACCCCTTGGGATTATGTGGAATTTTGCATGAATTGGGCATAAAATGTGCTCTGAACGTCATCTAAGTCACAATAGAAGAACACAGTCTGCTGAACATAATACTACACAAACATTAGATGTTGCCATGGTTTAATTGCACATAACATGTAAACATTCACAGTGCAGGGAGGAAAAAGTATGTGAGGCTCTAGCTTAATGACTTCTCCCAGAGCTAATTGGAGCCAGGAGTGAGCCAACCTTGACTCCAATCAGTGTGATGATATTGGATGTGTTGCTGACAGCTGTCCTGCCCTTAAAAAACACACACCTGTTTTGGGTTTACTGGTTTCAAGAAGCACTGTCTGATGTGAACCATGCCTCGCAGAAAAGAGCTCTCAGAAGACCTACGATCAAGAATTGTTGACTTGCATGAAGCTGGAAAGGGTTACAAAAGTATCTCCAAAAGCCTTGATGTTCATGTGTCCACGGTAAGACAGACTGTCTACAAATGGAGAAAGTTTAGCACTGTTGCTACTCTCCCTAGGCGTGGTCGTCCTGTAAAAAGGACTGCAAGAGCACAGCGCAGAATGCTGCATGAGGTATAGAAGAATCCCAGAGTGTCAGCTAAAGCCCTACAGAAATCTCTGGCACATGCTAACATTTTTGTTGACACATCTACAATAAGGAAAACATTAAACAAGAATGGAGTACATGGGAGGACACCACGGAGGAAGCCATTGCTGTCCAAAAAGAATATTGCAGCACGTTTGAAGTTTGCAAAAGAGCACCTGGATGTTCCACAGCACTACTGGCAAAATATACTGTGGACAGATGAAACCAAGATTGAGTTGTTTGGGAAGAACACACAACACTATGTGTGGAGGAAAAAAAGGCACAGCACACCAACATCAAAACCTCATCCCCACTGTAAAACATGGCGGAGGGAGCATCATGGTTTGGGGCTGCTTTGCTGCCTCAGGGCCTGGACGGATTGTTGTCATTGATGGGAAAATGAATTCCAGAGTTTATCAAGACATTTTGCAGGAAAACGTACGACCATCTGTCCGCCAAGGGAAGCTCCGCAGAGGATGGGTGATGCAACAGGACAATGACCCAAAGCATACAAGTAATTCAACAAAACAATGGCTGCAACAGCACAGAATACGCCTTCTGGAGTGGCCCAGTCAGAGTCCTGACCTCAACCCAATTGAAATGCTGTGGCATGACCTTAAGAGAGCAATTCACACCAGACATCCCAAGAATATTGCTACACTGAAACAGTTTTGTGAAGAGGAGTGGTCCAAAATGACTCCAGATCGTTGTGCAGGTCTGATCTGCAACTACAGGAAACGTTTGGTTGAGGTTATTGCTGCCAAAGGAGGGTCAACCAGTTATTAAGTCCAAAGGTTCACATACTTTTTCCTCCCTGCACTGTGAATGTTTACATGTTATGTGCAATTAAATCATGGCAACATCTAATGTTTGTGTAGTATTATGTTCAGCAGACTGTGTTCTTTTATTGTTGTGACTTAGATGACGTTCAGAGCACATTTTATGCCCAATTCATGCAAAACTCCACGTAATCCCAAGCGGTTCACATACTTTTTCTTGCAACTGTGTATATATATATATATATATATATATATATATATATATATAGTGGGAACTCGCTTCAAAGTGGTAGAGCTTTTAAACGCACACAGCAACTCACTTGCTTAAGGCCTTTTTTAGCCCACTTTTATTTAAATGAAAGTTCAAAACAGAAGTTTCCCACACAGGGGTATTGATCATCCACAAAACAACGGTTCAGCCCCCTGGCTTACACTCAGCTTGCTGTCTGTCTCCTGCAGACTTCTTCCCAAAAATATGGCACTTGCACACCGCTGGTCTCTAGCACACAGCTAGTCTCTAGCAGCCCCTTGCTGCTTTTGGCTTCCACCTCTCCTAGGTGAAGCCCACCTGACTTCCAGGCAGTGACCTCCTGTCTTCCAAGTGGAGCCCTCCTGACTCCTATCTGCCGGGGTGGAGCCCAGAACTCTGGTCCTGACTCTATCTAAAGGCCTGCACACACCTGTGCAATCAGTCTCCTGGCCATTCCCAAAACCTGGTCCCAGGATTGGAGATTTCATCCCTCCCAGATCTCTTTGAAATCTCCAGGCTCCAGATCCCAAAACAGACCTTACAAACAAAAGGAGGAAAGTGAAAAGCCACTTTCCTCCGTATCAAACCTTTACCCTGGAGCCCCTCAACCTGCCTTGTTGAGAATCCTGGGTGACAGATCGCCACACTGTCACATATCCCCCCCCCCCTTTGTTTTGATCCCGTAGGGGGCAGAACACATGACTTACAGCTTCTGGCAGCTCTGTGCCAGCTTTCACTTACAGGGGTCCAATCTGGTCTGACTATACCTTTCCTAAAGGGGAACTCTACCCAACAATTCCTTTGGTGTCTCTCCCCAAGCCCAATTGTCACTCTGCTATGGGCTCTACTCAGACCTTCCCTATTCTTTTTCCGGGTGCATTTCCATAAACACTCTCTCCTGAGAGCTTAACGGGGTCCCCCTGGCCTTTCTATCGACCTTTCTGCCCCTTTGCTTCAGGTGCTCAGGTTTCCTAATACCTCTCTCAGTATTACTGTCCCAAGGCTGTAGGGGAACTCTTTCTACTGTATTTGTACCCGGACCACCCCCCTGATTTCTTGAACCTTTAGCTATCAAACCTGCATGACTCATTACCACAGCATTCAGTTTACCATGAACGGTTATATTCCAGTCAATATTACACCTTTCAATATCTTTTCCAGCATTTGT
The DNA here is from genome assembly GCF_062004578.1 of Staurois parvus. Lineage (NCBI taxonomy): Eukaryota > Metazoa > Chordata > Amphibia > Anura > Ranidae > Staurois > Staurois parvus. The sequence continues at coordinate 5,182,776 of NW_028317928.1, read as the reverse complement.
TAGGACAGTGTCTGCAGAGGGCACACACACCATAGGGCAGCCATCACCCACGTGAACCTCACAAAATGCCACGTCACCTGGTGTCATGCAATCTGCAGGCGGCTGTCCCACCATTTTAACTTTTTCTACACCACTTGGATCTGTATCCAAAACCTGAACAGATGAGCTCGCTTCTGATCCATTTTGACAGTTTTCACATACCATTTGTCCCTGTATTTCAGGTGTCTTATCAGACCTGCTACATAAACCTCTTTTTGGCCCAATGACCCTGATTTCCTTATGCACATCCATTTGAGCCCTGGTCAGGATCTCTGCTGTTCTCTGGTCCCTGCTCGGCCCTTCCATCTCATGTGTTTTGTCCAATGGTGCAGTCAACACGCCCTTCACTGACAACTGATCAGCACCATCCTGGACCATAGCAGCAGAAATGCTTCCCACCTGGCTGTTAGGAGGTAAAACTTTTTTTGACTCATTTTCCAATACTCCAAGACATTTCTCATATCACATTTACAGGTAGTCTAGCAGCATACCCTGATACAACTTTTAACACCATCAACAAATTCCGAAACAAACAACTTTCTTGTTTCCCTTTGATCTGTACAGCAAGCCATTCGGTGCTCCACCTAGTGGTACTCCGCAGTACCAGACCATCTGACTGGAGGAGACACCCCAATATACAGTGGTTGTACATTCCGAAGTCCAAGCATCTCCTTTAATACTTAGGTTACAACCCAACCACTTGACTCTAAACCGAAGAGCTTCCTGGCCATATTTAGGGCACTGGGAACGCTGAGAGACTCACCTGCTGAGACTTGAGAAGTTGAAATTTTTAAAGGGACCTCCTCCAAGTTGGAGGTAACCACAGCTTGGTGCTCCACCAGAGCGCTGCCATGTGCTGGGCTCACTCTCAACATCTCAGACTCAGCATCCACAAGCTGCCCCTGATCATTCCCAGTGACAACATAGTTTTGATACTCCATGCCAACATCACTTTTGTGGGTCACAGACAAAGTCTCTGCTGTATACACGCCCTTATCTATAGGCTGTTCTATAGATCCTCCTGCTGGCACAGCAGAAACCGTGTCTACCTTATTTTTTTGCATAAAAACCTCATCTATCAATGAGATTAGCCTTTTACCCCAACTATCCCAATCCATTGTATATGTGCTCAATTCACCAGTGCTCCTCAGCACTGATCCATCCGCCCAAGGAGACACATAAGAATAGACGGGCTTAGTTGCAGATCCATTGCACAAATCACTCTGGATCACGTCAGACTTAGGTAACACCTGTTTTCCAACTGCAGGTTGCAATACCTCACATCCACCACTTTGCTCTAGTGGTGCTTCCTGAATTACACACACATTTGCATTTTTTGCCAGGCTGCATTAACCCGCTGTTCACCTGAACACTTTCAGTATTGTTAGACTGCACCAACACACTCCTATGACAAGGTGCAGTTCCACTCTGCTCCACCAGAGTGACATCGCAGTTGTCCAGGGCAACCTCTGGCTCCAATACACGGAGACCCCTGGAGATGTCCAAGGACACCTGTGCTGTCTTACCACCAGTTGCTATGGGAAATGACCCATCTTTAATTACAGCTTTTGCACTGCAAGAGCTCAGGGTTTTCCCAACAGCAGTACATTTCACATCATCAACAATATCATCAGCATTTGTAGCTCTTGTGGGCTGTACTAGCCTACTACCAACCTGTGACTGGCACATATTAGTGACATCACTTTCTTTTTGAGAACCATGCACAGGTTTCACTTCAACCCCTAACTCCCCACTGTACAAGGCACTGCACCGGGAAAAGTCACTCTCAAAAGCACATTCAGTGGCCCAACTAACTGGGGTCACTCCTACATCAGAATGGACAGTCTCATAACCAGTCCTTCTCAACATGACAGTCCCAGCCATGGTTTTATCACACACAGTCTTACCCACCACAGTAGTAGGTGTCACCATCTTCATTTGAGTGCGTTGTCTCATAAACGCATCCTCAACTGCACTTTCCTTGGCAACTTTTCCTTTGCCCAAAGGTGAAGTAACAGATGCCCCCATAGGCTCCATGGACTCTCTGGCACCCCCTGCAGGCCCAACAGGAACTTCCTCCCTGTTGCCAGAGGTGGTTGCCGACATTTTAAAACAAGAATCTGGGCTTGATGTTGTAGACATTTGCCCAGTATCAGCAGTATTCCAGAGTCTGGGACAGGAAAAGATCCTATGCCCCCATTGACCACATTCCAGGCATGGTACATTTCCACTGGTATCTTTTTTGGGACACTGAGCCACATCTCCAATGCAGCTCCTCCTTCCAGGCACTACTTTTTCTCTGGTCGCCATGGGAGATTGCACTCTCCAAGCAGAACTTTGCTGGCTCTTTCCAACACGCTGTATTGGCTCCTCTTGATGCCACTTGCCGTGATCCTTGTATGACACAGCCCCCCGTACACAGACAGCCCGACTGGCCCCCTCCATGTTGCTATGGGCCTTCACTCTTGGTCCTGGCCTCTGGTCAGCCCCTCTCCTTGCACATAGCATAGGCTTCTCTCTGCTGGACCAACTCTCAAGCCGTGACACATTCACATTTTTCACAACAGCTACTGGTTTAACTGCAGCAGCGTTGCCACGGACGACAACACCCCTCTCCCAGGTACAGACATCCTGCAGCTCTCTCCTTGCACTGAAGGTTGGCTTGCTTTCCTCTTTAGGTTGGTTCAATGCTGCCAGGTGCCGCTTGCACCAGTCCACAGCAGACTCACCCACATCTAAATTTCCCGGCTTGGCTGGGGCATGCGGTATATAACCCCCTAACCACAGGGCTCTCTCTCTCTCATTTCAGCAAACATTGCCTCCTTTTTCTGTTTTGACCACCCCATCTTTGCAGTCATGCACACAGCAGTGTGTTACACAGTTCAGCAACACCATGGAACACTGTCTCTTTAAGGCAAAGTCCTTTTCTTTAGCAGGTTCTCCTCACCTGCACACACAGATAGTGCAGACTTATGCACCAAACAGGCCATATAACTGATGAACTTACTTCAATCGCCGGGATCTCCAATTCTGCCCACTGCATCCGCCACCATATGTGGGAACTCGCTTCAAAGTGGTAGAGCTTTTAAACGCACACAGCAACTCACTTGCTTAAGGCCTTTTTTAGCCCACTTTTATTTAAATGAAAGTTCAAAACAGAAGTTTCCCACACAGGGGTATTGATCATCCACAAAACAACGGTTCAGCCCCCTGGCTTACACTCAGCTTGCTGTCTGTCTCCTGCAGACTTCTTCCCAAAAATATGGCACTTGCACACCGCTGGCCTCTAGCACACAGCTGGCCTCTAGCAGCCCCTTGCTGCTTTTGGCTTCCACCTCTCCTAGGTGAAGCCCACCTGACTTCCAGGCAGTGACCTCCTGTCTTCCAAGTGGAGCCCTCCTGACTCCTATCTGCCGGGGTGGAGCCCAGAACTCTGGTCCTGACTCTATCTAAAGGCCTGCACACACCTGTGCAATCAGTCTCCTGGCCATTCCCAAAACCTGGTCCCAGGATTGGAGATTTCATCCCTCCCAGATCTCTTTGAAATCTCCAGGCTCCAGATCTTAAAACAGACCTTACAAACAAAGGAGGAAAGTGAAAAGCCACTTTCCTCCGTATCAAACCTTTACCCTGGAGCCCCTCAACCTGCCTTGTTGAGAATCCAGGGTGACAGATTGCCACACTGTCAATATATATATATGTCATTTTAGCCTATATTTGTACATATATTTGTAAATGCATTCCAAAAAAAGTAGATTTGTATTTTTTAAAAACATACAGTATTTTTTAAATGTATTTTTAAAATTATATGGATAAAGATAAAACTATGTGGAAAAAAATAAAAATAGAAGACTTAATGGTAAAAAAAGATTAAATGGAGAATATCAGAAAGAATTAGAAAAATTGAAGATAAGGTAAGGAGAAAAATTAAAAAAGGGGCAAAATATATGGATAAAGATATCTGAAAAAAAAAAAAAAAAAAAGAGAAGACTAAATGGTGAAACATCAGAAGGAAAAAGAAAAATTGAAGATAAGATGAGGAAAACAATGGAGAAGTGACTAAAAATTACACTAATGATAATGGAAATAACAACATGAGAGAAGAACGTGGATAGAAAATTAATAAAGATAAAAAATGAAAACGGAAAATAAAAATGAAATGTAAAAAATGAAGAGCATAAATGATAAATAAAGATAAAAATATGTGAAAGAATAAAAAAGAGAAGACCAAATGGGGAAAATCAGAAAGAATAAGAATAATAACACTTGAAGATAAAGTAAGGGGAAAAATAAAAAAAAAAATGAGTAAAATATATATAAAAAGCTAAAAATATGTGGAAAAAAAATTAAAAAGAGACGACTAAATGATGAAAATCAGAAAGAATAAGAAACATTTAAGATATGGTAAGGAGAAAAATGAAAAAAAAAAAGTAAAATATATGGATAAAGATTAAGATATCTAAAAAAAATTATAAAATAAGAAGACCAAATGGTGAAAATCAGTAAGAAAAAGAAAAATTGAAGATAAGGAGAAAAACTGAAAAATGAGTAAGACATATGGAAAAAGGAGAAAAAAAATTATACCAATGATAATGGAAATAATAACATGAAAGAAAAAAGTGAAAAGAAAATGAATAAAGATAAAAAATTAAAATGTAAAATAAAAATGAAATCTGAAAAATATATATAAAAAGCTAAAAATATGTGGAAAAAAAATAAAAAAGAGACGACTAAATGATGAAAATCAGAAAGAATAAGAAACATTTAAGATATGGTAAGGAGAAAAATGAAAAAAAAAGTAAAATATATGGATAAAGATAAAGATTAAGATATCTAAAAAAATTATAAAATAAGAAGACCAAATGGTGAAAATCAGTAAGAAAAAGAAAAATTGAAGATAAGGAGAAAAACTGAAAAATGAGTAAGACATATGGAAAAAGGAGAAAAAAAATTATACCAATGATAATGGAAATAATAACATGAAAGAAAAAAGTGAAAAGAAAATGAATAAAGATAAAAATTAAAATGTAAAATAAAAATGAAATCTGAAAAATGAAGAGAATAAATGATAAAGATAAAACTATGTGAAACAAATAACAAAGAGAAGACTAAATGGTGAAATACAGAAATAATAAGAAAATTTGAAGATAAGGTAAGGAGAAAATGAAAAAGATGAGTAAAATATTTGGAAAAAGGAGAAAAAAATAATTATACTAATGATAATGAAAATAACAACATGAGAGAAAAAAAGTGAACAGAAAATGAATAAAGACAAAAAATTAAAATGTAAAATAAAAATGAAATTTGAAAAATGAAAAGAATAAATGATAAAGATAAAACTATGTGAAACAAATAACAAAGAGAAGACTAAATGGTGAAATACAGAAATAATAAGAAAATTTGAAGATAAGGTAAAGAGAAAAATGAAAAAAATTATTAAATATATGGAAAAAGGAGAAAAATATAATTATTAGAGATGAGCGAATTTCTCAAAAATTCGATTCGGCTGATTCGGCGAATTCCAGTGTGAAATTCGATTCGATGCGAATTTCTTCGCTACGAAGATGACTTATAAAAAGGGTTTCTAGGCTTCAGAGAGCCTTTAAATTAGTGCAGAACACTGTACCTTTAATTTAAATGCCCTTGGAGATGAGGAAAGAGAAGGAGAAGGAGAAGGAGAAGGATGAGAAGAAGGAGAAGGATGAGAAGAAGGAGAAGGAGAAGGATGAGAAGAAGGAGAAGGAGAAGGATGAGAAGAAGGAGAAGGAGAAGGATGAGAAGAAGGAGAAGGATGAGGAGAAGGAGAAGGATGAGAAGAAGGAGAAGGATGAGAAGAAGGAGAAGGAGAAGGATGAGAAGAAGGAGAAGGATGAGAAGAAGGAGAAGGAGAAGGATGAGAAGATGGAGAAGGAGAAGGATGAGAAGAAGGAGAAGGAGAAGGATGAGAAGAAGGAGAAGGAGAAGGATGAGAAGAAGGAGAAGGATGAGGAGAAGGAGAAGGATGAGAAGAAGGAGAAGGATGAGAAGAAGGAGAAGGATGAGAAGAAGGAGAAGGAGAAGGATGAGAAGAAGGAGAAGGATGAGAAGAAGGAGAAGGATGAGAAGAAGGAGAAGGAGAAGGAGAAGCAGAAGGAGAAGGATGAGAAGAAGGAAAAGGAGAAGGATGAGAAGATGGAGAAGGAGAAGGATGAGAAGAAGGAGAAGGAGAAGGATGAGAAGAAGGAGAAGGATGAGAAGATGGAGAAGGAGAAGGATGAGAAGAAGGAGAAGGAGAAGGATGAGAAGAAGGAGAAGGATGAGAAGAAGGAGAAGGAGAAGGATGAGAAGAAGGAGAAGGATGAAAAGAAGGAGAAGGAGAAGGATGAGAAGAAGGAGAAGGAGAAGGATGAGAAGAAGAAGGATGAGAAGAAGGAGAAGGAGAAGGATGAGAAGAAGGAGAAGGAGAAGGATGAGAAGAAGGAGAAGGATGAGAAGAAGGAGAAGGATGAGAAGAAGGATGAGAAGAAGGATGAGAAGAAGGAGAAGGATGAGAAGAAGGACAGTTCTGTGACAGTTTCTGTCTATTTCTGACAGTTCTGGGACATTCACTCCATACAGCTGTTTCAACCGCTGTATGGAGGGAATGTCATGGAACTGTCAGAAATAGACTATTAATGACAGTTCTGGGACTGTCCTTCCATGCAGCGGTTGAAACATTGTATGTATTTGTTTCCATAAATGGATCCATTTATGGAAACAAATAGATACAATGTTTCAACCGCTGTATGGAAGGACAGTCCCAGAACTGTCATTAATAGTCTATTTCTGACAGTTCTATGACATTCCCTCCATACAGCGGTTGAAACAGCTGTATGGAGTGAATGTCCCAGAACTGTCAGAAATAGACTATTTATGACAGTTCTGGGACTGTCCTTCCATACAGCGGTTGCAACATTGTATGTATTTGTTTCCATAAATGGATCCATTTATGGAAACAAATACATACAATGTTTCAACCGCTGTATGGAAGGACAGTCCCAGAACTGTCATTAATAGTCTATTTCTGACAGTTCCATGACATTCCCTCCATACAGCGGTTGAAACAGCTGTATGGAGTGATTGTCCCAGAACTGTCAGAAATAGTCTATTTCTGACAGTTCTGGGACATTCACTCCATACAGCTGTTTCAACCGCTGTATGGAGGGAATGTCATGGAACTGTCAGAAATAGACTATTAATGACAGTTCTGGGACTGTCCTTCCATACAGCGGTTGAAACATTGTATGTATTTGTTTCCATAAATGGATCCATTGTTTCCATAAATGGATCCATTTATGGAAACAAATAGATACAATGTTTCAACCGCTGTATGGAAGGACAGTCCCAGAACTGTCATTAATAGTCTATTTCTGACAGTTCTATGACATTCCCTCCATACAGCGGTTGAAACAGCTGTATGGAGTGAATGTCCCAGAACTGTCAGAAATAGACTATTTCTGACAGTTCTGGGACTGTCCTTCCATACAGCGGTTGAAACATTGTATGTATTTGTTTCCATAAATGGATCCATTTATGGAAACAAATACATACAATGTTTCAACCGCTGTATGGAAGGACAGTCCCAGAACTGTCATTAATAGTCTATTTCTGACAGTTCCATGACATTCCCTCCATACAGCGGTTGAAACAGCTGTATGGAGTGAATGTCCCAGAACTGTCAGAAATAGTCTATTTCTGACAGTTCTGGGACATTCACTCCATACAGCTGTTTCAACCGCTGTATGGAGGGAATGTCATGGAACTGTCAGAAATAGACTATTAATGACAGTTCTGGGACTGTCCTTCCATACAGCGGTTGAAACATTGTATGTATTTGTTTCCATAAATGGATCCATTTATGGAAACAAATACATACAATGTTTCAACCGCTGTATGGAAGGACAGTCCCAGAACTGTCATTAATAGTCTATTTCTGACAGTTCTATGACATTCCCTCCATACAGCGGTTGAAACAGCTGTATGGAGTGAATGTCCCAGAACTGTCGGAAATAGACTATTTATGACAGTTCTGGGACTGTCCTTCCATACAGCGGTTGAAACATTGTATCTATTTTTTTCCATAAATGACATTCTGCAAATACACTTAGAGGAGCGCTGCAGATACACTTTTTGCCGGCTTGGAATTAATCTTATTTTCATCCTACTTCTTCTTCTTCATCCTCATCCTCATAAGAAGAAAAAGAAGAAGTAGGATGAAAATAAGAATAATTCCAAGCCGGCAAAAAGTGTATCTGCAGCGCTCCTCTAAGTGTATCTGCAGAATGTCATTTATGGAAAAAAATAGATACAATGTTTCAACCGCTGTATGGAGTGAATGTCCCAGAACTGTCATAAATAGTCTATTTCTGACAGTTCTGGGACATTCACTCCATACAGCTGTTTCAACCGCTGTATGGAGGGAATGTCATAGAACTGTCAGAAATAGACTATTTATGACAGTTCTGGGACTGTCCTTCCATACAGCGGTTGAAACATTGTATGTATTTGTTTCCATAAATGGATCCATTTATGGAAACAAATACATACAATGTTTCAACCGCTGTATGGAAGGACAGTCCCAGAACTGTCATTAATAGTCTATTTCTGACAGTTCCATGACATTCCCTCCATACAGCGGTTGAAACAGCTGTATGGAGTGATTGTCCCAGAACTGTCAGAAATAGTCTATTTCTGACAGTTCTGGGACATTCACTCCATACAGCTGTTTCAACCACTGTATGGAGGGAATGTCATGGAACTGTCAGAAATAGACTATTAATGACAGTTCTGGGACTGTCCTTCCATACAGCGGTTGAAACATTGTATGTATTTGTTTCCATAAATGGATCCATTTATGGAAACAAATACATACAATGTTTCAACCGCTGTATGGAAGGACAGTCCCAGAACTGTCATTAATAGTCTATTTCTGACAGTTCTATGACATTCCCTCCATACAGCGGTTGAAACAGCTGTATGGAGGTAATGTCCCAGAACTGTCAGAAATAGACTATTTCTGACAGTTCTGGGACATTCCCTCCATACAGCGGTTTCCGGCAAAAAGTGTATGTGCAGAGTTCCTCTATTCTGCAGATACACTTAGAGGAGCTCTGCAGATACACTTAGAGGAGCTCTGCACATACACTTTTTGCCGGCTTGGAATTATTCTTATTTTCATCCTACTTCTTCTTCTTCTTCTTCTTCATCCTCATCCTCATCCTCTTCTTCTTCTTCTGAGGATGAGGATGAGGATGAAGAAGAAGAAGAAGAAGTAGGATGAAAATAAGATTAATTCCAAGCCGGCAAAAAGTGTATGTGCAGAGCTCCTCTAAGTGTATCTGCAGAATAGAGGAACTCTGCACATACACTTTTTGCCGGCTTGCAATTATTCTTATTTTCATCCTACTTCTTCTTCTTCTTCTTCTTCTTCATCCTCTTCTTCTTCTTCTGAGGATGAGGATAAAGAAGAAGAAGAAGAAGAAGAAGTAGGATGAAAATAAGATTAATTCCAAACAGGCAAAAAGTGTATGTGCAGAGCTCCTCTAAGTGTATCTGCAGAATAGAGGAACTCTGCACATACACTTTTTGCCGGCTTGGAATTATTCTTATTTTCATCCTACTGCTTCTTCTTCTTCTTCATCCTCATCCTCATCCTCAGAAGAAGAGGATGAGGATGAGGATGAAGAAGAAGAAGAAGAAGAAGAAGTAGGATGAAAAGAAGAATAATTCCAAGCCGGCAAAAAGTGTATGTGCAGAGTTCCTCTATTTCTGACAGTTCTCTCACAGCTTCTTCACATGTACAGCGGTTGAAACATCTGTATCCTAAATGGAAACTAATAGATACAAATTGTATCTATTAGTTTCCATTTAGGATACAGATGTTTCAACCGCTGTACATGTGAAGAAGCTGTGAGAGAACTGTCAGAAATAGAGGAACTCTGCACATACACTTTTTGCCGGCTTGGAATTATTCTTCTTTTCATCCTACTTCTTCTTCTTCTTCTTCATCCTCATCCTCATCCTCTTCTTCTGAGGATGAAGATGAAGAAGAAGAAGAAGTAGGATGAAAAGAAGAATAATTCCAAGCCGGCAAAAAGTGTATGTGCAGAGTTCTTCTATTTCTGACAGTTCTCTCACAGCTTCTTCACATGAACAGTGGTTGAAACATCTGTATCCTAAATGTAAACTAATAGATACAATGTTTCAACCGCTAAACATGTGTTCCTTCTGTCAGAGAACTGTCAGAAATAGCGGAGCTCACTGCAGGGACACTTTTGCCGGCTGATCGGGAAATGTTCGATTCGCGCACCCGAAGTAGGCAAAATTTCGGTTTCGCCGCGAATCGAATATTTCCTGAAATTCGACTCGAATTCCGGTTCGCCTGGTTCGATTCGCTCATCTCTAATAATTATACTAATGATAATGGAAATAGCAACATGGGAGAAAAAAAGTGAATAGAAAATTAATTAAAATAAAACATGAAAATAGAAAAAAAATGTAAAAATTAAAAAAAGATAAATACAAATATGTGAGAACAAAATATATATCAACAGCCTAAATAATAAATACTGAGTGGGGTTATTTTCACCAAACAAATAATGTAGCAGAATACATCTTGGCTTAAATTTTTGAAGAACATTTATTATTTGCAAAATGTTACAACAGAAACAAAGAAAAACTGTTTTCAAAATCTTTGGTATTTTGTTGTTAATTTAGGCAAGAAATAAAAACCCCAGTGGTGATTAAAAACCACCAAAAACAAAACTCTAGTTGTGTGAGCAAAATGATTCAAATTTAATTTAGGTACACCGATGCATGACAGCGCAATTGTCATTCAAAGTGTGAGAGTGGGGGGGGGGGGGGAAGGATGCCCAGTATTGTAGTCGTTAAGGAGGTAAAAAATAAAATAAAGTATGGAAAAAAGGGGACAAATAAAATGAACAAAGTAAATGAAAAAAAAAGTGACAAACGGTGAAAAAAAAATAAAAATAGAGGTGACAAACACAAGAACAAATAAAGAAAGAGTGAAAAAAAATTTAAAAAGGGATTTTATTGTGGAAAATCAAGAAGTGATGTGAAATGTGTAAGGAAATAATGTACAAACATTGAAGAATATATAAAAATACAGATCATGCTAACTGGACTCCATATGTATAGAAGAATAAAAAAATAAATAAAAGAAGATGAACTCTATCACACTTTTCAACATGAATGATGGCAGAGGGTGTCTAGGAATAAAATGCTCGCTGTACAAAAGAACAGTAACTTACTATATTTTCTGTAATACATGTACTTACTACATCATCAGTGCCATCCCACATGGAAGAAAAATATATTTGAAATATATTTTAAAAATATTATTCCCAAATATATTGACATATATTTGAAATGCTAATTTCAAAATATATTAACACACATATATATATATATATATATATATATTTTTTTTTTATTTTTTTTTTTAAATATATTTTGAAATTAGCATTTCAAATATATGTCAAGAACAATTGAGTACTGTCCGTGATACTTTTTTTATTTGCACTAACATACAATTTTGAGGACAAGCATTCGGGGTATGTCCCCTTCTTCAAAGTCCAAACAGTACTATTACAAATCACAAAGTTTAAGCAGAATGTTAGAAGCCTTTTTTTTTTTTTTTCAATCCCTTCTAACATTCTGCTTAAAGTTTGTGATTTGTGATAGTACTGTTTGGACTTTGAAGAAGGGGACAATTGTTTCTGTCGCAAATGCACTAATACGGCTACAATCACCTCAAGCAAATATATGTCAATAAATATCTATCTATCTATATGAAAAAATATTTTTAAAAATACATTTCAAATATACTGTGTGTCTTTAGAAATCTACATTTTTTGAATGCATTTACAAATATATGTAAAAATATATGCTAAAATTACTTTTTTATATGTTAAAAAAATCTGAAGAATATATTAAAAATATATATATTTTAAATGTATTTTTCAGATTTGTATTTTTAAAGACATAGAGCATATTTTAAATTAAAAATATATAGGCTGAAACCAGCCTATATCCCCATGCTCAAGAAATGGTGAAAATATTGGTATACAAAAATAAAATAACAATTATTAAACCAGTAATTAAATATTTAAACCAAGCTACTGTTTTAAATAACAAAAAAAATCTATAAACAGTGACTAAAAAAGGTACACATGAACAGCGCTCTTTATGGGTACTTTTTTAGTCACTGTTTATAGTATATTTGAAATGTATTTTTAAAAATATGTTTCATATATTTTGTAATAAAAACGCATTTCAACATGGTGTTTATATATATATATATATATATATATATATGTGTGTGTGTCTGTGTGTGTGTGTGTATGAAAAATACATTTCAAATATACTGTATGTCTTTAAAAATACAAATCTACATTTTTGGAATACAAACATATGTAAAAATATATGTTAAAATTACTTTTTTTATATACTGTATGTTAAAAAAATCTGAAGGATATACCGTATTTGCCGGCGTATAAGACGACATTTCAACCCGTGAAAATCTTTTGAAAAGTCGGGGGTCGTCTTATACGCCGGTATACGGCGAGCCAGTGTCAGGGCGGCACTTTTTCGAGGGGCGGCGCCACCCCCCCTCCTCCTCCAACGGACACCAAGTACAGGGGTGGGCAGAGGGGCTGCTGTACCTTACCTGGCTCCGGTCCCGGTCCCACGATGATCCGGTCCAGGAGCGCGGCTTTTTCTTCTTTCAGTTAGGCCGCTCGATGGTCCCGCCGCCCCCTCGGCTCCGCCTCCTCACCGGTGATTGGGCGCCAGCACTGGAAAGGCACACAGGCGACCAATCACCGGCGAGGAGGCGGAGCCGAACGGCCCCGCGAAAATCAAGTGGCCGAACTGAAAGAAGGAGCAGCCACTCCTCTCCCCCACTGACACCAACGATGGGGCACTATTCCTCCTCCACACTGACACCAACGATGGGGCACTATTCCTCCTCCCCACTGACACCAATGATGGGGCACTATTCCTGCCCCACTGACACCAATGATGGGGCACTTTTCTCCCCACTGATACCAATGATGGGGCACTATTCTCCCCACTGACACCAATGATGGGGCACTATTCCTCCCCCACTGACACCAACCATGGGGCACTATTCCTCCTCCCCACTGACACCAACCATGGGGCACTATTCCTCCTCCCCACTGACACCAATGATGGGGCACTATTCCTTCCACTGATACCAATGATGGGGCGCTATTCCTCCCACTGACACCAATGATGGGGCGCAATTCCTGCCACTGATACCAATGATGGGGCGCTATTCCTCCCACTGACACCAATGATGGGGTGCTATTCCTCCCACTGACACTAATGATGGAGCACTATTCCTCCCACTGACACTAATGATGGGACACTATTCCTCCCACTGACACCAATGATGGGGCACGATTCTTCCCACTGACACCAATGATGGGGCACTATTCCTCCCACTGACTAATGATGGGGCACTATTCCTCCCACTGACACCAATGACTCACACATTCACACACTGACACTAATGATGGGGCACCATCATTGGTGTCAGTGGGAGGAATAGTGTCCCATCATTGGTATCAGTGGGAGGAATAGCGCCCCATCATTGGTATCAGTGGGAGGAATAGTGTCCCATCATTGGTATTAGTGGGAGGAATAGTGCCACATCATTGGTGTCAGTGGATGAAATAGTGCCCCATCATTGGTGTCAGTGGGAGGAATAGTGCCCCATCATTTGTATCAGTGGGAGGAATAGTGCCCCATCATTGGTATCAGTGGGAGGAGTAGTGCCTCATCATTAATATAAGTGGGAGGAATCATGCCCCATCATTGGTGTCAGTGGGAGGAATAGCACCCCATCATTGGAATACCATACTGAAATACCATACCATATTGAAATCAAATCTGATGTTCTTTCATTTTTATTTGGTGTGCGTTGGAAGAGGGGTAGTCTTATACGGCGAGTAGAGCTCAAACCCTATATTTTAACAGGAAAAGTAGGGGGTCGTCTTATACGCCGGCAAATACGGTATTTACAAAATGTATTTTTAAAAATATTTTTCATATATTTTGTAATAAAAACACATTTCAACATGCAGAATATATATATATATATATATATATAGAGAGAGAGAGAGAGAGAGAGAGAGACAGAGAGAGAGAGAAATATATTTTTAAATATATTGAATATGGCCCAAATTATAGCATTTAAAATAAAATATACAATCAGGTCCATAAATATTGGGACATCGACACAATTCTAACATTTTTGGTTCTATACACCACCACAATGGATTTGAAATGAAACAAACAAGATGTGCTGTAACTGCAGACTATCAGCTTTAATTTGAGGGTATTTACATCCAAATCAGGTGAACGGTGTAGGAATTACAACAGTTTGCATATGTGCCTCCCACTTATTAAGGGACCAAAAGTAATGGGACACTTGGCTTCTCGGCTGTTCCATGGCCAGGTGTGTTATTCCCTCATTATCCCAATTACAATGAGCAGATAAAAGGTCCAGAGTTCATTTCAAGTGTGCTATTTGCATTTGGAATATGTTGCTGTCAACTCTCAAGATGAGATCCAAAGAGCTGTCACTATCAGTGAAGCAAGCCATCATTAGGCTGAAAAAAACAAAACAAACCCATCAGAGAGATAGCAAAAACATTAGGAGTGGCCAAAACAACTGTTTGGAACATTCTTAAAAAGAAGGAACGCACCGGTGAGCTCAGCAACACCAAAAGACCCGGAAGACCACGGAAACCAACTGTGGTGGATGACCGAAGAATTCTTTCCCTGGTGAAGAAAACACCCTTCACAACAGTTGGCCAGATCAAGAACACTCTCCAGGAGGTAGGTGTATGTGTGTCAAAGTCAACAATCAAGAGAAGACTTCACCAGAGTGAATACAGAGGGTTCACCACAAGATGTAAACCATTGGTGAGCCTCAAAAACAGGAAGGCCAGAGTAGAGTTTGCCAAACGACATCTAAAAAAGCCTTCACAGTTCTGGAACAACATCCTATGGACAGATAAGACCAAGATCAACTTGTACCAGAGTGATGGGAAGAGAAGAGTATGGAGAAGGAAAGGAACTGCTCATGATCCTAAGCATACCACCTCATCAGTGAAGCATGGTGGTGGTAGTGTCATGGCGTGGGCATGTATGGCTGCCAATGGAACTGGTTCTCTTGTATTTATTGATGATGTGACTGCTGACAAAAGCAGCAGGATGAATTCTGAAGTGTTTTGGGCAATATTATCTGCTCATATTCAGCCAAATGCTTCAGAACTCATTGGACGCCGCTTCACAGTGCAGATGGACAATGACCCAAAGCATATTGCAAAAGCAACCAAAGAGTTTTTTAAGGGAAAGAAGTGGAATGTTATGCAATGGCCAAGGCAATCACCTGACCTGAATCCGATTGAGCATGCATTTCACTTGCTGAAGACAAAACTGAAGGGAAAATGCCCCAAGAACAAGCAGGAACTGAAGACAGTTGCAGTAGAGGCCTGGCAGAGCATCACCAGGGATGAAACCCAGCGTCTGGTGATGTCTATGCGTTCCAGACTTCAGGTTGTAATTGACTGCAAAGGATTTGCAACCAAGTATTAAAAAGTGAAAGTTTGATTTATGATTATTATTCTGTCCCATTACTTTTGGTCCCTTAACAAGTGGGAGGCACAAACGCAAACTGTTGTAATTCCTACACCATTCACCTGATTTGGATGTAAATACCCTCAAATTAAAGCTGACAGTCTGCAGTTAAAGCACATCTTGTTCGTTTCATTTCAAATCCATTGTGGTGGTGTATAGAGCCAAAAATGTTAGAATTGTGTCGATGTCCCAATATTTATGGACCTGACTGTATGTCAATATATTTGGGAAGAATATTTTTAAAAAATAATTCAAATATATTTTTCCTCCATGTGGGATCTATGGGCCATACATTTTTTTTTGTTCTTAACGCATTTTGGGGAAAAAAATGCATTACGGACATTAGATGGAGCCGACGCTTGGCCAGAGACCTAATCAAAGCCAGAATTGATTGGGTCTCCACTATGACATTACTTCTGGGTTACCAGGATGGAAAAGCACCATTAAAAAAAAAAAGAAATTCAGAAACGCCGATCTTGGTGTTTTGAATGCTTTTAAGTGCAGAGGAGGGATTTTTTTTTTAATTTTTTATCCCAGATACCTCCATAAAGAGTCCCTGTCATGTCCCTAATGCTGTCACAGGAGATGTTTACATTTCGTGTGACAGAAATAAAATTATTTAAAAATAAACAAAAAATAAATATATTCAACAGTGTAAAAATTTAAAAAATGTATAATAAATTATTAAAAAAAAAAATTTAAGTGCCCCCGTCTCCCTGTGCTCACGCGCAAAGGTGAACTCGTACGTCAGCCCTGCGTGAGCGCAAACAGCGATCACACACATGAGGTATCACTGCGATCATCAGATGATGTGATTGGCCAGCATTGCGATCTCATTAGCACTAGGTGAGCTGTGTGGTACAGAGTTGGTAAGGATGAATGAAGACACGGATCACACTAGTCCAACCGATCGTTGTATGCACTCAGGGCCGGAGCTAGACTATTTTCTGCCCTAGGCAACACCAGCTTCTTGCACCCCCCCTCAAAAAACTAAAAAAAAAATCACCTGTAATTCTACTTCACCCCCCAGCACAAATCCTCTCCCCCAAATCTCCATCCCCTAGCATTACTACTCCCAAACCCCCCCTCCTAGCACAATCCCCCCAATACCCTCTTCTAGCATATATCCCCCCAACCGTTCCCTCTTCTAGCACAAATCCCCCCCATCCCCTCCTAGTACAAATCCCCCCTCCTAATACAAATCCCCCCATCCCCTCTCCTAGCACAACTACCCTCAATCCCCCATCCTAGTACAAATCCCCCCAATCCCCTCTCCTAGCACAAATCCTCCCAATCCCCCCTCCTAGCACAAATCTCCCTCCAATCCCCCCTCCTAGCACAATTCCCCCAAACCCCCCTCCTAGCACAAATCCCCCCCAATCCCCCCTCCTAGCACAAATCTCCCTCCAATCCCCCCTCCTAGCACAAATCTCCCCCAATCCCCCCTCCTAGCACAAATCCCCCCAATCCCCCCTCCTAGCACAAATCTCCGCCAATCCCCCCTCGTAGCACAAATCCCCCCAATCCCCCCTCCTAGCACAAATCTCCCCCAATTCCCTCTCCTAGCACAATACTCCCCCAATCCCCCCTCCTAGCAAAAATCCCCCCAATCCCCCCTCCTAGCACAAATCTCCCCCAATCCCCCCTCCTAGCACAAATCTACCCCAATCCCCTCTCCTAGCACAAATCCCCCAAATCCCCCCTCCTAACACAAACCTCCCTCAATACCCCATCCTAGTACAAATCTCCCCCAATCCCCTATCCTAGTACAAATCCCCCCAATCCCCTCTCCTAGCACAAATCCTCCCAATTCCCCCTCCTAACACAAATCTCCCTCCAATCCCTCCTCCTAGCACAAATCTCCCCCAATCCCCCCTCCTAGCACAAATCTCCCCCAATCCCCCCTCCTAGCATAAATCTCCCCCAATCCCCTCTCCTAGCACAAATCTACCCCAATCCCCCCTCCTAGCACAAATCCCCCCAATCCCCCCTCCTAGCACAAATCCCCCCAATCCCCCCTCCTAGCACAAATCTCCCCCAATCCCCCCTCCTAGCACAAATCCCCCCAATCCCCCCTCCTAGTACAAATCCCCCCTCCTAATACAAATCCCCCCATCCCCTCTCCTAGCACAACTACCCTCAATCCCCCATCCTAGTACAAATCTCACCCAATCCCCCATACTAGTACATATCCCCCCAATCCCCTCTCCTAGCACAAATCCTCCCAATCCCCCCTCCTAGCACAAATCCTCCCAATCCCCCCTCCTAGCACAAATCTCCCTCCAATCCCCCCTCCTAGCACAAATCTCCCCCAATCCCCCCTCCTAGCACAAATCTCCCCCAATCCCCTCTCCTAGAACAAATCTCCCCTAATCCCCCCTCCTAGCACAAATCCCCCCAATCCCCCCTCCTAGCTCAAATCCCCCCTCCTAGCACAAATCTCCCCCTATCCCCTCTCCTAGCACAAATCTCCCCCAATCCCCCCTCCTAGCACAAATCCCCCCAATTCCCCTTTCCTGGCACAAATCTCCCCCAATCCCCTCCCCTAGCACAAATCTCCCCCAATCCCCTCTCCTAGCACAAATCTCCCCCAATCCCCTCTCCTAGCACAAATCCCCCCAATCCCCCCTCCTAGCACAAATCCCCCCCAATCC